>NW_027043810.1:1200000-1521026 GCF_036013475.1 Columba livia
ACCTCCTGCAGGCTGCTTCCTGAGTGCCTTTTCATTTACTTTTTTACAAACCACACATCATTCACAAATTTGCTTGGCTATAGTATAAATTCCAGTACATCCATATTTTTATAACACTATGGCACCCATTACTTGTTTTCCTCATTAACTCTCTTGATGTAAAATTGCTAATACCTTCCTCATGGTTTGCTTATTTAACATTTCTCTACCCTCTGGGAGTACGCATTTCCCATTCTGTTCCCTGGCTTCCAACTCTTGGAGGACTTCTTTTTATCTTTCATTGAAAACTGGAATTTCTTGTGGGGCCAGGACCTCGGGCGTGAGATAAAACCTGAAGCAATAACTAAGTTAAGGCTGCTTCTCAGGCCATTTCATCTGCTAACCAACTTCCCCTGACACAAAAAGAGTTGCCCCTCTGATGTCCATTAACATGTACTACAGCCACTTCTATTGGTGACATCAGATTCCATAACACTTGTCCAACTAGTTCTTCATGAACCAATTCTTTACCTTTGCTATTAATTAGACCCCATTCTTCCCAAATTTTCCCAAAGGTGTGCACTTTTCCAAATGCGTATCTAGAACCATTACGGATGGTACCTTCTTTTCCTTCTAACATTTGCAGTGCCTGACTGACGGCTTGTGGCTGGCATGTTTGAGCTGACCAGTTATTAGGCAACCTTCCCGTTTCTCTTATTTCACCATTCACACCTTCAACGATGGCACACCCATTGTGTCTCTTCCCCTGAATTACCCTTGAAGACCCATCTATGAAGAGGTGCAGCCCATTGCCACCTCTCCATAGGAAAGCAGCAGGGTTTAATTTCCTGCTTTCTCCCACCAGAAGAGCAGTTGCTGCTGCAGCTTGCACACACTCTGGCCAACCTCGAGACACTGGGTCTAAGAGCTTAGATCAGTGTGCCACTGCTTGTCGCTTCCCCCCCAGCCCACTTGCTGCTGGAGCAGCGTGAGAGGCAGAACAGGCCTCCACTCTGTGCAAGCATTGCTCAACAATAACAAAAACATCTCTGTATTATCAACACTGTTTTAAGCATCAATCAAAAACATAGTCCCATACTAGGTACCACAAAGAAAATTAACTCCAGCCCAGCCAAAACCAACACAAACTTCCAGGTAATACAATATCTTTCAAATTTTCTCCTTGTCACCCCCCAGGCAGTAACTGTGTTTCCACACCCAGAGCCTGTAAAAGGTTTCTCTCTAATATAGAAGCTGGGGAATCTTCCCCTAATATATTCCTTCCCCATACGCTTTTAATTCTTATTATCACAAATAGGAATTTATTCATAATTGTCTCTCCTTCCTCCCTGCTACCCCATTTATTACAACTCCGTCTTCAGTTCTGGATCTTTTTAGGGGAGAATTTAGAAGGGACATGGGAGCTTCTGTTTCTGCTAAAAACTAGACCTCATTACCAATTACCACCATTACTTTACCAATTACATGCTCTTTTCCAATTTAAACGTTTCCCCACAAAAAACAAACAAACAAACAAACAAAAAAAAAAAACCACCAATAAAAAAAGCCACCACAACACCAAAAACATTTTCAGCCCCTCTGATTTTCCAAAGTGTATTGAGTTTTCTTCCTTTAGTCATTTCCAACAGTTGCCGCCCTAGGGGTAAATATCCCAGATTTCCACAATAATAGCATCCCATTTTCTCTCATTCTCTCACTTTTTTCACTGACTTTGGTCTAAATCTTCTGCGGTTTTGTTTTGTTCTTTTCCCTTCCAGTCTTTCACTTGCAACCAATCAGTCTGCTTCAACTTTTCGCTTCAGTTCCCGACCATCATACACAAACACGACCACACTCAGATTTTTTGCAAATTCTTCCTGCCAACCTGGCACATGCTCTCGGAAATACTTCCGTAGATCCACAAACACACTTGCTACCAGTCCACAAAGCTTTCCAAAAATCTTCCCCAGTCGGTGCTCCCCTGGCTTCTGTCTACATTCCTGCACTTCAGTTCAGTTTACTCTTATCTCCTCAAAAGCTCAAAAGCTTTTATCAGATTTTTAACCACCGTTTGGCAATTATCTCCATTTGTTTGATTATTATCATCTCAATTAGAATCACCTTGGGGCCAGGTAGTCTCCCACTGCCTGTGGGGTTAGTTCCACATTCTTTTAAATGATGTTTCTGGACAGACCAACTCTCTCAATAACAGGATAACATCGGCTCAGAATGGATTCTAGCCCCGCCCCCCCCCAAAAAAATTAGAAAATCATGATGCTCATCGATCCCCATCTTCCCTTCAGAGTTTGATTTCCTCACATAATCAAATCCCCAGAGTGCCAGGGGGTGCATCCGTGTAACACTGGAACACTGGAGGGCATTCACATGTACATCCCCCCCTTCGCACTTGCTCCCCTACACACACATACGCACGCACATCTGCTGCTGGCTGCACTGCAAAATAACTTTAGCAATCCCAGGGTAAAGCCCAGCAAAAGCAGTAAGGACAAGAAAGACAGTTGGGGAGGTAATCAAGAGGTGATACAGAGAGCAGAGACCAGCTCTGCAAGCACCTTAGTTAAATTACTCCCAACTGCAGCTAAAATTCTTTCTCTAGGTTTTTATACTCGTTTTCGACCATCCTCTTTATGGTGGTCATATGCCAAATCATCCTATACGTACCAGTAATTCATTTGTCCAGGACATCTGTTTTCTAGGTGTTTTTTAGTTACAGTTGGCCAGCCTCCTCGATATAAGGTCATTGCATGCTTTTCTTGAAAACCTTGCTGTACCATAAGTATTTTCCCAATTTTGCAATACCTCGGCCAAGGGCGTCCCCTTCTCTATGCCGAGTTTTATTTCCCATCACTAAAAAAATTCAGAGACACGCTTCCGTTGAGTCACGAGGTTCAGAGGGAGCCCCTTGCTTTCTAATCTCCTTCAGAGAGGAGTTTAGGTGCGGCTGGATCCCATCCTAGTCTCAGACTTGGTCAACGGCTTATGTCTAAAGGATATTTTCCCATTCTCAAGAGAGACTCGAACACTGCTTTTATGTGCACTTTACACTGATCAGGCCACACACTTTGCACTCAAAAACATACTGCAGGAAGGGAGGGACTCGCACCCACCCTGGTGTGGAGGAAGATTTAAAGGCCCTACAGTTTTTTTTACATACCAATTTAGATCTTTGCATAGCCAATTGTCATTGGATCCGTATTTTGGCCAGAATATCACTCTATTAAGGGCTATTTTGTCCAGACAAAACACAATACTTTATCATTTTCTATTTATCCTTCCTTTTTGTACACCACACGTTTCCCCGGTACCTTAACATCCTCCCTAAAGGACTGGACGGAGGAATGTCACTATTTTTCCTTTCTATTTCCCATTCTGAGTCTCGAGGCTTCTCCTTGCGCCTCGTCCCTCCTCTCAGAATGCCCCCGACCACCAAGGTAGTACTTAACAGTCTGTTTTCTTACCTTGGTCCACGCACAAAGTTGCCCGCTCGCTCGTATCGTGCTTCCCGCTTTTTCCTTTCTCCTTTCGCCTATGGTTTGCGGGGATCCGCCTTCGTCCCCACAGCCCTGCAGTTTCTGTCTGTCCGTCCGTCCTGGAATCCCCACCGACCATCCAGAAGGCCATTGAAATCAACGGGGCACGCCTTCCCGTCCATTGGCGACAGGGACCCCCGAGATGACGACGTCGAGTCTCGGACGAGCCCCCAGACTTGTAGGAAACCATCATCTTGCCAACAGAATAGGCTCAGGCAGGATCTCTCGGCAAAGCACGTTTTATTAAGGCTTTTGCGAAACGGGCCGTTCTACCTAAAAGTAGGCACACGCAATAGGGCAAAAAGCTTATACGCCCCCACAAATGCCAGCTGCAAATTCCCTGCCCTGTTCCCCAGGGGTTGGGTACTGCAGGCTTTCCGGACTGCCCGCCGCCTGCCTCAGTTTCCAGGACTCATTCATCTCATGCTAAGAAGGCCCTTCCCCTGCTGGATCTATTGCAAAGGTGGGTTCCTGGCTCTTGGGTTAGCCTTCCCTCTAGCTGCACTTGTTTTTGAAATGCAGGAATGAGTTTGCATTGCAGCATGAGTTGGAAGAGAGTTGGTTTGTGGGAAGGATTCCCAGTGTGATGTGTGTCAATCCTTCCCCCCTCGCTGGGTGAGGTGGCAGCTGAGTTGCAAAAGCAACATTCCTTCTCGAAGGGCTCCTTCCTTGCAGGGCTGAGGCAGAGGCGAGAGAGCGAGGCAGGTGCGCGGGGGGGGCGCCGTGGGGGGGGCGGTTTGTCGGTGGGAAAAGCGGGGATCGAACCAGGGACCCATTTGACCAATCCGCGGGTCCGGCGCCCTGGCCGCTCCGCCAGCGCGATCCCACGGCCGTGGAACGCACGGCGCCCCCTATAGGCCGCAGAGCGGCCTGCGCGGCGGCTAAAGGCCGGGGGGGCGGTGGGCGGGGTGGGGATGGAAGTGGGTGCCCTGCGGACCAGCGTCCCGCGACCTGGCCGCTCCTCTACCGCCATCCCCACCGCCGGGGGACGCCACAGCTCCCCCTACAAACCTCCGCCCGCCCGCTAAGCTCGGCCCATGCCGGGGGGCACCCACCGACTCGCTGCCTCCCACCACCACGCTGCAACCCCACCTGCCCCCCGCCCAATCACACACCCCCCCACCCGCCCCTCGCCTGACAGAGCCCAAGACCTCCCGCTGCTGACAGCTACCTGCTCGCGGCCCTAGCGGCAGCGCACGCCGCTCTGCGGCCTATAGGGGGCGCCGTGCGTTCCACGGCCGTGGGATCGCGCTGGCGGAGCGGCCAGGGCGCCGGACCCGCGGATTGGTCAAATGGGTCCCTGGTTCGATCCCCGCTTTTCCCACCGACAGACCCCCACCCCCCACGGCCCCCCCCCCCGCGCACCTGCCTCGCTCTCTCGCCTCTGCCTCAGCCCTGCAAGGAGCTATTGAAGGACGAAGGTTGTTTTTACAACTGGTTTGGCACCTGAGCTCAGCGGGGGAAAGGATTGAGAGGTATCAGACTATGAATCACAGAATCACAGAATGTTAGGGATTGGAAGGGACCTCAGAAGATCGTCTAGTCCAATCCCCCCGCCAGAGCAGGAACACCTAGATGAGGTTACACAGGAATGTGTCCAGGTGGCTTTTGAATGTCTCCAGAGGAGGAGACTCCTCAGCCTCCCTGGGCAGCCCGTTCCAGTGCTCTGCCAGCCTCACTGAGAAGAAGTTTCTTCTCCTATTTAAGTGGAACCTCCTGTGTTGCAGTTTGTACCCATTGCCCCATGTCTTATCATTGGTTGTCAGTGAGAAGAGCCTGGCTCCATCCTCGTGACACTCACCCTTTACATATTTACAAACATTAATGAGGTCACCCCTCAGTCTCCTCTTCTCCAAACTAAAGAGACACAGCTCCCTCAGCCTTTCCTCAGTAGGGAGATGCTCCACTCCCTTAATCAACTTTGTCGCCCTGCGCTGGACTCTCTCCAGCAGTTCCCTGTCCTTCTTGAACTGAGGGGCCCAGAACTGGACACAATATTCCAGATGCGGTCTCACCAGGGTAGAGTAGAGGGGCAGGAGAACCTCTTTCAACCTACTAACTACCCCCCTTCTAATACACCCCAGGATGTCATTGGCCTTCTTGGCCACAAGGGCACAGTGCTGGCTCATGGTCATCGTGCCGTCCACCGGGACCCCCAGGTCCCTTTCACTGCTCTCTGACAGGTCATTCCCCGACTTATACTAGTACCTGGGGTTCTTCTTGCCCAGATGCAAGACTCTACACTTGCGCTTGTTATATTTCATTCATGTTTTCCCCGCCCAACTCTCCAGCCTGTCCAGCTCTCGCTGGATGGCAGCACAGCCTTCTGGCGTGTCAGCCACTCCTCCCAGCTTGGTGTCATCAGCAAACTTGCTGACAGTCACTCTATTCCCTCATCCAAGTCATTGATGAATATATTGAATAGTACTGGCCCCAGTACCGACCCTTGAGGGACTCCACAGGCCTCCAACTAGACTCTGCCCCGTTGATCACGACTCTCTGGCTTCTTTCCTTCAGCCAGTTCACAGTCCACATCGCTACCCGATCGTCCAGACCACACTTCCTCAGTTTAGCTGGGAGGATGCTGTGGGAGACCGTGTCAAATGCTTCACTGAAATCAAGACAGACCACATCCACTGCTTTACCATCATCTGTCCACCCGGTTATGTCCTCATAAAAGTCTATGAGGTTGGTCAAGCACGACTTCCCTTTGGTGAAGCCATGTTGACTGCCCCTAATGACCCCCTTATCCCTGATATGCCTTGAGATGGCACCAAGGATAAGTCGTTCCATCAGTTTCCCAGGGATGGAGGTGACGCTGACCGGTCCATAGTTACCCGGGTCCTCCTTCTTGCCCTTTTTGAAGACTGGAATGACATTTGCTTTCCTCCAGCCCTCAGGCACCCCTCCCGTTTCCCATGACTTAGCAAAGATGACGGAGAGTGGCCTAGCAATGATCAGCCAGCTCCCTCAGCACCCGCGGGTGCATCCCACCTGGAGCCATGGATTTATGGATGTCCAGATTGCTTAATCGGTCCCTAACCCAGGCCCTCAGCCTTCCCTAGCCTGGAAGCACCAACACCCATGAAGGAGCGAGCTGTGGGCAATGTCCTGCTTTGCCTTCAGCGTCTCTCGCAATGTTAACTTGCAAATTTGTAGTGGATGAGGGTGTGGAACTGCAAGCTGGGGATAACAGTTTTCCAGTGAACGTGAAGGAGAAGGACATTGAACTGCTGCCCATGCAAGCTGGTCTCAGAGGACACGTAGCAACTATTCACCTCACACCTGGCAATGCATTCGTTTTTTAAAAAAAAAAATAAGCCCAAAACCACTAAGGCAGGGCTATGTTTCTCACCTGCATAGATGTCATCCTTTCCTGACTGGAACCCTTGGCTTCTTTGTGAAGCCTTTGGTTTCATTACCGGGTAGCGGAGGTTTGTTATCAGTCCTTGATTCGGCTTGTCGTAAGTGTATATTGAATCCTTCAATATTCTGAAGGTCCTCTCTGGAACACCTTCAGAAGTCTGCAGAGAAAGGAAAGAAACATTTGTCTGCAGCTGCTCTTCGCATGCAGTCCCCAAAAATGAAAGGAATGACAGGTTGCTTCTTCTTTCCCAAGGAGCTGTTTTGGAAGCAGACTGGGTGACAGAGTCTGGTACCAGCCTTTGGCCACCAGGGACACCTGCTTGGTGGTGTGCTCTAGGCCCTAAGTGTCACCTCCCTCACCCGCTTGATTTTTTTTTTTTTTTTTTTTTTTTTTTAAAGGGAGAAGAGCAGTTTAAAATCTGGGCTCAGGGGTGTGTTGCAGAGGGATGGTGTTACCGACTTCCCCCTGGCGTCAGAGCGCAACGTTCTCTAGGTTATCTACTTTAGTCTTCTAGTGCACCACACTGGTGTGGATGTCAATGACTAAAGTCTGTGTTGAACTTGTATAAGGAAAAACGGAAAAAAAGAATAAGCCAATAAACGCCATCATTATTTTAAAGAAAGATGAGAAGGTAATTTTGCTTATGTCTCCAATAGAAAAGAACCACTGAACAATGACCCCCCTTCCTTCTCTACTCAGTGGGCAGAGATGACAAGAGTTCCTCCTTCTCCTTCCCTCTCCTTTCTCCCAAGGTAAACAGTGTCACATTGAGTGCCATGTAGATTAACTTGCATTTCTGAATTGAACCATAACTCCCCTTGGCACCACTCCAAGCAGAGAGACGAACTGAGCAGCTCAGACATGGATGTGTATGAGTATTCAAGGGTCCTGGCCTGACACCAACATCAGTGACATTTTCTTGATCTATCCTTTAATAGACTGAGATCTTTGTCAGTCAAAGTTCAGGCAGCTTACCAGAAAACCAACTACAGTCCTCATGTGTTAACAACATTTAGACTGTCAAAGGAAGAATGCTCAAATTTTAAATTCATCCTTCGTTTGCAGAGAACAGCTGCAGAAACTGAATGCCTAACACAAGCTAGCGCAACAACACAGAAACGTAGAGAAGGAAAGAGAACACCCAACCGCCTGTTCTACTGGTTATTTTCTCCAATACAGGAGAAACAACCACCAACTCTGGAGAACAAACAGGTCAGGGTTATTGGTCCCACAAAAACGAGCATAAGAAATACTAAGGCAATTCCCCAGAGTCCAGTAACTCTCTTGCCCTCAAGCCAGGGTCGTGCCACAAAAACAAAACTCTTACCAAAGATTTCATCTTAGCTTGAACAGGTAAGTTGTGATGACGGAGATTCGCCAGGAGTCCTAAACATGGTATCATTACCTCATCTTCTGTGGTTTGACTGAAAAGTCCAGGAAGTCAAACAAAGACTTTTAATTAAAGCATCCAGAAATTAGTTACCAGAATTTGGGGGTTGAGGGTGGGGTGCTTGGGGGACTCTATTTTGTTGCCGTGGCGGTGGGGAGGGGAGTGTGGTATTGTTTTGTTTTTTAACTAGACACCATTCTGCCAAGCCAAGCAAAATTCAGATTGCAATCCCCATAGTGTGGGCAGTTTTTAACTGAGCACATCTGGGGGGAAAAAAAAAAAAAAAAGGTCTATCAGAGACCAGCACTATCAAAGGTCCTTTATTGCAGGTGCTTTTAAGAGTCACTAGATCTCTTACAAGGACCCTTGCACAAAAGTCATTTTAATGTAACATAAGTCTGTTCCTAATGACGAGCATGACTTTTCCCCTGGGTCTTCTCTTTGACAGCTCCCTGGGATATGCAGGTGGGCTAAGAGGCCAGTTAATATCCAGTCACTGAAAGTCCCACAACCACTGCATTTGACAGGCTGTAACAACATGGTTTGCTAAGAAAAACCTCTGTTTAGCTTGGAGTAAAAATGCCACAGGTCACTCTGGAGACCAGGTTAGTGCAATATGCTAATGGCCTTCAGAAAGTTTAGAAACTTAGCCAGGTGTTTCCCATGAGAGAAGGTAACTGAGTGCACACTTACACATGATGCATTAGAAATGAAATTAATTCATTGACGTTGGCACCAGCACAAAAGACCTGAACATTGTAAGTTACCCTCTGCAGCAACTGGATACTCTGAGGAAATTAAAAGCTGTTCACATGTGTCTTTCCTATAGCATCGCACTCAAGAATGTTACAAATTAGAAAGCTGAAAGGACAAATAAAAAGACATCACGACTGAATTCATTTTCAGACCCTGTGACGTTAACACGACAACTACACAAGCTGCTGTGAGCACACAGGGTCGTGTCCTGACACTCCGAGGTACTTATTAAAAGCCCAAACAGATGGATAAGGTTTTCTTTTGACAGAGGCATTACCTTTGTAGCCCATCCATTTCTCCCCTTTGCTTCATCAGCACGTTCTCCATTCTGTCAGCGAGAAAGGGGCTTTGTCCTGTTGAAAGATCCACAAGTTTTGCCAAAATGCAAAAAGCGCTTTGCAGCCTCTTCAGAAAGTATGTTTAGTGCAGGGGTGTCAAACTCATTTGTAGCAAATGCATTTTTAGGACTGTATAAATGTAGGAGTAGTCGCATTTCTAGAGTCCTAAAATTACGTTTGGCCCTTTGAAGGCAACCGCGAGGCTGATGTGCCCCCCAGTGAAAATGAGTTTGACACCCCCGGCTTAGAGGAAAACACGTTTGCTGTGAAGACAGTCGACAGATCTAATGGTAGTTAAGTCTTTCCTACAGCATCCTTTCAGCACGCAACGTAATTGAGTTAATATAATGCTAATATGCACAATTATGACAATAATCACAGCACAGGATAGCAGCTGAAACCAAACCTCATTATATAAGCATGTGACATAAGAAATTCAAGGTCTTAGTCCTGCATCTACTTGGTGACTACAAAACCTCTCCCACTGACTGGCAAGTCACCTGGATCTCTTAGTCTTCTCCTACTCCAAGTGCTTTGACAAATACACAAACTGGGACAAAAGTGTCCTTCACTGGATGCCTGACTCATTTTCCACAGATCAGGGGCAACACAACTGCTGGCAAATTCATTTTCCGTTTTCCCTCTCAGAAAAGAGATGTCACGACACGTAGCCAGCAAGTACTTGCTGAAATCTCAGAGCCACATATGAGGAAACCTGTGCATATTTTAAAAAAAAAAAAAAAAAAGAGGAGGTCTTCCCCACCTTTACTGGTCAATGCACAGAAAGGACACGTGAACATTGGTGAAGATGGGCTGTGAGATGGGCTGTGAGATATTATGTGTAAGGTAATAATGTGTAATAAGCTCTGCACTTGACTCCTATAACTCAGCTCGCACTGGCACAGCCCCTTGCACTCACTGGCACTGAGCAGAGGGCAGCAGGCACACGTGCCCTGCAGACCTTCGATGAGAACTGGCAGCCACAGCTCTCGTTTCACTCCTTCACAACTGCCTGTCAAAGAATTGATTAGACAAAACCGACTCCAAGCTTGTCTCATGAACAGTAGGAGAAAGAACTAAATACCTCAGCTGGAAAATAATTCTGGAAAACAAGCTCTCCAGCAGCCATTTCTCGAAATCATTTCAAAAACAGAGGCTTTTGGGTTTGGTTTTGGTTTATTTTTGCTTGGTTTGTTGGTTGGATTTGTTTGTCTGGTTTTGTTAGGTTTGGGGTTTTTTGTTTTGTTTCAATTGGAGCAGGTGAGAAGCTCAAGCTCGATTAAAGAGAGAGTACAAAGAACTCTCTGCAGCCTTAAAATCCTGTCATACTGGCCTCGTATGGCAAACAACATACACAGCTAAGACCGACACACTATTTCAGAAGAGTTATTACATGCATGCCGCATAACAGATACCATATAAGAGTAGACAAATAGAGTTAAGCATTAGTTCCTGTTACCTGTAATATGAATGGGTCACTGAGATGAGCAGAGCCTCGATGAACCACTCCTGCCAGCACGTGGTCACATTGTAGGTATCCTGAAGAGCTTCTCTAGTCTCGCTCTCTAAGACTGGAATTTAAGAATTATTAACAAAAAACCCCTGTCAAACAGCAAAAGCAGCTGTTGCATTAGCTACCAATCTGAGCAGAAGCCCAAGTCATTGACCAGTTTTTCACATCTGTTTCACAAACAACTACAAATAAATCACAGCTCCTACGCACTTGAAGAATCTGGACCTGTCTTGTCATCGCTTTCCCAGAGCAAAGAGCATACCCCCCTCCCCTCTTCCCCCCTTCCTACCCCTCTGCACACCACCTCCAGCCCCGCTACAACCCCACCTGCCCCCCGCCCAAACACATCCCCCCCCACGCCCACCCCACCCCTCGCCTGACAGAGCCCAAGACCTCCCGCTGCTGACAGCTACCTGCTCGGGGCCTGGGAGCAAGCGTCACCCAAATGGAACAACCGGCCCAGGCCCACCCACGGGAGACTCTGGGGCGCAAACCAGATGCAAACTCTTCCGTCCTTCCTTCCTTCCTTCCTGCCTTGGCCCTAAGTGTCACCTCCCTCACCCACTTGTTGGGTTTTATTCCGAAAAAAAAAAGAGTGGTTTAAAATCTGGGCTCGGGTGTGTTGAAGAGGGACAGCGTTAGCGACTTTCCCCTGGGGACAGAGTGCAAGGTTAGTGGCAACCTGTTTGGTTCTCACTTCAAAGCTTCTCTTTCGACGCCTAGGTGAGAAGCAGAAGCCAAAGGTTCTGCCAAGGATGGGCACTGTCGAGCAAAAGACATCTGCAGAGGCAAGCCCGGAGGACGGCGCTCCTAAGCAGAGGAAGGGCCTTGTCGCAAGCTGCGTTTGAACGTGCCCGTTGGTGCTGCTGGACTGGATTCCTTCCAGGGCACAGTCCCCCAGGGATCCGTACAGAGACTTGGCCACACTGGTCACTTGAGGAGGGTGACAGACGGTAAGCGCACAAATCATCTGGAGTCACAGCCAGGGTCCTGCTAGTGGTGAGGACAAGTGAACAGGGCTTGATTCTCTTGGTTTTTCGGCATCCTGCATCTTGCCTTCTGCCCGGGGTGGGCTAGGTGCCACTGCCTCTGCGGACTTGCTCTGGCTGGGACGGAGTTGACTCTTGTTAGTGGCAGCCGGCCTAGCACCGTGTTTGGCAGGGGTGGCTAAAGCGGTGTTGCTTACTGCAGCTGTGGTGTGGCTGTTGCTGCGAGTGCGGGCCTCCCGGAGCCGTGAGGTTGTCTCTTTTTCCTGCAGCGCCGAGGCTGGGGGTGTGCAAGAGGTTGGGAGGGTGGAGAGCAGGAGAGCGTCCGGGAAGTGGCCAAAGGGCCGTCCCCTGCTGTAGGCCAGCTGCGCCCACAGGCCTGGTGTTCCTTGCTGCTGGTGCTGCTGCTGCCTTTGTGGTGCAGGTCAGGGTTTCTGGGCGCATGCATGATTTGGGGTGGGCTTGGGGGTGGGCAGGAGGGCAGCAGGCCAAAGGGCTCCCCTCCTGCTGTGCTGCCTGGGTGTCCCTGGCTGTGTGTCTGCCGGGGGCCGGGGAAGCAAGAGCAAGAGGGCCAAGCGGGCGGCAGGCAGCGCAGGCTGGTGAGCGGCAAGGAGGAAAGGCCAAGGGCTTTGGGCGTCTGGTGCCGGGCCAGGTGGGGCTGAGGCGAGGGCATCTTTTCTACTAATGTCTATTCGTGATCCATAAACCTCACTTACTGAATCATCTGCTCCCTGTAGCGTAATTAGCAAAGGGTTGCACTGCAGAGACTCACATCCCGGGAGAGATTGCCCTTTGGATAGGGTAAGTTTTCTTTTTCATTCTATAACCATTCATTGCTCACTGTCCATCCCCCAAACTCTGTGGTCCAGATAACACTGTACCAGGAGGGGCAATGAGAGACAGCAACAAAAACTATGCACTTATTTAAATCATCCTTAGACTCGGTCCCCTTGGACACATGTTTGTTTTCATAACTCAATTCCCTTTAGCTCTGTACATCCCCACAGCTATGGATCTGGCAAGCGTCTACTCAGATTGTTAGGGAACCTTCAGTTTCAGTGACGTTCACGTTAAGTAACCCATTTGTAAATTCTACATAATACAGGATTAGTAATCCCCAAAAGTTTCATTTCATTTTCATCTCTGTATCTTTAGTTGAAGTGGGTCGTCAGTTGTCAGTACTTGCCACTCCTCACTGTCCTTTGGAGGTCTGATTGGCTCTTTAATCCACGTGTAATGAGTCCACCCTTTCTCAGCTGGTCGCACCACTGTCTCGGTGATCAGCAGAACTTGAAATGCGCCTTCCCAATCTGGCTGAAGCTTAGCGTCTTTCCAGGATTTGACCAGGACCTGCTGTCCAGGCTGAAACTTGTGAGCTGCAGACTCTAAAGGCAGAGTTTGTGCCAGAAGCCCTTGGTGCCTGAGAGAAGACAGAAAAGACAACCCGAGCATACAGTTTTTGAGAAACAAATCCTTAGTTTCAAACCGTGGGGGTCCATCCGTTATTTCGCTTTTGCTACCACTGCCCCCGTGGCAGTGCTAAGAGGGAAGGCTTCTCCCCACCTGGTAAGATGATCAAACACTAGTAAGTTTTTAATTCAGCCAACTGCAGGTAATTCTGTGAAATCAACTTGTATATTTTGGAAGGGTCATAAACTTGGCCTTCAACCTCCTGCAGGCTGCTTCCTAAGTGCCTTTTCATTTACTTTTTTACAAACCACACATCATTCACAAATTTGCTTGGCTATAGTATAAATTCCAGTACACCCATATTTTTATAACACTATGGCACCCATTACTTGTTTTCCTCATTAACTCTCTTGATGTAAAATTGCTAATACCTTCCTCATGGTTTGCTTATTTAACATTTCTCTACCCTCTGGGAGTACGCATTTCCCATTCTGTTCCCTGGCTTCCAACTCTTGGAGGACTTCTTTTTATCTTTCATTGAAAACTGGAATTTCTTGTGGGGCCAGGACCTCGGGCGTGAGATAAAACCTGAAGCAATAACTAAGTTAAGGCTGCTTCTCAGGCCATTTCATCTGCTAACCAACTTCCCCTGACACAAAAAGAGTTGCCCCTCTGATGTCCATTAACATGTACTACAGCCACTTCTATTGGTGACATCAGATTCCATAACACTTGTCCAACTAGTTCTTCATGAACCAATTCTTTACCTTTGCTATTAATTAGACCCCATTCTTCCCAAATTTTCCCAAAGGTGTGCACTTTTCCAAATGCGTATCTAGAACCATTACGGATGGTACCTTCTTTTCCTTCTAACATTTGCAGTGCCTGACTGACGGCTTGTGGCTGGCATGTTTGAGCTGACCAGTTATTAGGCAACCTTCCCGTTTCTCTTATTTCACCATTCACACCTTCAACGATGGCACACCCATTGTGTCTCTTCCCCTGAATTACCCTTGAAGACCCATCTATGAAGAGGTGCAGCCCATTGCCACCTCTCCATAGGAAAGCAGCAGGGTTTAATTTCCTGCTTTCTCCCACCAGAAGAGCAGTTGCTGCTGCAGCTTGCACACACTCTGGCCAACCTCGAGACACTGGGTCTAAGAGCTTAGATCAGTGTGCCACTGCTTGTCGCTTCCCCCCCAGCCCACTTGCTGCTGGAGCAGCGTGAGAGGCAGAACAGGCCTCCACTCTGTGCAAGCATTGCTCAACAATAACAAAAACATCTCTGTATTATCAACACTGTTTTAAGCATCAATCAAAAACATAGTCCCATACCAGGTACCACAAAGAAAATTAACTCCAGCCCAGCCAAAACCAACACAAACTTCCAGGTAATACAATATCTTTCAAATTTTCTCCTTGTCACCCCCCAGGCAGTAACTGTGTTTCCACACCCAGAGCCTGTAAAAGGTTTCTCTCTAATATAGAAGCTGGGGAATCTTCCCCTAATATATTCCTTCCCCATACGCTTTTAATTCTTATTATCACAAATAGGAATTTATTCATAATTGTCTCTCCTTCCTCCCTGCTACCCCATTTATTACAACTCCGTCTTCAGTTCTGGATCTTTTTAGGGGAGAATTTAGAAGGGACATGGGAGCTTCTGTTTCTGCTAAAAACTAGACCTCATTACCAATTACCACCATTACTTTACCAATTACATGCTCTTTTCCAATTTAAACGTTTCCCCACAAAAAACAAACAAACAAACAAACAAAAAAAAACACCAAAAAAAAAAGCCACCACAACACCAAAAACATTTTCAGCCCCTCTGATTTTCCAAAGTGTATTGAGTTTTCTTCCTTTAGTCATTTCCAACAGTTGCCGCCCTAGGGGTAAATATCCCAGATTTCCACAATAATAGCATCCCATTTTCTCTCATTCTCTCACTTTTTTCACTGACTTTGGTCTAAATCTTCTGCGGTTTTGTTTTGTTTTGTTCTTTTCCCTTCCAGTCTTTCACTTGCAACCAATCAGTCTGCTTCAACTTTTCGCTTCAGTTCCCGACCATCATACACAAACACGACCACACTCAGATTTTTTGCAAATTCTTCCTGCCAACCTGGCACATGCTCTCGGAAATACTTCCGTAGATCCACAAACACACTTGCTACCAGTCCACAAAGCTTTCCAAAAATCTTCCCCAGTCGGTGCTCCCCTGGCTTCTGTCTACATTCCTGCACTTCAGTTCAGTTTACTCTTATCTCCTCAAAAGCTCAAAAGCTTTTATCAGATTTTTAACCACCGTTTGGCAATTATCTCCATTTGTTTGATTATTATCATCTCAATTAGAATCACCTTGGGGCCAGGTAGTCTCCCACTGCCTGTGGGGTTAGTTCCACATTCTTTTAAATGATGTTTCTGGACAGACCAACTCTCTCAATAACAGGATAACATCGGCTCAGAATGGATTCTAGCCCCCCCCCCCCCCCCCCCAAAAAAATGAGAAAATCATGATGCTCATCGATCCCCATCTTCCCTTCAGAGTTTGATTTCCTCACATAATCAAATCCCCAGAGTGCCAGGGGGTGCATCCGTGTAACACTGGAACACTGGAGGGCATTCACATGTACATCCCCCCCTTCGCACTTGCTCCCCTACACACACATACGCACGCACATCTGCTGCTGGCTGCACTGCAAAATAACTTTAGCAATCCCAGGGTAAAGCCCAGCAGAAGCAGTAAGGACAAGA
Source organism: Columba livia (assembly GCF_036013475.1). NCBI lineage: Eukaryota > Metazoa > Chordata > Aves > Columbiformes > Columbidae > Columba > Columba livia. Next base: position 1,216,045 of record NW_027043810.1, read on the forward strand.
AAGACAGTTGGGGAGGTAATCAAGAGGTGATACAGAGAGCAGAGACCAGCTCTGCAAGCACCTTAGTTAAATTACTCCCAACTGCAGCTAAAATTCTTTCTCTAGGTTTTTATACTCGTTTTCGACCATCCTCTTTATGGTGGTCATATGCCAAATCATCCTATACGTACCAGTAATTCATTTGTCCAGGACATCTGTTTTCTAGGTGTTTTTTAGTTACAGTTGGCCAGTCTCCTCAATATAAGGTCATTGCATGCTTTTCTTGAAAACCTTGCTGTACCATAAGTATTTTCCCAATTTTGCAATACCTCGGCCAAGGGCGTCCCCTTCTCTATGCCGAGTTTTATTTCCCATCACTAAGAAAATTCAGAGACACGCTTCCGTTGAGTCACGAGGTTCAGAGGGAGCCCCTTGCTTTCTAATCTCCTTCAGAGAGGAGTTTAGGTGCGGCTGGATCCCATCCTAGTCTCAGACTTGGTCAACGGCTTATGTCTAAAGGATATTTTCCCATTCTCAAGAGAGACTCGAACACTGCTTTTATGTGCACTTTACACTGATCAGGCCACACACTTTGCACTCAAAAACATACTGCAGGAAGGGAGGGACTCGCACCCACCCTGGTGTGGAGGAAGATTTAAACGCCCTGCAGTCTTTTTTACATACCAATTTAGATCTTTGCATAGCCAATTGTCATTGGATCCGTATTTTGGCCAGAATATCACTCTATTAAGGGCTATTTTGTCCAGACAAAACACAATACTTTATCATTTTCTATTTATCCTTCCTTTTTGTACACCACACGTTTCCCCGGTACCTTAACATCCTCCCTAAAGGACTGGACGGAGGAATGTCACCATTTTTCCTTTCTATTTCCCATTCTGAGTCTCGAGGCTTCTCCTTGCGCCTCGTCCCTCCTCTCAGAATGCCCCCGACCACCAAGGTAGTACTTAACAGTCTGTTTTCTTACCTTGGTCCACGCACAAAGTTGCCCGCTCGCTCGTATCGTGCTTCCCGCTTTTTCCTTTCTCCTTTCGCCTATGGTTTGCGGGGATCCGCCTTCGTCCCCACAGCCCTGCAGTTTCTGTCTGTCCGTCCGTCCTGGAATCCCCACCGACCATCCAGAAGGCCATTGAAATCAACGGGGCACGCCTTCCCGTCCATTGGCGACAGGGACCCCCGAGATGACGACGTCGAGTCTCGGACGAGCCCCCAGACTTGTAGGAAACCATCATCTTGCCAACAGAATAGGCTCAGGCAGGATCTCTCGGCAAAGCACGTTTTATTAAGGCTTTTGCGAAACGGGCCGTTCTACCTAAAAGTAGGCACACGCAATAGGGCAAAAAGCTTCTACGCCCCCACAAATGCCAGCTGCAAATTCCCTGCCCTGTTCCCCAGGGGTTGGGTACTGCAGGCTTTCCGGACTGCCCGCCGCCTGCCTCAGTTTCCAGGACTCATTCATCTCATGCTAAGAAGGCCCTTCCCCTGCTGGATCTATTGCAAAGGTGGGTTCCTGGCTCTTGGGTTAGCCTTCCCTCTAGCTGCACTTGTTTTTGAAATGCAGGAATGAGTTTGCATTGCAGCATGAGTTGGAAGAGAGTTGGTTTGTGGGAAGGATTCCCAGTGTGATGTGTGTCAATCCTTCCCCCCTCGCTGGGTGAGGTGGCAGCTGAGTTGCAAAAGCAACATTCCTTCTCGAAGGGCTCCTTCCTTGCAGGGCTGAGGCAGAGGCGAGAGAGCGAGGCAGGTGCGCGGGGGGGGCGCCGTGGGGGGGGCGGTTTGTCGGTGGGAAAAGCGGGGATCGAACCAGGGACCCATTTGACCAATCCGCGGGTCCGGCGCCCTGGCCGCTCCGCCAGCGCGATCCCACGGCCGTGGAACGCACGGCGCCCCCTATAGGCCGCAGAGCGGCCTGCGCGGCGGCTAAAGGCCGGGGGGGCGGTGGGCGGGGTGGGGATGGAAGTGGGTGCCCTGCGGACCAGCGTCCCGCGACCTGGCCGCTCCTCTACCGCCATCCCCACCGCCGGGGGACGCCACAGCTCCCCCTACAAACCTCCGCCCGCCCGCTAAGCTCGGCCCATGCCGGGGGGCACCCACCGACTCGCTGCCTCCCACCACCACGCTGCAACCCCACCTGCCCCCCGCCCAATCACACACCCCCCCACCCGCCCCTCGCCTGACAGAGCCCAAGACCTCCCGCTGCTGACAGCTACCTGCTCGCGGCCCTAGCGGCAGCGCACGCCGCTCTGCGGCCTATAGGGGGCGCCGTGCGTTCCACGGCCGTGGGATCGCGCTGGCGGAGCGGCCAGGGCGCCGGACCCGCGGATTGGTCAAATGGGTCCCTGGTTCGATCCCCGCTTTTCCCACCGACAGACCCCCACCCCCCACGGCCCCCCCCCCGCGCACCTGCCTCGCTCTCTCGCCTCTGCCTCAGCCCTGCAAGGAGCTATTGAAGGACGAAGGTTGTTTTTACAACTGGTTTGGCACCTGAGCTCAGCGGGGGAAAGGATTGAGAGGTATCAGACTATGAATCACAGAATCACAGAATGTTAGGGATTGGAAGGGACCTCAGAAGATCGTCTAGTCCAATCCCCCCGCCAGAGCAGGAACACCTAGATGAGGTTACACAGGAATGTGTCCAGGTGGCTTTTGAATGTCTCCAGAGGAGGAGACTCCTCAGCCTCCCTGGGCAGCCCGTTCCAGTGCTCTGCCAGCCTCACTGAGAAGAAGTTTCTTCTCCTATTTAAGTGGAACCTCCTGTGTTGCAGTTTGTACCCATTGCCCCATGTCTTATCATTGGTTGTCAGTGAGAAGAGCCTGGCTCCATCCTCGTGACACTCACCCTTTACATATTTACAAACATTAATGAGGTCACCCCTCAGTCTCCTCTTCTCCAAACTAAAGAGACACAGCTCCCTCAGCCTTTCCTCAGTAGGGAGATGCTCCACTCCCTTAATCAACTTTGTCGCCCTGCGCTGGACTCTCTCCAGCAGTTCCCTGTCCTTCTTGAACTGAGGGGCCCAGAACTGGACACAATATTCCAGATGCGGTCTCACCAGGGTAGAGTAGAGGGGCAGGAGAACCTCTTTCAACCTACTAACTACCCCCCTTCTAATACACCCCAGGATGTCATTGGCCTTCTTGGCCACAAGGGCACAGTGCTGGCTCATGGTCATCGTGCCGTCCACCGGGACCCCCAGGTCCCTTTCACTGCTCTCTGACAGGTCATTCCCCGACTTATACTAGTACCTGGGGTTCTTCTTGCCCAGATGCAAGACTCTACACTTGCGCTTGTTATAGTTCATTCATGTTTTCCCCGCCCAACTCTCCAGCCTGTCCAGCTCTCGCTGGATGGCAGCACAGCCTTCTGGCGTGTCAGCCACTCCTCCCAGCTTGGTGTCATCAGCAAACTTGCTGACAGTCACTCTATTCCCTCATCCAAGTCATTGATGAATATATTGAATAGTACTGGCCCCAGTACCGACCCTTGAGGGACTCCACAGGCCTCCAACTAGACTCTGCCCCGTCGATCACGACTCTCTGGCTTCTTTCCTTCAGCCAGTTCACAGTCCACATCGCTACCCGATCGTCCAGACCACACTTCCTCACTTTAGCTGGGAGGATGCTGTGGGAGACCGTGTCAAACGCTTCACTGAAATCAAGACAGACCACATCCACTGCTTTACCATCATCTGTCCACCCGGTTATGTCCTCATAAAAGTCTATGAGGTTGGTCAAGCACGACTTCCCTTTGGTGAAGCCACGTTGACTGCCCCTAATGACCCCCTTATCCCTGATATGCCTTGAGATGGCACCAAGGATAAGTCGTTCCATCAGTTTCCCAGGGATGGAGGTGAGGCTGACCGGTCCATAGTTACCCGGGTCCTCCTTCTTGCCCTTTTTGAAGACTGGAATGACATTTGCTTTCCTCCAGCCCTCAGGCACCCCTCCCGTTTCCCATGACTTAGCAAAGATGACGGAGAGTGGCCTAGCAATGATCAGCCAGCTCCCTCAGCACCCGCGGGTGCATCCCACCTGGAGCCATGGATTTATGGATGTCCAGATTGCTTAATCGGTCCCTAACCCAGGCCCTCAGCCTTCCCTAGCCTGGAAGCACCAACACCCACGAAGGAGCGAGCTGTGGGCAATGTCCTGCTTTGCCTTCAGCGTCTCTCGCAATGTTAACTTGCAAATTTGTAGTGGATGAGGGTGTGGAACTGCAAGCTGGGGATAACAGTTTTCCAGTGAACGTGAAGGAGAAGGACATTGAACTGCTGCCCATGCAAGCTGGTCTCAGAGGACACGTAGCAACTATTCACCTCACACCTGGCAATGCATTCGTTTTAAAAAAAAAAAAAAAATAAGCCCAAAACCACTAAGGCAGGGCTATGTTTCTCACCTGCATAGATGTCATCCTTTCCTGACTGGAACCCTTGGCTTCTTTGTGAAGCCTTTGGTTTCATTACCGGGTAGCGGAGGTTTGTTATCAGTCCTTGATTTGGCTTGTCGTAAGTGTATATTGAATCCTTCAATATTCTGAAGATCCTCTCTGGAACACCTTCAGAAGTCTGCAGAGAAAGGAAAGAAACATTTGTCTGCAGCTGCTCTTCGCATGCAGTCCCCAAAAATGAAAGGAATGACAGGTTGCTTCTTCTTTCCCAAGGAGCTGTTTTGGAAGCAGACTGGGTGACAGAGTCTGGTACCAGCCTTTGGCCACCAGGGACACCTGCTTGGTGGTGTGCTCTAGGCCCTAAGTGTCACCTCCCTCACCCGCTTGATTTTTTTTTTTTTTTTTTTTTTTTTTTTTAAAGGGAGAAGAGCAGTTTAAAATCTGGGCTCAGGGGTGTGTTGCAGAGGGATGGCGTTACCGACTTCCCCCTGGCGTCAGAGCGCAACGTTCTCTAGGTTATCTACTTTAGTCTTCTAGTGCACCACACTGGTGTGGATGTCAATGAATAAAGTCTGTGTTGAACTTGTATAAGGAAACACGGAAAAAAAGAATAAGCCAATAAACGCCATCATTATTTTAAAGAAAGATGAGAAGGTAATTTTGCTTATGTCTCCAATAGAAAAGAACCACTGAACAATGACCCCCCTTCCTTCTCTCCTCAGTGGGCAGAGATGACAAGAGTTCCTCCTACTCCTTCCCTCTCCTTTCTCCCAAGGTAAACAGTGTCACATTCAGTGCCATGTAGATTAACTTGCATTTCTGAATGGAACCATAACTCCCCTTGGCACCACTCCAAGCAGAGAGACGAACTGAGCAGCTCAGACATGGATGTGTATGAGTATTCAAGGGTCCTGGCCTGACACCAACATCAGTGACATTTTCTTGATCTATCCTTTAATAGACTGAGATCTTTGTCAGTCAAAGTTCAGGCAGCTTACCAGAAAACCAACTACAGTCCTCATGTGTTAACAACATTTAGACTGTCAAAGGAAGAATGCTCAAATTTTAAATTCATCCTTCGTTTGCAGAGAACAGCTGCAGAAACTGAATGCCTAACACAAGCTAGCGCAACAACACAGAAACGTAGAGAAGGAAAGAGAACACCCAACCGCCTGTTCTACTGGTTATTTTCTCCAATACAGGAGAAACAACCACCAACTCTGGAGAACAAACAGGTCAGGGTTATTGGTCCCACAAAAACGAGCATAAGAAATACTAAGGCAATTCCCCAGAGTCCAGTAACTCTCTTGCCCTCAAGCCAGGGTCGTGCCACAAAAACAAAACTCTTACCAAAGATTTCATCTTAGCTTGAACAGGTAAGTTGTGATGACGGAGATTCGCCAGGAGTCCTAAACATGGTATCATTACCTCATCTTCTGTGGTTTGACTGAAAAGTCCAGGAAGTCAAACAAAGACTTTTAATTAAAGCATCCAGAAATTAGTTACCAGAATTTGGGGGTTGAGGGTGGGGTGCTTGGGGGACTCTATTTTGTTGCCGTGGCGGTGGGGAGGGGAGTGTGGTATTGTTTTGTTTTTTAACTAGACACCATTCTGCCAAGCCAAGCAAAATTCAGATTGCAATCCCCATAGCGTGGGCAGTTTTTAACTGAGCACATCTGGGAAAAAAAAAAAAAAAAAAAAGGTCTATCAGAGACCAGCACTATCAAAGGTCCTTTATTGCAGGTGCTTTTAAGAGTCACTAGATCTCTTACAAGGACCCTTGCACAAAAGTCATTTTAATGTAACATAAGTCTGTTCCTAATGACGAGCATGACTTTTCCCCTGGGTCTTCTCTTTGACAGCTCCCTGGGATATGCAGGTGGGCTAAGAGGCCAGTTAATATCCAGTCACTGAAAGTCCCACAACCACTGCATTTGACAGGCTGTAACAACATGGTTTGCTAAGAAAAACCTCTGTTTAGCTTGGAGTAAAAATGCCACAGGTCACTCTGGAGACCAGGTTAGTGCAATATGCTAATGGCCTTCAGAAAGTTTAGAAACTTAGCCAGGTGTTTCCCATGAGAGAAGGTAACTGAGTGCACACTTACACATGATGCATTAGAAATGAAATTAATTCATTGACGTTGGCACCAGCACAAAAGACCTGAACATTGTAAGTTACCCTCTGCAGCAACTGGATACTCTGAGGAAATTAAAAGCTGTTCACATGTGTCTTTCCTATAGCATCGCACTCAAGAATGTTACAAATTAGAAAGCTGAAAGGACAAATAAAAAGACATCACGACTAAATTCATTTTCAGACCCTGTGACGTTAACACGACAACTACACAAGCTGCTGTGAGCACACAGGGTCGTGTCCTGACACTCCGAGGTACTTATTAAAAGCCCAAACAGATGGATAAGGTTTTCTTTTGACAGAGGCATTACCTTTGTAGCCCATCCATTTCTCCCCTTTGCCTCATCAGCACGTTCTCCATTCTGTCAGCGAGAAAGGGGCTTTGTCCTGTTGAAAGATCCACAAGTTTTGCCAAAATGCAAAAAGCGCTTTGCAGCCTCTTCAGAAAGTATGTTTAGTGCAGGGGTGTCAAACTCATTTGTAGCAAATGCATTTTTAGGACTGTATAAATGTAGGAGTAGTCGCATTTCTAGAGTCCTAAAATTACGTTTGGCCCTTTGAAGGCAACCGCGAGGCTGATGTGCCCCCCAGTGAAAATGAGTTTGACACCCCCGGCTTAGAGGAAAACACGTTTGCTGTGAAGACAGTCGACAGATCTAATGGTAGTTAAGTCTTTCCTACAGCATCCTTTCAGCACGCAACGTAATTGAGTTAATATAATGCTAATATGCACAATTATGACAATAATCACAGCACAGGATAGCAGCTGAAACCAAACCTCATTATATAAGCATGTGACATAAGAAATTCAAGGTCTTAGTCCTGCATCTACTTGGTGACTACAAAACCTCTCCCACTGACTGGCAAGTCACCTGGATCTCTTAGTCTTCTCCTACTCCAAGTGCTTTGACAAATACACAAACTGGGACAAAAGTGTCCTTCACTGGATGCCTGACTCATTTTCCACAGATCAGGGGCAACACAACTGCTGGCAAATTCATTTTCCGTTTTCCCTCTCAGAAAAGAGATGTCACGACACGTAGCCAGCAAGTACTTGCTGAAATCTCAGAGCCACATATGAGGAAACCTGTGCATATTTAAAAAAAAAAAAAAAAAGAGGAGGTCTTCCCCACATTTACTGGTCAATGCACAGAAAGGACACGTGAACATTGGTGAAGATGGGCTGTGAGATGGGCTGTGAGATATTATGTGTAAGGTAATAATGTGTAATAAGCTCTGCACTTGACTCCTATAACTCAGCTCGCACTGGCACAGCCCCTTGCACTCACTGGCACTGAGCAGAGGGCAGCAGGCACACGTGCCCTGCAGACCTTCGATGAGAACTGGCAGCCACAGCTCTCGTTTCACTCCTTCACAACTGCCTGTCAAAGAATTGATTAGACAAAACCGACTCCAGGCTTGTCTCATGAACAGTAGGAGAAAGAACTAAATACCTCAGCTGGAAAATAATTCTGGAAAATAAGCTCTCCAGCAGCCAAATCATTTCAAAAACAGAGGCTTTTGGGTTTGGTTTTGGTTTATTTTTGCTTGGTTTGTTGGTTGGATTTGTTTGTCTGGTTTTGTTAGGTTTGGGGTTTTTTGTTTTGTTTCAATTGGAGCAGGTGAGAAGCTCAAGCTCGATTAAAGAGAGAGTACAAAGAACTCTCTGCAGCCTTAAAATCCTGTCATACTGGCCTCGTATGGCAAACAACATACACAGCTAAGACCGACACACTATTTCAGAAGAGTTATTACATGCATGCCGCATAACAGATACCATATAAGAGTAGACAAATAGAGTTAAGCATTAGTTCCTGTTACCTGTAATATGAATGGGTCACTGAGATGAGCAGAGCCTCGATGAACCACTCCTGCCAGCACGTGGTCACATTGTAGGTATCCTGAAGAGCTTCTCTAGTCTCGCTCTCTAAGACTGGAATTTAAGAATTATTAACAAAAAACCCCTGTCAAACAGCAAAAGCAGCTGTTGCATTAGCTACCAATCTGAGCAGAAGCCCAAGTCATTGACCAGTTTTTCACATCTGTTTCACAAACAACTACAAATAAATCACAGCTCCTACGCACTTGAAGAATCTGGACCTGTCTTGTCATCGCTTTCCCAGAGCAAAGAGCATACCCCCCTCCCCTCTTCCCCCCTTCCTACCCCTCTGCACACCACCTCCAGCCCCGCTACAACCCCACCTGCCCCCCGCCCAAACACATCCCCCCCCACGCCCACCCCACCCCTCGCCTGACAGAGCCCAAGACCTCCCGCTGCTGACAGCTACCTGCTCGGGGCCTGGGAGCAAGCGTCACCCAAATGGAACAACCGGCCCAGGCCCACCCACGGGAGACTCTGGGGCGCAAACCAGATGCAAACTCTTCCGTCCTTCCTTCCTTCCTTCCTGCCTTGGCCCTAAGTGTCACCTCCCTCACCCACTTGTTGGGTTTTATTCCGAAAAAAAAAAGAGTGGTTTAAAATCTGGGCTCGGGTGTGTTGAAGAGGGACAGCGTTAGCGACTTTCCCCTGGGGACAGAGTGCAAGGTTAGTGGCAACCTGTTTGGTTCTCACTTCAAAGCTTCTCTTTCGACGCCTAGGTGAGAAGCAGAAGCCAAAGGTTCTGCCAAGGATGGGCACTGTCGAGCAAAAGACATCTGCAGAGGCAAGCCCGGAGGACGGCGCTCCTAAGCAGAGGAAGGGCCTTGTCGCAAGCTGCGTTTGAACGTGCCCGTTGGTGCTGCTGGACTGGATTCCTTCCAGGGCACAGTCCCCCAGGGATCCGTACAGAGACTTGGCCACACTGGTCACTTGAGGAGGGTGACAGACGGTAAGCGCACAAATCATCTGGAGTCACAGCCAGGGTCCTGCTAGTGGTGAGGACAAGTGAACAGGGCTTGATTCTCTTGGTTTTTCGGCATCCTGCATCTTGCCTTCTGCCCGGGGTGGGCTAGGTGCCACTGCCTCTGCGGACTTGCTCTGGCTGGGACGGAGTTGACTCTTGTTAGTGGCAGCCGGCCTAGCACCGTGTTTGGCAGGGGTGGCTAAAGCGGTGTTGCTTACTGCAGCTGTGGTGTGGCTGTTGCTGCGAGTGCGGGCCTCCCGGAGCCGTGAGGTTGTCTCTTTTTCCTGCAGCGCTGAGGCTGGGGGTGTGCAAGAGGTTGGGAGGGTGGAGAGCAGGAGAGCGTCTGGGAAGTGGCCAAAGGGCCGTCCCCTGCTGTAGGCCAGCTGCGCCCACAGGCCTGGTGTTCCTTGCTGCTGGTGCTGCTGCTGCCTTTGTGGTGCAGGTCAGGGTTTCTGGGCGCATGCATGATTTGGGGTGGGCTTGAGGGTGGGCGGGAGGGCAGCAGGCCAAAGGGCTCCCCTCCTGCTGTGCTGCCTGGGTGTCCCTGGCTGTGTGTCTACCGGGGGCCGGGGAAGCAAGAGCAAGAGGGCCAAGCGGGCGGCAGGCAGCGCAGGCTGGTGAGCGGCAAGGAGGAAAGGCCAAGGGCTTTGGGCGTCTGGTGCCGGGCCAGGTGGGGCTGAGGCGAGGGCATCTTTTCTACTAATGTCTATTCGTGATCCATAAACCTCACTTACTGAATCATCTGCTCCCTGTAGCGTAATTAGCAAAGGGTTGCACTGCAGAGACTCACATCCCGGGAGAGATTGCCCTTTGGATAGGGTAAGTTTTCTTTTTCATTCTATAACCATTCATTGCTCACTGTCCATCCCCCAAACTCTGTGGTCCAGATAACACTGTACCAGGAGGGGCAATGAGAGACAGCAACAAAAACTATGCACTTATTTAAATCATCCTTAGACTCGGTCCCCTTGGACACATGTTTGTTTTCATAACTCAATTCCCTTTAGCTCTGTACATCCCCACAGCTATGGATCTGGCAAGCGTCTACTCAAATTGTTAGGGAACCTTCAGTTTCAGTGACGTTCACGTTAAGTAACCCATTTGTAAATTCTACATAATACAGGATTAGTAATCCCCAAAAGTTTCATTTCATTTTCATCTCTGTATCTTTAGTTGAAGTGGGTCGTCAGTTGTCAGTACTTGCCACTCCTCACTGTCCTTTGGAGGTCTGATTGGCTCTTTAATCCACGTGTAATGAGTCCACCCTTTCTCAGCTGGTCGCACCACTGTCTCGGTGATCAGCAGAACTTGAAATGCGCCTTCCCAATCTGGCTGAAGCTTAGCGTCTTTCCAGGATTTGACCAGGACCTGCTGTCCAGGCTGAAACTTGTGAGCTGCAGACTCTAAAGGCAGAGTTTGTGCCAGAAGCCCTTGGTGCCTGAGAGAAGACAGAAAAGACAACCCGAGCATACAGTTTTTGAGAAACAAATCCTTAGTTTCAAACCGTGGGGGTCCATCCGTTATTTCGCTTTTGCTACCACTGCCCCCGTGGCAGTGCTAAGAGGGAAGGCTTCTCCCCACCTGGTAAGATGATCAAACACTAGTAAGTTTTTAATTCAGCCAACTGCAGGTAATTCTGTGAAATCAACTTGTATATTTTGGAAGGGTCATAAACTTGGCCTTCAACCTCCTGCAGGCTGCTTCCTAAGTGCCTTTTCATTTACTTTTTTACAAACCACACATCATTCACAAATTTGCTTGGCTATAGTATAAATTCCAGTACACCCATATTTTTATAACACTATGGCACCCATTACTTGTTTTCCTCATTAACTCTCTTGATGTAAAATTGCTAATACCTTCCTCATGGTTTGCTTATTTAACATTTCTCTACCCTCTGGGAGTACGCATTTCCCATTCTGTTCCCTGGCTTCCAACTCTTGGAGGACTTCTTTTTATCTTTCATTGAAAACTGGAATTTCTTGTGGGGCCAGGACCTCGGGCGTGAGATAAAACCTGAAGCAATAACTAAGTTAAGGCTGCTTCTCAGGCCATTTCATCTGCTAACCAACTTCCCCTGACACAAAAAGAGTTGCCCCTCTGATGTCCATTAACATGTACTACAGCCACTTCTATTGGTGACATCAGATTCCATAACACTTGTCCAACTAGTTCTTCATGAACCAATTCTTTACCTTTGCTATTAATTAGACCCCATTCTTCCCAAATTTTCCCAAAGGTGTGCACTTCTCCAAATGCGTATCTAGAACCATTACGGATGGTACCTTCTTTTCCTTCTAACATTTGCAGTGCCTGACTGACGGCTTGTGGCTGGCATGTTTGAGCTGACCAGTTATTAGGCAACCTTCCCGTTTCTCTTATTTCACCATTCACACCTTCAACGATGGCACACCCATTGTGTCTCTTCCCCTGAATTACCCTTGAAGACCCATCTATGAAGAGGTGCAGCCCATTGCCACCTCTCCATAGGAAAGCAGCAGGGTTTAATTTCCTGCTTTCTCCCACCAGAAGAGCAGTTGCTGCTGCAGCTTGCACACACTCTGGCCAACCTCGAGACACTGGGTCTAAGAGCTTAGATCAGTGTGCCACTGCTTGTCGCTTCCCCCCCAGCCCACTTGCTGCTGGAGCAGCGTGAGAGGCAGAACAGGCCTCCACTCTGTGCAAGCATTGCTCAACAATAACAAAAACATCTCTGTATTATCAACACTGTTTTAAGCATCAATCAAAAACATAGTCCCATACTAGGTACCACAAAGAAAATTAACTCCAGCCCAGCCAAAACCAACACAAACTTCCAGGTAATACAATATCTTTCAAATTTTCTCCTTGTCACCCCCCAGGCAGTAACTGTGTTTCCACACCCAGAGCCTGTAAAAGGTTTCTCTCTAATATAGAAGCTGGGGAATCTTCCCCTAATATATTCCTTCCCCATACGCTTTTAATTCTTATTATCACAAATAGGAATTTATTCATAATTGTCTCTCCTTCCTCCCTGCTACCCCATTTATTACAACTCCGTCTTCAGTTCTGGATCTTTTTAGGGGAGAATTTAGAAGGGACATGGGAGCTTCTGTTTCTGCTAAAAACTAGACCTCATTACCAATTACCACCATTACTTTACCAATTACATGCTCTTTTCCAATTTAAACGTTTCCCCACAAACAAACAAACAAACAAACAAACAAACAAAAAAACACCAAAAAAAAAAAGCCACCACAACACCAAAAACATTTTCAGCCCCTCTGATTTTCCAAAGTGTATTGAGTTTTCTTCCTTTAGTCATTTCCAACAGTTGCCGCCCTAGGGGTAAATATCCCAGATTTCCACAATAATAGCATCCCATTTTCTCTCATTCTCTCACTTTTTTCACTGACTTTGGTCTAAATCTTCTGCGGTTTTGTTTTGTTTTGTTCTTTTCCCTTCCAGTCTTTCACTTGCAACCAATCAGTCTGCTTCAACTTTTCGCTTCAGTTCCCGACCATCATACACAAACACGACCACACTCAGATTTTTTGCAAATTCTTCCTGCCAACCTGGCACATGCTCTCGGAAATACTTCCGTAGATCCACAAACACACTTGCTACCAGTCCACAAAGCTTTCCAAAAATCTTCCCCAGTCGGTGCTCCCCTGGCTTCTGTCTACATTCCTGCACTTCAGTTCAGTTTACTCTTATCTCCTCAAAAGCTCAAAAGCTTTTATCAGATTTTTAAACACCGTTTGGCAATTATCTCCATTTGTTTGATTATTATCATCTCAATTAGAATCACCTTGGGGCCAGGTAGTCTCCCACTGCCTGTGGGGTTAGTTCCACATTCTTTTAAATGATGTTTCTGGACAGACCAACTCTCTCAATAACAGGATAACATCGGCTCAGAATGGATTCTAGCCCCGCCCCCCCCCAAAAAAATTAGAAAATCATGATGCTCATCGATCCCCATCTTCCCTTCAGAGTTTGATTTCCTCACATAATCAAATCCCCAGAGTGCCAGGGGGTGCATCCGTGTAACACTGGAACACTGGAGGGCATTCACATGTACATCCCCCCCTTCGCACTTGCTCCCCTACACACACATACGCACGCACATCTGCTGCTGGCTGCACTGCAAAATAACTTTAGCAATCCCAGGGTAAAGCCCAGCAAAAGCAGTAAGGACAAGAAAGACAGTTGGGGAGGTAATCAAGAGGTGATACAGAGAGCAGAGACCAGCTCTGCAAGCACCTTAGTTAAATTACTCCCAACTGCAGCTAAAATTCTTTCTCTAGGTTTTTATACTCGTTTTCGACCATCCTCTTTATGGTGGTCATATGCCAAATCATCCTATACGTACCAGTAATTCATTTGTCCAGGACATCTGTTTTCTAGGTGTTTTTTAGTTACAGTTGGCCAGTCTCCTCAATATAAGGTCATTGCATGCTTTTCTTGAAAACCTTGCTGTACCATAAGTATTTTCCCAATTTTGCAATACCTCGGCCAAGGGCGTCCCCTTCTCTATGCCGAGTTTTATTTCCCATCACTAAGAAAATTCAGAGACACGCTTCCGTTGAGTCACGAGGTTCAGAGGGAGCCCCTTGCTTTCTAATCTCCTTCAGAGAGGAGTTTAGGTGCGGCTGGATCCCATCCTAGTCTCAGACTTGGTCAACGGTTTACGTCTAAAGGATATTTTCCCATTCCCAAGAGAGACTCGAACACTGCTTTTATGTGCACTTGACACTGATCAGGCCACACACTTTGCACTCAAAAACATACTGCAGAAAGGGAGGGACTCGCACCCACCCTGGTGTGGAGGAAGATTTAAAGGCCCTACAGTTTTTTTTACATACCAATTTAGATCTTTGCATAGCCAATTGTCATTGGATCCGTATTTTGGCCAGAATATCACTCTATTAAGGGCTATTTTGTCCAGACAAAACACAATACTTTATCATTTTCTATTTATCCTTCCTTTTTGTACACCACACGTTTCCCCGGTACCTTAACATCCTCCCTAAAGGACTGGACGGAGGAATGTCACCATTTTTCCTTTCTATTTCCCATTCTGAGTCTCGAGGCTTCTCCTTGCGCCTCGTCCCTCCTCTCAGAATGCCCCCGACCACCAAGGTAGTACTTAACAGTCTGTTTTCTTACCTTGGTCCACGCACAAAGTTGCTCGCTCGCTCGTATCGTGCTTCCCGCTTTTTCCTTTCTCCTTTCGCCTATGGTTTGCGGGGATCCGCCTTCGTCCCCACAGCCCTGCAGTTTCTGTCTGTCCGTCCGTCCTGGAATCCCCACCGACCATCCAGAAGGCCATTGAAATCAACGGGGCACGCCTTCCCGTCCACTGGCGATAGGGACCCCCGAGATGACGACGTCGAGTCTCGGACGAGCCCCCAGACTTGTAGGAAACCATCATCTTGCCAACAGAATAGGCTCAGGCAGGATCTCTCGGCAAAGCACGTTTTATTAAGGCTTTTGCGAAACGGGCCGTTCTACCTAAAAGTAGGCACACGCAATAGGGCAAAAAGCTTATACGCCCCCACAAATGCCAGCTGCAAATTCCCTGCCCTGTTCCCCAGGGGTTGGGTACTGCAGGCTTTCCGGACTGCCCGCCGCCTGCCTCAGTTTCCAGGACTCATTCATCTCATGCTAAGAAGGCCCTTCCCCTGCTGGATCTATTGCAAAGGTGGGTTCCTGGCTCTTGGGTTAGCCTTCCCTCTAGCTGCCCTTGTTTTTGAAATGCAGGAATGAGTTTGCATTGCAGCATGAGTTGGAAGAGAGTTGGTTTGTGGGAAGGATTCCCAGTGTGATGTGTGTCAATCCTTCCCCCCTCGCTGGGTGAGGTGGCAGCTGAGTTGCAAAAGCAACATTCCTTCTCGAAGGGCTCCTTCCTTGCAGGGCTGAGGCAGAGGCGAGAGAGCGAGGCAGGTGCACGGCGGGGGGGCCGTGGGGGGGGCGGTTTGTCGGTGGGAAAAGCGGGGATCGAACCAGGGACCCATTTGACCAATCCGCGGGTCCGGCGCCCTGGCCGCTCCGCCAGCGCGATCCCACGGCCGTGGAACGCACGGCGCCCCCTATAGGCCGCAGAGCGGCCTGCGCGGCGGCTAAAGGCCGGGGGGGCGGTGGGCGGGGTGGGGATGGAAGTGGGTGCCCTGCGGACCAGCGTCCCGCGACCTGGCCGCTCCTCTACCGCCATCCCCACCGCCGGGGGACGCCACAGCTCCCCCTACAAACCTCCGCCCGCCCGCTAAGCTCGGCCCATGCCGGGGGGCACCCACCGACTCGCTGCCTCCCACCACCACGCTGCAACCCCACCTGCCCCCCGCCCAATCACACACCCCCCCACCCGCCCCTCGCCTGACAGAGCCCAAGACCTCCCGCTGCTGACAGCTACCTGCTCGCGGCCCTAGCGGCAGCGCACGCCGCTCTGCGGCCTATAGGGGGCGCCGTGCGTTCCACGGCCGTGGGATCGCGCTGGCGGAGCGGCCAGGGCGCCGGACCCGCGGATTGGTCAAATGGGTCCCTGGTTCGATCCCCGCTTTTCCCACCGACAGACCCCCACCCCCCACGGCCCCCCCCCCGCGCACCTGCCTCGCTCTCTCGCCTCTGCCTCAGCCCTGCAAGGAGCTATTGAAGGACGAAGGTTGTTTTTACAACTGGTTTGGCACCTGAGCTCAGCGGGGGAAAGGATTGAGAGGTATCAGACTATGAATCACAGAATCACAGAATGTTAGGGATTGGAAGGGACCTCAGAAGATCGTCTAGTCCAATCCCCCCGCCAGAGCAGGAACACCTAGATGAGGTTACACAGGAATGTGTCCAGGTGGCTTTTGAATGTCTCCAGAGGAGGAGACTCCTCAGCCTCCCTGGGCAGCCCGTTCCAGTGCTCTGCCAGCCTCACTGAGAAGAAGTTTCTTCTCCTATTTAAGTGGAACCTCCTGTGTTGCAGTTTGTACCCATTGCCCCATGTCTTATCATTGGTTGTCAGTGAGAAGAGCCTGGCTCCATCCTCGTGACACTCACCCTTTACATATTTACAAACATTAATGAGGTCACCCCTCAGTCTCCTCTTCTCCAAACTAAAGAGACCCAGCTCCCTCAGCCTTTCCTCAGTAGGGAGATGCTCCACTCCCTTAATCAACTTTGTCGCCCTGCGCTGGACTCTCTCCAGCAGTTCCCTGTCCTTCTTGAACTGAGGGGCCCAGAACTGGACACAATATTCCAGATGCGGTCTCACCAGGGTAGAGTAGAGGGGCAGGAGAACCTCTTTCAACCTACTAACTACCCTCCTTCTAATACACCCCAGGATGTCATTGGCCTTCTTGGCCACAAGGGCACAGTGCTGGCTCATGGTCATCGTGCCGTCCACCGGGACCCCCAGGTCCCTTTCACTGCTCTCTGACAGGTCATTCCCCGACTTATACTAGTACCTGGGGTTCTTCTTGCCCAGATGCAAGACTCTACACTTGTGCTTGTTATATTTCATTCATGTTTTCCCCGCCCAACTCTCCAGCCTGTCCAGCTCTCGCTGGATGGCAGCACAGCCTTCTGGCGTGTCAGCCACTCCTCCCAGCTTGGTGTCATCAGCAAACTTGCTGACAGTCACTCTATTCCCTCATCCAAGTCATTGATGAATATATTGAATAGTACTGGCCCCAGTACCGACCCTTGAGGGACTCCACAGGCCTCCAACTAGACTCTGCCCCGTTGATCACGACTCTCTGGCTTCTTTCCTTCAGCCAGTTCACAGTCCACATCGCTACCCGATCGTCCAGACCACACTTCCTCAGTTTAGCTGGGAGGATGCTGTGGGAGACCGTGTCAAATGCTTCACTGAAATCAAGACAGACCACATCCACTGCTTTACCATCATCTGTCCACCCGGTTATGTCCTCATAAAAGTCTATGACGTTGGTCAAGCACAACTTCCCTTTGGTGAAGCCATGTTGACTGCCCCTAATGACCCCCTTATCCCTGATATGCCTTGAGATGGCACCAAGGATAAGTCGTTCCATCAGTTTCCCAGGGATGGAGGTGACGCTGACCGGTCCATAGTTACCCGGGTCCTCCTTCTTGCCCTTTTTGAAGACTGGAATGACATTTGCTTTCCTCCAGCCCTCAGGCACCCCTCCCGTTTCCCATGACTTAGCAAAGATGACGGAGAGTGGCCTAGCAATGATCAGCCAGCTCCCTCAGCACCCGCGGGTGCATCCCACCTGGAGCCATGGATTTATGGATGTCCAGATTGCTTAATCGGTCCCTAACCCAGGCCCTCAGCCTTCCCTAGCCTGGAAGCACCAACACCCATGAAGGAGCGAGCTGTGGGCAATGTCCTGCTTTGCCTTCAGCGTCTCTCGCAATGTTAACTTGCAAATTTGTAGTGGATGAGGGTGTGGAACTGCAAGCTGGGGATAACAGTTTTCCAGTGAACGTGAAGGAGAAGGACATTGAACTGCTGCCCATGCAAGCCGGTCTCAGAGGACACGTAGCAACTATTCACCTCACACCTGGCAATGCATTCGTTTTAAAAAAAAAAAAAAAAAATAAGCCCAAAACCACTAAGGCAGGGCTATGTTTCTCACCTGCATAGATGTCATCCTTTCCTGACTGGAACCCTTGGCTTCTTTGTGAAGCCTTTGGTTTCATTACCGGGTAGCGGAGGTTTGTTATCAGTCCTTGATTTGGCTTGTCGTAAGTGTATATTGAATCCTTCAATATTCTGAAGATCCTCTCTGGAACACCTTCAGAAGTCTGCAGAGAAAGGAAAGAAACATTTGTCTGCAGCTGCTCTTCGCATGCAGTCCCCAAAAATGAAAGGAATGACAGGTTGCTTCTTCTTTCCCAAGGAGCTGTTTTGGAAGCAGACTGGGTGACAGAGTCTGGTACCAGCCTTTGGCCACCAGGGACACCTGCTTGGTGGTGTGCTCTAGGCCCTAAGTGTCACCTCCCTCACCCGCTTGATTTTTTTTTTTTTTTTTTTTTTTTAAAGGGAGAAGAGCAGTTTAAAATCTGGGCTCAGGGGTGTGTTGCAGAGGGATGGCGTTACCGACTTCCCCCTGGCGTCAGAGCGCAACGTTCTCTAGGTTATCTACTTTAGTCTTCTAGTGCACCACACTGGTGTGGATGTCAATGAATAAAGTCTGTGTTGAACTTGTATAAGGAAACACGGAAAAAAAGAATAAGCCAATAAACGCCATCATTATTTTAAAGAAAGATGAGAAGGTAATTTTGCTTATGTCTCCAATAGAAAAGAACCACTGAACAATGACCCCCCTTCCTTCTCTACTCAGTGGGCAGAGATGACAAGAGTTCCTCCCTCTCCTTTCTCCCAAGGTAAACAGTGTCACATTCAGTGCCATGTAGATTAACTTGCATTTCTGAATGGAACCATAACTCCCCTTGGCACCACTCCAAGCAGAGAGACGAACTGAGCAGCTCAGACATGGATGTGTATGAGTATTCAAGGGTCCTGGCCTGACACCAACATCAGTGACATTTTCTTGATCTATCCTTTAATAGACTGAGATCTTTGTCGGTCAAAGTTCAGGCAGCTTACCAGAAAACCAACTACAGTCCTCATGTGTTAACAACATTTAGACTGTCAAAGGAAGAATGCTCAAATTTTAAATTCATCCTTCGTTTGCAGAGAACAGCTGCAGAAACTGAATGCCTAACACAAGCTAGCGCAACAACACAGAAACGTAGAGAAGGAAAGAGAACACCCAACCGCCTGTTCTACTGGTTATTTTCTCCAATACAGGAGAAACAACCACCAACTCTGGAGAACAAACAGGTCAGGGTTATTGGTCCCACAAAAACGAGCATAAGAAATACTAAGGCAATTCCCCAGAGTCCAGTAACTCTCTTGCCCTCAAGCCAGGGTCGTGCCACAAAAGCAAAACTCTTACCAAAGATTTCATCTTAGCTTGAACAGGTAAGTTGTGATGACGGAGATTCGCCAGGAGTCCTAAACATGGTATCATTACCTCATCTTCTGTGGTTTGACTGAAAAGTCCAGGAAGTCAAACAAAGACTTTTAATTAAAGCATCCAGAAATTAGTTACCAGAATTTGGGGGTTGAGGGTGGGGTGCTTGGGGGACTCTATTTTGTTGCCGTGGCGGTGGGGAGGGGAGTGTGGTATTGTTTTGTTTTTTAACTAGACACCATTCTGCTAAGCCAAGCAAAATTCAGATTGCAATCCCCATAGTGTGGGCAGTTTTTAACTGAGCACATCTGGGGAAAAAAAAAAAAAAAAAGGTCTATCAGAGACCAGCACTATCAAAGGTCCTTTATTGCAGGTGCTTTTAAGAGTCACTAGATCTCTTACAAGGACCCTTGCACAAAAGTCATTTTAATGTAACATAAGTCTGTTCCTAATGACGAGCATGACTTTTCCCCTGGGTCTTCTCTTTGACAGCTCCCTGGGATATGCAGGTGGGCTAAGAGGCCAGTTAATATCCAGTCACTGAAAGTCCCACAACCACTGCATTTGACAGGCTGTAACAACATGGTTTGCAAAGAAAAACCTCTGTTTAGCTTGGAGTAAAAATGCCACAGGTCACTCTGGAGACCAGGTTAGTGCAATATGCTAATGGCCTTCAGAAAGTTTAGAAACTTAGCCAGGTGTTTCCCATGAGAGAAGGTAACTGAGTGCACACTTACACATGATGCATTAGAAATGAAATTAATTCATTGACGTTGGCACCAGCACAAAAGACCTGAACATTGTAAGTTACCCTCTGCAGCAACTGGATACTCTGAGGAAATTAAAAGCTGTTCACATGTGTCTTTCCTATAGCATCGCACTCAAGAATGTTACAAATTAGAAAGCTGAAAGGACAAATAAAAAGACATCACGACTGAATTCATTTTCAGACCCTGTGACGTTAACACGACAACTACACAAGCTGCTGTGAGCACACAGGGTCGTGTCCTGACACTCCGAGGTACTTATTAAAAGCCCAAACAGATGGATAAGGTTTTCTTTTGACAGAGGCATTACCTTTGTAGCCCATCCATTTCTCCCCTTTGCTTCATCAGCACGTTCTCCATTCTGTCAGCGAGAAAGGGGCTTTGTCCTGTTGAAAGATCCACAAGTTTTGCCAAAATGCAAAAAGCGCTTTGCAGCCTCTTCAGAAAGTATGTTTAGTGCAGGGGTGTCAAACTCATTTGTAGCAAATGCATTTTTAGGACTGTATAAATGTAGGAGTAGTCGCATTTCTAGAGTCCTAAAATTACGTTTGGCCCTTTGAAGGCAACCGCGAGGCTGATGTGCCCCCCAGTGAAAATGAGTTTGACACCCCCGGCTTAGAGGAAAACACGTTTGCTGTGAAGACAGTCGACAGATCTAATGGTAGTTAAGTCTTTCCTACAGCATCCTTTCAGCACGCAACGTAATTGAGTTAATATAATGCTAATATGCACAATTATGACAATAATCACAGCACAGGATAGCAGCTGAAACCAAACCTCATTATATAAGCATGTGACATAAGAAATTCAAGGTCTTAGTCCTGCATCTACTTGGTGACTACAAAACCTCTCCCACTGACTGGCAAGTCACCTGGATCTCTTAGTCTTCTCCTACTCCAAGTGCTTTGACAAATACACAAACTGGGACAAAAGTGTCCTTCACTGGATGCCTGACTCATTTTCCACAGATCAGGGGCAACACAACTGCTGGCAAATTCATTTTCTGTTTTCCCTCTCAGAAAAGAGATGTCACAACACGTAGCCAGCAAGTACTTGCTGAAATCTCAAAGCCACATATGAGGAAACCTGTGCATATTTTAAAAAAAAAAAAAAAAAAAGGAGGTCTTCCCCACCTTTACTGGTCAATGCACAGAAAGGACACGTGAACATTGGTGAAGATGGGCTGTGAGATGGGCTGTGAGATATTATGTGTAAGGTAATAATGTGTAATAAGCTCTGCACTTGACTCCTATAACTCAGCTCGCACTGGCACAGCCCCTTGCACTCACTGGCACTGAGCAGAGGGCAGCAGGCACACGTGCCCTGCAGACCTTCGATGAGAACTGGCAGCCACAGCTCTCGTTTCACTCCTTCACAACTGCCTGTCAAAGAATTGATTAGACAAAACCGACTCCAAGCTTGTCTCATGAACAGTAGGAGAAAGAACTAAATACCTCAGCTGGAAAATAATTCTGGAAAATAAGCTCTCCAGCAGCCATTTCTCGAAATCATTTCAAAAACAGAGGCTTTTGGGTTTGGTTTTGGTTTATTTTTGCTTGGTTTGTTGGTTGGATTTGTTTGTCTGGTTTTGTTAGGTTTGGGGTTTTTTGTTTTGTTTCAATTGGAGCAGGTGAGAAGCTCAAGCTCGATTAAAGAGAGAGTACAAAGAACTCTCTGCAGCCTTAAAATCCTGTCATACTGGCCTCGTATGGCAAACAACATACACAGCTAAGACCGACACACTATTTCAGAAGAGTTATTACATGCATGCCGCATAACAGATACCATATAAGAGTAGACAAATAGAGTTAAACATTAGTTCCTGTTACCTGTAATATGAATGGGTCACTGAGATGAGCAGAGCCTCGATGAACCACTCCTGCCAGCACGTGGTCACATTGTAGGTATCCTGAAGAGCTTCTCTAGTCTCGCTCTCTAAGACTGGAATTTAAGAATTATTAACAAAAAACCCCTGTCAAACAGCAAAAGCAGCTGTTGCATTAGCTACCAATCTGAGCAGAAGCCCAAGTCATTGACCAGTTTTTCACATCTGTTTCACAAACAACTACAAATAAATCACAGCTCCTACGCACTTGAAGAATCTGGACCTGTCTTGTCATCGCTTTCCCAGAGCAAAGAGCATAGCCCCCTCCCCTCTTCCCCCCTTCCTACCCCTCTGCACACCACCTCCAGCCCCGCTACAACCCCACCTGCCCCCCACCCAAACACATCCCCCCCCACGCCCACCCCACCCCTCGCCTGACAGAGCCCAAGACCTCCCGCTGCTGACAGCTACCTGCTCGGGGCCTGGGAGCAAGCGTCACCCAAATGGAACAACCGGCCCAGGCCCACCCACGGGAGACTCTGGGGCGCAAACCAGATGCAAACTCTTCCGTCCTTCCTTCCTTCCTTCCTGCCTTGGCCCTAAGTGTCACCTCCCTCACCCACTTGTTGGGTTTTATTCCGAAAAAAAAAAGAGTGGTTTAAAATCTGGGCTCGGGTGTGTTGAAGAGGGACAGCGTTAGCGACTTTCCCCTGGGGACAGAGTGCAAGGTTAGTGGCAACCTGTTTGGTTCTCACTTCAAAGCTTCTCTTTCGACGCCTAGGTGAGAAGCAGAAGCCAAAGGTTCTGCCAAGGATGGGCACTGTCGAGCAAAAGACATCTGCAGAGGCAAGCCCGGAGGACGGCGCTCCTAAGCAGAGGAAGGGCCTTGTCGCAAGCTGCGTTTGAACGTGCCCGTTGGTGCTGCTGGACTGGATTCCTTCCAGGGCACAGTCCCCCAGGGATCCGTACAGAGACTTGGCCACACTGGTCACTTGAGGAGGGTGACAGACGGTAAGCGCACAAATCATCTGGAGTCACAGCCAGGGTCCTGCTAGTGGTGAGGACAAGTGAACAGGGCTTGATTCTCTTGGTTTTTCGGCATCCTGCATCTTGCCTTCTGCCCGGGGTGGGCTAGGTGCCACTGCCTCTGCGGACTTGCTCTGGCTGGGACGGAGTTGACTCTTGTTAGTGGCAGCCGGCCTAGCACCGTGTTTGGCAGGGGTGGCTAAAGCGGTGTTGCTTACTGCAGCTGTGGTGTGGCTGTTGCTGCGAGTGCGGGCCTCCCGGAGCCGTGAGGTTGTCTCTTTTTCCTGCAGCGCCGAGGCTGGGGGTGTGCAAGAGGTTGGGAGGGTGGAGAGCAGGAGAGCGTCCGGGAAGTGGCCAAAGGGCCGTCCCCTGCTGTAGGCCAGCTGCGCCCACAGGCCTGGTGTTCCTTGCTGCTGGTGCTGCTGCTGCCTTTGTGGTGCAGGTCAGGGTTTCTGGGCGCATGCATGATTTGGGGTGGGCTTGGGGGTGGGCAGGAGGGCAGCAGGCCAAAGGGCTCCCCTCCTGCTGTGCTGCCTGGGTGTCCCTGGCTGTGTGTCTGCCGGGGGCCGGGGAAGCAAGAGCAAGAGGGCCAAGCGGGCGGCAGGCAGCGCAGGCTGGTGAGCGGCAAGGAGGAAAGGCCAAGGGCTTTGGGCGTCTGGTGCCGGGCCAGGTGGGGCTGAGGCGAGGGCATCTTTTCTACTAATGTCTATTCGTGATCCATAAACCTCACTTACTGAATCATCTGCTCCCTGTAGCGTAATTAGCAAAGGGTTGCACTGCAGAGACTCACATCCCGGGAGAGATTGCCCTTTGGATAGGGTAAGTTTTCTTTTTCATTCTATAACCATTCATTGCTCACTGTCCATCCCCCAAACTCTGTGGTCCAGATAACACTGTATCAGGAGGGGCAATGAGAGACAGCAACAAAAACTATGCACTTATTTAAATCATCCTTAGACTCGGTCCCCTTGGACACATGTTTGTTTTCATAACTCAATTCCCTTTAGCTCTGTACATCCCCACAGCTATGGATCTGGCAAGCGTCTACTCAAATTGTTAGGGAACCTTCAGTTTCAGTGACGTTCACGTTAAGTAACCCATTTGTAAATTCTACATAATACAGGATTAGTAATCCCCAAAAGTTTCATTTCATTTTCATCTCTGTATCTTTAGTTGAAGTGGGTCGTCAGTTGTCAGTACTTGCCACTCCTCACTGTCCTTTGGAGGTCTGATTGGCTCTTTAATCCACGTGTAATGAGTCCACCCTTTCTCAGCTGGTCGCACCACTGTCTCGGTGATCAGCAGAACTTGAAATGCGCCTTCCCAATCTGGCTGAAGCTTAGCGTCTTTCCAGCATTTGACCAGGACCTGCTGTCCAGGCTGAAACTTGTGAGCTGCAGACTCTAAAGGCAGAGTTTGTGCCAGAAGCCCTTGGTGCCTGAGAGAAGACAGAAAAGACAACCCGAGCATACAGTTTTTGAGAAACAAATCCTTAGTTTCAAACCGTGGGGGTCCATCCGTTATTTCGCTTTTGCTACCACTGCCCCCGTGGCAGTGCTAAGAGGGAAGGCTTCTCCCCACCTGGTAAGATGATCAAACACTAGTAAGTTTTTAATTCAGCCAACTGCAGGTAATTCTGTGAAATCAACTTGTATATTTTGGAAGGGTCATAAACTTGGCCTTCAACCTCCTGCAGGCTGCTTCCTAAGTGCCTTTTCATTTACTTTTTTACAAACCACACATCATTCACAAATTTGCTTGGCTATAGTATAAATTCCAGTACACCCATATTTTTATAACACTATGGCACCCATTACTTGTTTTCCTCATTAACTCTCTTGATGTAAAATTGCTAATACCTTCCTCATGGTTTGCTTATTTAACATTTCTCTACCCTCTGGGAGTACGCATTTCCCATTCTGTTCCCTGGCTTCCAACTCTTGGAGGACTTCTTTTTATCTTTCATTGAAAACTGGAATTTCTTGTGGGGCCAGGACCTCGGGCGTGAGATAAAACCTGAAGCAATAACTAAGTTAAGGCTGCTTCTCAGGCCATTTCATCTGCTAACCAACTTCCCCTGACACAAAAAGAGTTGCCCCTCTGATGTCCATTAACATGTACTACAGCCACTTCTATTGGTGACATCAGATTCCATAACACTTGTCCAACTAGTTCTTCATGAACCAATTCTTTACCTTTGCTATTAATTAGACCCCATTCTTCCCAAATTTTCCCAAAGGTGTGCACTTCTCCAAATGCGTATCTAGAACCATTACGGATGGTACCTTCTTTTCCTTCTAACATTTGCAGTGCCTGACTGACGGCTTGTGGCTGGCATGTTTGAGCTGACCAGTTATTAGGCAACCTTCCCGTTTCTCTTATTTCACCATTCACACCTTCAACGATGGCACACCCATTGTGTCTCTTCCCCTGAATTACCCTTGAAGACCCATCTATGAAGAGGTGCAGCCCATTGCCACCTCTCCATAGGAAAGCAGCAGGGTTTAATTTCCTGCTTTCTCCCACCAGAAGAGCAGTTGCTGCTGCAGCTTGCACACACTCTGGCCAACCTCGAGACACTGGGTCTAAGAGCTTAGATCAGTGTGCCACTGCTTGTCGCTTCCCCCCCAGCCCACTTGCTGCTGGAGCAGCGTGAGAGGCAGAACAGGCCTCCACTCTGTGCAAGCATTGCTCAACAATAACAAAAACATCTCTGTATTATCAACACTGTTTTAAGCATCAATCAAAAACATAGTCCCATACCAGGTACCACAAAGAAAATTAACTCCAGCCCAGCCAAAACCAACACAAACTTCCAGGTAATACAATATCTTTCAAATTTTCTCCTTGTCACCCCCCAGGCAGTAACTGTGTTTCCACACCCAGAGCCTGTAAAAGGTTTCTCTCTAATATAGAAGCTGGGGAATCTTCCCCTAATATATTCCTTCCCCATACGCTTTTAATTCTTATTATCACAAATAGGAATTTATTCATAATTGTCTCTCCTTCCTCCCTGCTACCCCATTTATTACAACTCCGTCTTCAGTTCTGGATCTTTTTAGGGGAGAATTTAGAAGGGACATGGGAGCTTCTGTTTCTGCTAAAAACTAGACCTCATTACCAATTACCACCATTACTTTACCAATTACATGCTCTTTTCCAATTTAAACGTTTCCCCACAAAAAACAAACAAACAAACAAAAAAAAAAAAAAAAAACACCAATAAAAAAAGCCACCACAACACCAAAAACATTTTCAGCCCCTCTGATTTTCCAAAGTGTATTGAGTTTTCTTCCTTTAGTCATTTCCAACAGTTGCCGCCCTAGGGGTAAATATCCCAGATTTCCACAATAATAGCATCCCATTTTCTCTCATTCTCTCACTTTTTTCACTGACTTTGGTCTAAATCTTCTGCGGTTTTGTTTTGTTTTGTTCTTTTCCCTTCCAGTCTTTCACTTGCAACCAATCAGTCTGCTTCAACTTTTCGCTTCAGTTCCCGACCATCATACACAAACACGACCACACTCAGATTTTTTGCAAATTCTTCCTGCCAACCTGGCACATGCTCTCGGAAATACTTCCGTAGATCCACAAACACACTTGCTACCAGTCCACAAAGCTTTCCAAAAATCTTCCCCAGTCGGTGCTCCCCTGGCTTCTGTCTACATTCCTGCACTTCAGTTCAGTTTACTCTTATCTCCTCAAAAGCTCAAAAGCTTTTATCAGATTTTTAACCACCGTTTGGCAATTATCTCCATTTGTTTGATTATTATCATCTCAATTAGAATCACCTTGGGGCCAGGTAGTCTCCCACTGCCTGTGGGGTTAGTTCCACATTCTTTTAAATGATGTTTCTGGACAGACCAACTCTCTCAATAACAGGATAACATCGGCTCAGAATGGATTCTAGCCCCGCCCCCCCCCAAAAAAATTAGAAAATCATGATGCTCATCGATCCCCATCTTCCCTTCAGAGTTTGATTTCCTCACATAATCAAATCCCCAGAGTGCCAGGGGGTGCATCCGTGTAACACTGGAACACTGGAGGGCATTCACATGTACATCCCCCCCTTCGCACTTGCTCCCCTACACACACATACGCACGCACATCTGCTGCTGGCTGCACTGCAAAATAACTTTAGCAATCCCAGGGTAAAGCCCAGCAAAAGCAGTAAGGACAAGAAAGACAGTTGGGGAGGTAATCAAGAGGTGATACAGAGAGCAGAGACCAGCTCTGCAAGCACCTTAGTTAAATTACTCCCAACTGCAGCTAAAATTCTTTCTCTAGGTTTTTATACTCGTTTTCGACCATCCTCTTTATGGTGGTCATATGCCAAATCATCCTATACGTACCAGTAATTCATTTGTCCAGGACATCTGTTTTCTAGGTGTTTTTTAGTTACAGTTGGCCAGTCTCCTCAATATAAGGTCATTGCATGCTTTTCTTGAAAACCTTGCTGTACCATAAGTATTTTCCCAATTTTGCAATACCTCGGCCAAGGGCGTCCCCTTCTCTATGCCGAGTTTTATTTCCCATCACTAAGAAAATTCAGAGACACGCTTCCGTTGAGTCACGAGGTTCAGAGGGAGCCCCTTGCTTTCTAATCTCCTTCAGAGAGGAGTTTAGGTGCGGCTGGATCCCATCCTAGTCTCAGACTTGGTCAACGGTTTACGTCTAAAGGATATTTTCCCATTCCCAAGAGAGACTCGAACACTGCTTTTATGTGCACTTTACACTGATCAGGCCACACACTTTGCACTCAAAAACATACTGCAGAAAGGGAGGGACTCGCACCCACCCTGGTGTGGAGGAAGATTTAAAGGCCCTACAGTTTTTTTTACATACCAATTTAGATCTTTGCATAGCCAATTGTCATTGGATCCGTATTTTGGCCAGAATATCACTCTATTAAGGGCTATTTTGTCCAGACAAAACACAATACTTTATCATTTTCTATTTATCCTTCCTTTTTGTACACCACACGTTTCCCCGGTACCTTAACATCCTCCCTAAAGGACTGGACGGAGGAATGTCACCATTTTTCCTTTCTATTTCCCATTCTGAGTCTCGAGGCTTCTCCTTGCGCCTCGTCCCTCCTCTCAGAATGCCCCCGACCACCAAGGTAGTACTTAACAGTCTGTTTTCTTACCTTGGTCCACGCACAAAGTTGCTCGCTCGCTCGTATCGTGCTTCCCGCTTTTTCCTTTCTCCTTTCGCCTATGGTTTGCGGGGATCCGCCTTCGTCCCCACAGCCCTGCAGTTTCTGTCTGTCCGTCCGTCCTGGAATCCCCACCGACCATCCAGAAGGCCATTGAAATCAACGGGGCACGCCTTCCCGTCCATTGGCGACAGGGACCCCCGAGATGACGACGTCGAGTCTCGGACGAGCCCCCAGACTTGTAGGAAACCATCATCTTGCCAACAGAATAGGCTCAGGCAGGATCTCTCGGCAAAGCACGTTTTATTAAGGCTTTTGCGAAACGGGCCGTTCTACCTAAAAGTAGGCACACGCAATAGGGCAAAAAGCTTCTACGCCCCCACAAATGCCAGCTGCAAATTCCCTGCCCTGTTCCCCAGGGGTTGGGTACTGCAGGCTTTCCGGACTGCCCGCCGCCTGCCTCAGTTTCCAGGACTCATTCATCTCATGCTAAGAAGGCCCTTCCCCTGCTGGATCTATTGCAAAGGTGGGTTCCTGGCTCTTGGGTTAGCCTTCCCTCTAGCTGCACTTGTTTTTGAAATGCAGGAATGAGTTTGCATTGCAGCATGAGTTGGAAGAGAGTTGGTTTGTGGGAAGGATTCCCAGTGTGATGTGTGTCAATCCTTCCCCCCTCGCTGGGTGAGGTGGCAGCTGAGTTGCAAAAGCAACATTCCTTCTCGAAGGGCTCCTTCCTTGCAGGGCTGAGGCAGAGGCGAGAGAGCGAGGCAGGTGCGCGGGGGGGGCGCCGTGGGGGGGGCGGTTTGTCGGTGGGAAAAGCGGGGATCAAACCAGGGACCCATTTGACCAATCCGCGGGTCCGGCGCCCTGGCCGCTCCGCCAGCGCGATCCCACGGCCGTGGAACGCACGGCGCCCCCTATAGGCCGCAGAGCGGCCTGCGCGGCGGCTAAAGGCCGGGGGGGCGGTGGGCGGGGTGGGGATGGAAGTGGGTGCCCTGCGGACCAGCGTCCCGCGACCTGGCCGCTCCTCTACCGCCATCCCCACCGCCGGGGGACGCCACAGCTCCCCCTACAAACCTCCGCCCGCCCGCTAAGCTCGGCCCATGCCGGGGGGCACCCACCGACTCGCTGCCTCCCACCACCACGCTGCAACCCCACCTGCCCCCCGCCCAATCACACACCCCCCCACCCGCCCCTCGCCTGACAGAGCCCAAGACCTCCCGCTGCTGACAGCTACCTGCTCGCGGCCCTAGCGGCAGCGCACGCCGCTCTGCGGCCTATAGGGGGCGCCGTGCGTTCCACGGCCGTGGGATCGCGCTGGCGGAGCGGCCAGGGCGCCGGACCCGCGGATTGGTCAAATGGGTCCCTGGTTCGATCCCCGCTTTTCCCACCGACAGACCCCCACCCCCCACGGCCCCCCCCCCCGCGCACCTGCCTCGCTCTCTCGCCTCTGCCTCAGCCCTGCAAGGAGCTATTGAAGGACGAAGGTTGTTTTTACAACTGGTTTGGCACCTGAGCTCAGCGGGGGAAAGGATTGAGAGGTATCAGACTATGAATCACAGAATCACAGAATGTTAGGGATTGGAAGGGACCTCAGAAGATCGTCTAGTCCAATCCCCCCGCCAGAGCAGGAACACCTAGATGAGGTTACACAGGAATGTGTCCAGGTGGCTTTTGAATGTCTCCAGAGGAGGAGACTCCTCAGCCTCCCTGGGCAGCCCGTTCCAGTGCTCTGCCAGCCTCACTGAGAAGAAGTTTCTTCTCCTATTTAAGTGGAACCTCCTGTGTTGCAGTTTGTACCCATTGCCCCATGTCTTATCATTGGTTGTCAGTGAGAAGAGCCTGGCTCCATCCTCGTGACACTCACCCTTTACATATTTACAAACATTAATGAGGTCACCCCTCAGTCTCCTCTTCTCCAAACTAAAGAGACCCAGCTCCCTCAGCCTTTCCTCAGTAGGGAGATGCTCCACTCCCTTAATCAACTTTGTCGCCCTGCGCTGGACTCTCTCCAGCAGTTCCCTGTCCTTCTTGAACTGAGGGGCCCAGAACTGGACACAATATTCCAGATGCGGTCTCACCAGGGTAGAGTAGAGGGGCAGGAGAACCTCTTTCAACCTACTAACTACCCTCCTTCTAATACACCCCAGGATGTCATTGGCCTTCTTGGCCACAAGGGCACAGTGCTGGCTCATGGTCATCGTGCCGTCCACCGGGACCCCCAGGTCCCTTTCACTGCTCTCTGACAGGTCATTCCCCGACTTATACTAGTACCTGGGGTTCTTCTTGCCCAGATGCCAGACTCTACACTTGCGCTTGTTATATTTCATTCATGTTTTCCCCGCCCAACTCTCCAGCCTGTCCAGCTCTCGCTGGATGGCAGCACAGCCTTCTGGCGTGTCAGCCACTCCTCCCAGCTTGGTGTCATCAGCAAACTTGCTGACAGTCACTCTATTCCCTCATCCAAGTCATTGATGAATATATTGAATAGTACTGGCCCCAGTACCGACCCTTGAGGGACTCCACAGGCCTCCAACTAGACTCTGCCCCGTTGATCACGACTCTCTGGCTTCTTTCCTTCAGCCAGTTCACAGTCCACATCGCTACCCGATCGTCCAGACCACACTTCCTCAGTTTAGCTGGGAGGATGCTGTGGGAGACCGTGTCAAATGCTTCACTGAAATCAAGACAGACCACATCCACTGCTTTACCATCATCTGTCCACCCGGTTATGTCCTCATAAAAGTCTATGAGGTTGGTCAAGCACAACTTCCCTTTGGTGAAGCCATGTTGACTGCCCCTAATGACCCCCTTATCCCTGATATGCCTTGAGATGGCACCAAGGATAAGTCGTTCCATCAGTTTCCCAGGGATGGAGGTGACGCTGACCGGTCCATAGTTACCCGGGTCCTCCTTCTTGCCCTTTTTGAAGACTGGAATGACATTTGCTTTCCTCCAGCCCTCAGGCACCCCTCCCGTTTCCCATGACTTAGCAAAGATGACGGAGAGTGGCCTAGCAATGATCAGCCAGCTCCCTCAGCACCCGCGGGTGCATCCCACCTGGAGCCATGGATTTATGGATGTCCAGATTGCTTAATCGGTCCCTAACCCAGGCCCTCAGCCTTCCCTAGCCTGGAAGCACCAACACCCATGAAGGAGCGAGCTGTGGGCAATGTCCTGCTTTGCCTTCAGCGTCTCTCGCAATGTTAACTTGCAAATTTGTAGTGGATGAGGGTGTGGAACTGCAAGCTGGGGATAACAGTTTTCCAGTGAACGTGAAGGAGAAGGACATTGAACTGCTGCCCATGCAAGCTGGTCTCAGAGGACACGTAGCAACTATTCACCTCACACCTGGCAATGCATTCGTTTTTTAAAAAAAAAAATAAGCCCAAAACCACTAAGGCAGGGCTATGTTTCTCACCTGCATAGATGTCATCCTTTCCTGACTGGAACCCTTGGCTTCTTTGTGAAGCCTTTGGTTTCATTACCGGGTAGCGGAGGTTTGTTATCAGTCCTTGATTCGGCTTGTCGTAAGTGTATATTGAATCCTTCAATATTCTGAAGATCCTCTCTGGAACACCTTCAGAAGTCTGCAGAGAAAGGAAAGAAACATTTGTCTGCAGCTGCTCTTCGCATGCAGTCCCCAAAAATGAAAGGAATGACAGGTTGCTTCTTCTTTCCCAAGGAGCTGTTTTGGAAGCAGACTGGGTGACAGAGTCTGGTACCAGCCTTTGGCCACCAGGGACACCTGCTTGGTGGTGTGCTCTAGGCCCTAAGTGTCACCTCCCTCACCCGCTTGATTTTTTTTTTTTTTTTTTTTTTTTTTTAAAGGGAGAAGAGCAGTTTAAAATCTGGGCTCAGGGGTGTGTTGCAGAGGGATGGTGTTACCGACTTCCCCCTGGCGTCAGAGCGCAACGTTCTCTAGGTTATCTACTTTAGTCTTCTAGTGCACCACACTGGTGTGGATGTCAATGACTAAAGTCTGTGTTGAACTTGTATAAGGAAAAACGGAAAAAAAGAATAAGCCAATAAACGCCATCATTATTTTAAAGAAAGATGAGAAGGTAATTTTGCTTATGTCTCCAATAGAAAAGAACCACTGAACAATGACCCCCCTTCCTTCTCTACTCAGTGGGCAGAGATGACAAGAGTTCCTCCTTCTCCTTCCCTCTCCTTTCTCCCAAGGTAAACAGTGTCACATTGAGTGCCATGTAGATTAACTTGCATTTCTGAATGGAACCATAACTCCCCTTGGCACCACTCCAAGCAGAGAGACGAACTGAGCAGCTCAGACATGGATGTGTATGAGTATTCAAGGGTCCTGGCCTGACACCAACATCAGTGACATTTTCTTGATCTATCCTTTAATAGACTGAGATCTTTGTCGGTCAAAGTTCAGGCAGCTTACCAGAAAACCAACTACAGTCCTCATGTGTTAACAACATTTAGACTGTCAAAGGAAGAATGCTCAAATTTTAAATTCATCCTTCGTTTGCAGAGAACAGCTGCAGAAACTGAATGCCTAACACAAGCTAGCGCAACAACACAGAAACGTAGAGAAGGAAAGAGAACACCCAACCGCCTGTTCTACTGGTTATTTTCTCCAATACAGGAGAAACAACCACCAACTCTGGAGAACAAACAGGTCAGGGTTATTGGTCCCACAAAAACGAGCATAAGAAATACTAAGGCAATTCCCCAGAGTCCAGTAACTCTCTTGCCCTCAAGCCAGGGTCGTGCCACAAAAACAAAACTCTTACCAAAGATTTCATCTTAGCTTGAACAGGTAAGTTGTGATGACGGAGATTCGCCAGGAGTCCTAAACATGGTATCATTACCTCATCTTCTGTGGTTTGACTGAAAAGTCCAGGAAGTCAAACAAAGACTTTTAATTAAAGCATCCAGAAATTAGTTACCAGAATTTGGGGGTTGAGGGTGGGGTGCTTGGGGGACTCTATTTTGTTGCCGTGGCGGTGGGGAGGGGAGTGTGGTATTGTTTTGTTTTTTAACTAGACACCATTCTGCCAAGCCAAGCAAAATTCAGATTGCAATCCCCATAGTGTGGGCAGTTTTTAACTGAGCACATCTGGGAAAAAAAAAAAAAAAAAAAGGTCTATCAGAGACCAGCACTATCAAAGGTCCTTTATTGCAGGTGCTTTTAAGAGTCACTAGATCTCTTACAAGGACCCTTGCACAAAAGTCATTTTAATGTAACATAAGTCTGTTCCTAATGACGAGCATGACTTTTCCCCTGGGTCTTCTCTTTGACAGCTCCCTGGGATATGCAGGTGGGCTAAGAGGCCAGTTAATATCCAGTCACTGAAAGTCCCACAACCACTGCATTTGACAGGCTGTAACAACATGGTTTGCTAAGAAAAACCTCTGTTTAGCTTGGAGTAAAAATGCCACAGGTCACTCTGGAGACCAGGTTAGTGCAATATGCTAATGGCCTTCAGAAAGTTTAGAAACTTAGCCAGGTGTTTCCCATGAGAGAAGGTAACTGAGTGCACACTTACACATGATGCATTAGAAATGAAATTAATTCATTGACGTTGGCACCAGCACAAAAGACCTGAACATTGTAAGTTACCCTCTGCAGCAACTGGATACTCTGAGGAAATTAAAAGCTGTTCACATGTGTCTTTCCTATAGCATCGCACTCAAGAATGTTACAAATTAGAAAGCTGAAAGGACAAATAAAAAGACATCACGACTGAATTCATTTTCAGACCCTGTGACGTTAACACGACAACTACACAAGCTGCTGTGAGCACACAGGGTCGTGTCCTGACACTCCGAGGTACTTATTAAAAGCCCAAACAGATGGATAAGGTTTTCTTTTGACAGAGGCATTACCTTTGTAGCCCATCCATTTCTCCCCTTTGCTTCATCAGCACGTTCTCCATTCTGTCAGCGAGAAAGGGGCTTTGTCCTGTTGAAAGATCCACAAGTTTTGCCAAAATGCAAAAAGCGCTTTGCAGCCTCTTCAGAAAGTATGTTTAGTGCAGGGGTGTCAAACTCATTTGTAGCAAATGCATTTTTAGGACTGTATAAATGTAGGAGTAGTCGCATTTCTAGAGTCCTAAAATTACGTTTGGCCCTTTGAAGGCAACCGCGAGGCTGATGTGCCCCCCAGTGAAAATGAGTTTGACACCCCCGGCTTAGAGGAAAACACGTTTGCTGTGAAGACAGTCGACAGATCTAATGGTAGTTAAGTCTTTCCTACAGCATCCTTTCAGCACGCAACGTAATTGAGTTAATATAATGCTAATATGCACAATTATGACAATAATCACAGCACAGGATAGCAGCTGAAACCAAACCTCATTATATAAGCATGTGACATAAGAAATTCAAGGTCTTAGTCCTGCATCTACTTGGTGACTACAAAACCTCTCCCACTGACTGGCAAGTCACCTGGATCTCTTAGTCTTCTCCTACTCCAAGTGCTTTGACAAATACACAAACTGGGACAAAAGTGTCCTTCACTGGAT
Organism: Columba livia; assembly: GCF_036013475.1. Lineage (NCBI taxonomy): Eukaryota > Metazoa > Chordata > Aves > Columbiformes > Columbidae > Columba > Columba livia. The sequence continues at coordinate 1,250,601 of NW_027043810.1, forward strand.
GCCTGACTCATTTTCCACAGATCAGGGGCAACACAACTGCTGGCAAATTCATTTTCCGTTTTCCCTCTCAGAAAAGAGATGTCACGACACGTAGCCAGCAAGTACTTGCTGAAATCTCAAAGCCACATATGAGGAACCCTGTGCATATTTTAAAAAAAAAAAAAAAAAAAGGAGGTCTTCCCCACCTTTACTGGTCAATGCACAGAAAGGACACGTGAACATTGGTGAAGATGGGCTGTGAGATGGGCTGTGAGATATTATGTGTAAGGTAATAATGTGTAATAAGCTCTGCACTTGACTCCTATAACTCAGCTCGCACTGGCACAGCCCCTTGCACTCACTGGCACTGAGCAGAGGGCAGCAGGCACACGTGCCCTGCAGACCTTCGATGAGAACTGGCAGCCACAGCTCTCGTTTCACTCCTTCACAACTGCCTGTCAAAGAATTGATTAGACAAAACCGACTCCAAGCTTGTCTCATGAACAGTAGGAGAAAGAACTAAATACCTCAGCTGGAAAATAATTCTGGAAAATAAGCTCTCCAGCAGCCATTTCTCGAAATCATTTCAAAAACAGAGGCTTTTGGGTTTGGTTTTGGTTTATTTTTGCTTGGTTTGTTGGTTGGATTTGTTTGTCTGGTTTTGTTAGGTTTGGGGTTTTTTGTTTTGTTTCAATTGGAGCAGGTGAGAAGCTCAAGCTCGATTAAAGAGAGAGTACAAAGAACTCTCTGCAGCCTTAAAATCCTGTCATACTGGCCTCGTATGGCAAACAACATACACAGCTAAGACCGACACACTATTTCAGAAGAGTTATTACATGCATGCCGCATAACAGATACCATATAAGAGTAGACAAATAGAGTTAAGCATTAGTTCCTGTTACCTGTAATATGAATGGGTCACTGAGATGAGCAGAGCCTCGATGAACCACTCCTGCCAGCACGTGGTCACATTGTAGGTATCCTGAAGAGCTTCTCTAGTCTCGCTCTCTAAGACTGGAATTTAAGAATTATTAACAAAAAACCCCTGTCAAACAGCAAAAGCAGCTGTTGCATTAGCTACCAATCTGAGCAGAAGCCCAAGTCATTGACCAGTTTTTCACATCTGTTTCACAAACAACTACAAATAAATCACAGCTCCTACGCACTTGAAGAATCTGGACCTGTCTTGTCATCGCTTTCCCAGAGCAAAGAGCATACCCCCCTCCCCTCTTCCCCCCTTCCTACCCCTCTGCACACCACCTCCAGCCCCGCTACAACCCCACCTGCCCCCCGCCCAAACACATCCCCCCCCACGCCCACCCCACCCCTCGCCTGACAGAGCCCAAGACCTCCCGCTGCTGACAGCTACCTGCTCGGGGCCTGGGAGCAAGCGTCACCCAAATGGAACAACCGGCCCAGGCCCACCCACGGGAGACTCTGGGGCGCAAACCAGATGCAAACTCTTCCGTCCTTCCTTCCTTCCTTCCTGCCTTGGCCCTAAGTGTCACCTCCCTCACCCACTTGTTGGGTTTTATTCCGAAAAAAAAAAGAGTGGTTTAAAATCTGGGCTCGGGTGTGTTGAAGAGGGACAGCGTTAGCGACTTTCCCCTGGGGACAGAGTGCAAGGTTAGTGGCAACCTGTTTGGTTCTCACTTCAAAGCTTCTCTTTCGACGCCTAGGTGAGAAGCAGAAGCCAAAGGTTCTGCCAAGGATGGGCACTGTCGAGCAAAAGACATCTGCAGAGGCAAGCCCGGAGGACGGCGCTCCTAAGCAGAGGAAGGGCCTTGTCGCAAGCTGCGTTTGAACGTGCCCGTTGGTGCTGCTGGACTGGATTCCTTCCAGGGCACAGTCCCCCAGGGATCCGTACAGAGACTTGGCCACACTGGTCACTTGAGGAGGGTGACAGACGGTAAGCGCACAAATCATCTGGAGTCACAGCCAGGGTCCTGCTAGTGGTGAGGACAAGTGAACAGGGCTTGATTCTCTTGGTTTTTCGGCATCCTGCATCTTGCCTTCTGCCCGGGGTGGGCTAGGTGCCACTGCCTCTGCGGACTTGCTCTGGCTGGGACGGAGTTGACTCTTGTTAGTGGCAGCCGGCCTAGCACCGTGTTTGGCAGGGGTGGCTAAAGCGGTGTTGCTTACTGCAGCTGTGGTGTGGCTGTTGCTGCGAGTGCGGGCCTCCCGGAGCCGTGAGGTTGTCTCTTTTTCCTGCAGCGCTGAGGCTGGGGGTGTGCAAGAGGTTGGGAGGGTGGAGAGCAGGAGAGCGTCTGGGAAGTGGCCAAAGGGCCGTCCCCTGCTGTAGGCCAGCTGCGCCCACAGGCCTGGTGTTCCTTGCTGCTGGTGCTGCTGCTGCCTTTGTGGTGCAGGTCAGGGTTTCTGGGCGCATGCATGATTTGGGGTGGGCTTGAGGGTGGGCGGGAGGGCAGCAGGCCAAAGGGCTCCCCTCCTGCTGTGCTGCCTGGGTGTCCCTGGCTGTGTGTCTACCGGGGGCCGGGGAAGCAAGAGCAAGAGGGCCAAGCGGGCGGCAGGCAGCGCAGGCTGGTGAGCGGCAAGGAGGAAAGGCCAAGGGCTTTGGGCGTCTGGTGCCGGGCCAGGTGGGGCTGAGGCGAGGGCATCTTTTCTACTAATGTCTATTCGTGATCCATAAACCTCACTTACTGAATCATCTGCTCCCTGTAGCGTAATTAGCAAAGGGTTGCACTGCAGAGACTCACATCCCGGGAGAGATTGCCCTTTGGATAGGGTAAGTTTTCTTTTTCATTCTATAACCATTCATTGCTCACTGTCCATCCCCCAAACTCTGTGGTCCAGATAACACTGTACCAGGAGGGGCAATGAGAGACAGCAACAAAAACTATGCACTTATTTAAATCATCCTTAGACTCGGTCCCCTTGGACACATGTTTGTTTTCATAACTCAATTCCCTTTAGCTCTGTACATCCCCACAGCTATGGATCTGGCAAGCGTCTACTCAAATTGTTAGGGAACCTTCAGTTTCAGTGACGTTCACGTTAAGTAACCCATTTGTAAATTCTACATAATACAGGATTAGTAATCCCCAAAAGTTTCATTTCATTTTCATCTCTGTATCTTTAGTTGAAGTGGGTCGTCAGTTGTCAGTACTTGCCACTCCTCACTGTCCTTTGGAGGTCTGATTGGCTCTTTAATCCACGTGTAATGAGTCCACCCTTTCTCAGCTGGTCGCACCACTGTCTCGGTGATCAGCAGAACTTGAAATGCGCCTTCCCAATCTGGCTGAAGCTTAGCGTCTTTCCAGGATTTGACCAGGACCTGCTGTCCAGGCTGAAACTTGTGAGCTGCAGACTCTAAAGGCAGAGTTTGTGCCAGAAGCCCTTGGTGCCTGAGAGAAGACAGAAAAGACAACCCGAGCATACAGTTTTTGAGAAACAAATCCTTAGTTTCAAACCGTGGGGGTCCATCCGTTATTTCGCTTTTGCTACCACTGCCCCCGTGGCAGTGCTAAGAGGGAAGGCTTCTCCCCACCTGGTAAGATGATCAAACACTAGTAAGTTTTTAATTCAGCCAACTGCAGGTAATTCTGTGAAATCAACTTGTATATTTTGGAAGGGTCATAAACTTGGCCTTCAACCTCCTGCAGGCTGCTTCCTAAGTGCCTTTTCATTTACTTTTTTACAAACCACACATCATTCACAAATTTGCTTGGCTATAGTATAAATTCCAGTACACCCATATTTTTATAACACTATGGCACCCATTACTTGTTTTCCTCATTAACTCTCTTGATGTAAAATTGCTAATACCTTCCTCATGGTTTGCTTATTTAACATTTCTCTACCCTCTGGGAGTACGCATTTCCCATTCTGTTCCCTGGCTTCCAACTCTTGGAGGACTTCTTTTTATCTTTCATTGAAAACTGGAATTTCTTGTGGGGCCAGGACCTCGGGCGTGAGATAAAACCTGAAGCAATAACTAAGTTAAGGCTGCTTCTCAGGCCATTTCATCTGCTAACCAACTTCCCCTGACACAAAAAGAGTTGCCCCTCTGATGTCCATTAACATGTACTACAGCCACTTCTATTGGTGACATCAGATTCCATAACACTTGTCCAACTAGTTCTTCATGAACCAATTCTTTACCTTTGCTATTAATTAGACCCCATTCTTCCCAAATTTTCCCAAAGGTGTGCACTTCTCCAAATGCGTATCTAGAACCATTACGGATGGTACCTTCTTTTCCTTCTAACATTTGCAGTGCCTGACTGACGGCTTGTGGCTGGCATGTTTGAGCTGACCAGTTATTAGGCAACCTTCCCGTTTCTCTTATTTCACCATTCACACCTTCAACGATGGCACACCCATTGTGTCTCTTCCCCTGAATTACCCTTGAAGACCCATCTATGAAGAGGTGCAGCCCATTGCCACCTCTCCATAGGAAAGCAGCAGGGTTTAATTTCCTGCTTTCTCCCACCAGAAGAGCAGTTGCTGCTGCAGCTTGCACACACTCTGGCCAACCTCGAGACACTGGGTCTAAGAGCTTAGATCAGTGTGCCACTGCTTGTCGCTTCCCCCCCAGCCCACTTGCTGCTGGAGCAGCGTGAGAGGCAGAACAGGCCTCCACTCTGTGCAAGCATTGCTCAACAATAACAAAAACATCTCTGTATTATCAACACTGTTTTAAGCATCAATCAAAAACATAGTCCCATACCAGGTACCACAAAGAAAATTAACTCCAGCCCAGCCAAAACCAACACAAACTTCCAGGTAATACAATATCTTTCAAATTTTCTCCTTGTCACCCCCCAGGCAGTAACTGTGTTTCCACACCCAGAGCCTGTAAAAGGTTTCTCTCTAATATAGAAGCTGGGGAATCTTCCCCTAATATATTCCTTCCCCATACGCTTTTAATTCTTATTATCACAAATAGGAATTTATTCATAATTGTCTCTCCTTCCTCCCTGCTACCCCATTTATTACAACTCCGTCTTCAGTTCTGGATCTTTTTAGGGGAGAATTTAGAAGGGACATGGGAGCTTCTGTTTCTGCTAAAAACTAGACCTCATTACCAATTACCACCATTACTTTACCAATTACATGCTCTTTTCCAATTTAAACGTTTCCCCACAAACAAACAAACAAACAAACAAACAAACAAAAAAACACCAAAAAAAAAAAGCCACCACAACACCAAAAACATTTTCAGCCCCTCTGATTTTCCAAAGTGTATTGAGTTTTCTTCCTTTAGTCATTTCCAACAGTTGCCGCCCTAGGGGTAAATATCCCAGATTTCCACAATAATAGCATCCCATTTTCTCTCATTCTCTCACTTTTTTCACTGACTTTGGTCTAAATCTTCTGCGGTTTTGTTTTGTTTTGTTCTTTTCCCTTCCAGTCTTTCACTTGCAACCAATCAGTCTGCTTCAACTTTTCGCTTCAGTTCCCGACCATCATACACAAACACGACCACACTCAGATTTTTTGCAAATTCTTCCTGCCAACCTGGCACATGCTCTCGGAAATACTTCCGTAGATCCACAAACACACTTGCTACCAGTCCACAAAGCTTTCCAAAAATCTTCCCCAGTCGGTGCTCCCCTGGCTTCTGTCTACATTCCTGCACTTCAGTTCAGTTTACTCTTATCTCCTCAAAAGCTCAAAAGCTTTTATCAGATTTTTAAACACCGTTTGGCAATTATCTCCATTTGTTTGATTATTATCATCTCAATTAGAATCACCTTGGGGCCAGGTAGTCTCCCACTGCCTGTGGGGTTAGTTCCACATTCTTTTAAATGATGTTTCTGGACAGACCAACTCTCTCAATAACAGGATAACATCGGCTCAGAATGGATTCTAGCCCCGCCCCCCCCCAAAAAAATTAGAAAATCATGATGCTCATCGATCCCCATCTTCCCTTCAGAGTTTGATTTCCTCACATAATCAAATCCCCAGAGTGCCAGGGGGTGCATCCGTGTAACACTGGAACACTGGAGGGCATTCACATGTACATCCCCCCCTTCGCACTTGCTCCCCTACACACACATACGCACGCACATCTGCTGCTGGCTGCACTGCAAAATAACTTTAGCAATCCCAGGGTAAAGCCCAGCAAAAGCAGTAAGGACAAGAAAGACAGTTGGGGAGGTAATCAAGAGGTGATACAGAGAGCAGAGACCAGCTCTGCAAGCACCTTAGTTAAATTACTCCCAACTGCAGCTAAAATTCTTTCTCTAGGTTTTTATACTCGTTTTCGACCATCCTCTTTATGGTGGTCATATGCCAAATCATCCTATACGTACCAGTAATTCATTTGTCCAGGACATCTGTTTTCTAGGTGTTTTTTAGTTACAGTTGGCCAGTCTCCTCAATATAAGGTCATTGCATGCTTTTCTTGAAAACCTTGCTGTACCATAAGTATTTTCCCAATTTTGCAATACCTCGGCCAAGGGCGTCCCCTTCTCTATGCCGAGTTTTATTTCCCATCACTAAGAAAATTCAGAGACACGCTTCCGTTGAGTCACGAGGTTCAGAGGGAGCCCCTTGCTTTCTAATCTCCTTCAGAGAGGAGTTTAGGTGCGGCTGGATCCCATCCTAGTCTCAGACTTGGTCAACGGTTTACGTCTAAAGGATATTTTCCCATTCCCAAGAGAGACTCGAACACTGCTTTTATGTGCACTTTACACTGATCAGGCCACACACTTTGCACTCAAAAACATACTGCAGAAAGGGAGGGACTCGCACCCACCCTGGTGTGGAGGAAGATTTAAAGGCCCTACAGTTTTTTTTACATACCAATTTAGATCTTTGCATAGCCAATTGTCATTGGATCCGTATTTTGGCCAGAATATCACTCTATTAAGGGCTATTTTGTCCAGACAAAACACAATACTTTATCATTTTCTATTTATCCTTCCTTTTTGTACACCACACGTTTCCCCGGTACCTTAACATCCTCCCTAAAGGACTGGACGGAGGAATGTCACCATTTTTCCTTTCTATTTCCCATTCTGAGTCTCGAGGCTTCTCCTTGCGCCTCGTCCCTCCTCTCAGAATGCCCCCGACCACCAAGGTAGTACTTAACAGTCTGTTTTCTTACCTTGGTCCACGCACAAAGTTGCCCGCTCGCTCGTATCGTGCTTCCCGCTTTTTCCTTTCTCCTTTCGCCTATGGTTTGCGGGGATCCGCCTTCGTCCCCACAGCCCTGCAGTTTCTGTCTGTCTGTCCGTCCTGGAATCCCCACCGACCATCCAGAAGGCCATTGAAATCAACGGGGCACGCCTTCCCGTCCACTGGCGATAGGGACCCCCGAGATGACGACGTCGAGTCTCGGACGAGCCCCCAGACTTGTAGGAAAGCATCATCTTGCCAACAGAATAGGCTCAGGCAGGATCTCTCGGCAAAGCACGTTTTATTAAGGCTTTTGCGAAACGGGCCGTTCTACCTAAAAGTAGGCACACGCAATAGGGCAAAAAGCTTATACGCCCCCACAAATGCCAGCTGCAAATTCCCTGCCCTGTTCCCCAGGGGTTGGGTACTGCAGGCTTTCCGGACTGCCCGCCGCCTGCCTCAGTTTCCAGGACTCATTCATCTCATGCTAAGAAGGCCCTTCCCCTGCTGGATCTATTGCAAAGGTGGGTTCCTGGCTCTTGGGTTAGCCTTCCCTCTAGCTGCACTTGTTTTTGAAATGCAGGAATGAGTTTGCATTGCAGCATGAGTTGGAAGAGAGTTGGTTTGTGGGAAGGATTCCCAGTGTGATGTGTGTCAATCCTTCCCCCCTCGCTGGGTGAGGTGGCAGCTGAGTTGCAAAAGCAACATTCCTTCTTGAAGGGCTCCTTCCTTGCAGGGCTGAGGCAGAGGCGAGAGAGCGAGGCAGGTGCACGGCGGGGGGGCCGTGGGGGGGGCGGTTTGTCGGTGGGAAAAGCGGGGATCGAACCAGGGACCCATTTGACCAATCCGCGGGTCCGGCGCCCTGGCCGCTCCGCCAGCGCGATCCCACGGCCGTGGAACGCACGGCGCCCCCTATAGGCCGCAGAGCGGCCTGCGCGGCGGCTAAAGGCCGGGGGGGCGGTGGGCGGGGTGGGGATGGAAGTGGGTGCCCTGCGGACCAGCGTCCCGCGACCTGGCCGCTCCTCTACCGCCATCCCCACCGCCGGGGGACGCCACAGCTCCCCCTACAAACCTCCGCCCGCCCGCTAAGCTCGGCCCATGCCGGGGGGCACCCACCGACTCGCTGCCTCCCACCACCACGCTGCAACCCCACCTGCCCCCCGCCCAATCACACACCCCCCCACCCGCCCCTCGCCTGACAGAGCCCAAGACCTCCCGCTGCTGACAGCTACCTGCTCGCGGCCCTAGCGGCAGCGCACGCCGCTCTGCGGCCTATAGGGGGCGCCGTGCGTTCCACGGCCGTGGGATCGCGCTGGCGGAGCGGCCAGGGCGCCGGACCCGCGGATTGGTCAAATGGGTCCCTGGTTCGATCCCCGCTTTTCCCACCGACAGACCCCCACCCCCCACGGCCCCCCCCCCCGCGCACCTGCCTCGCTCTCTCGCCTCTGCCTCAGCCCTGCAAGGAGCTATTGAAGGACGAAGGTTGTTTTTACAACTGGTTTGGCACCTGAGCTCAGCGGGGGAAAGGATTGAGAGGTATCAGACTATGAATCACAGAATCACAGAATCACAGAATCACAGGGATTGGAAGGGACCTCAGAAGATCGTCTAGTCCAATCCCCCCGCCAGAGCAGGAACACCTAGATGAGGTTACACAGGAATGTGTCCAGGTGGCTTTTGAATGTCTCCAGAGGAGGAGACTCCTCAGCCTCCCTGGGCAGCCCGTTCCAGTGCTCTGCCAGCCTCACTGAGAAGAAGTTTCTTCTCCTATTTAAGTGGAACCTCCTGTGTTGCAGTTTGTACCCATTGCCCCATGTCTTATCATTGGTTGTCAGTGAGAAGAGCCTGGCTCCATCCTCGTGACACTCACCCTTTACATATTTACAAACATTAATGAGGTCACCCCTCAGTCTCCTCTTCTCCAAACTAAAGAGACCCAGCTCCCTCAGCCTTTCCTCAGTAGGGAGATGCTCCACTCCCTTAATCAACTTTGTCGCCCTGTGCTGGACTCTCTCCAGCAGTTCCCTGTCCTTCTTGAACTGAGGGGCCCAGAACTGGACACAATATTCCAGATGCGGTCTCACCAGGGTAGAGTAGAGGGGCAGGAGAACCTCTTTCAACCTACTAACTACCCTCCTTCTAATACACCCCAGGATGTCATTGGCCTTCTTGGCCACAAGGGCACAGTGCTGGCTCATGGTCATCGTGCCGTCCACCGGGACCCCCAGGTCCCTTTCACTGCTCTCTGACAGGTCATTCCCCGACTTATACTAGTACCTGGGGTTCTTCTTGCCCAGATGCAAGACTCTACACTTGCGCTTGTTATATTTCATTCATGTTTTCCCCGCCCAACTCTCCAGCCTGTCCAGCTCTCGCTGGATGGCAGCACAGCCTTCTGGCGTGTCAGCCACTCCTCCCAGCTTGGTGTCATCAGCAAACTTGCTGACAGTCACTCTATTCCCTCATCCAAGTCATTGATGAATATATTGAATAGTACTGGCCCCAGTACCGACCCTTGAGGGACTCCACAGGCCTCCAACTAGACTCTGCCCCGTTGATCACGACTCTCTGGCTTCTTTCCTTCAGCCAGTTCACAGTCCACATCGCTACCCGATCGTCCAGACCACACTTCCTCAGTTTAGCTGGGAGGATGCTGTGGGAGACCGTGTCAAATGCTTCACTGAAATCAAGACAGACCACATCCACTGCTTTACCATCATCTGTCCACCCGGTTATGTCCTCATAAAAGTCTATGAGGTTGGTCAAGCACAACTTCCCTTTGGTGAAGCCATGTTGACTGCCCCTAATGACCCCCTTATCCCTGATATGCCTTGAGATGGCACCAAGGATAAGTCGTTCCATCAGTTTCCCAGGGATGGAGGTGACGCTGACCGGTCCATAGTCACCCGGGTCCTCCTTCTTGCCCTTTTTGAAGACTGGAATGACATTTGCTTTCCTCCAGCCCTCAGGCACCCCTCCCGTTTCCCATGACTTAGCAAAGGTGACGGAGAGTGGCCTAGCAATGATCAGCCAGCTCCCTCAGCACCCGCGGGTGCATCCCACCTGGAGCCATGGATTTATGGATGTCCAGATTGCTTAATCGGTCCCTAACCCAGGCCCTCAGCCTTCCCTAGCCTGGAAGCACCAACACCCATGAAGGAGCGAGCTGTGGGCAATGTCCTGCTTTGCCTTCAGCGTCTCTCGCAATGTTAACTTGCAAATTTGTAGTGGATGAGGGTGTGGAACTGCAAGCTGGGGATAACAGTTTTCCAGTGAATGTGAAGGAGAAGGACATTGAACTGCTGCCCATGCAAGCTGGTCTCAGAGGACACGTAGCAACTATTCACCTCACACCTGGCAATGCATTCGTTTTTTAAAAAAAAAAATAAGCCCAAAACCACTAAGGCAGGGCTATGTTTCTCACCTGCATAGATGTCATCCTTTCCTGACTGGAACCCTTGGCTTCTTTGTGAAGCCTTTGGTTTCATTACCGGGTAGCGGAGGTTTGTTATCAGTCCTTGATTTGGCTTGTCGTAAGTGTATATTGAATCCTTCAATATTCTGAAGATCCTCTCTGGAACACCTTCAGAAGTCTGCAGAGAAAGGAAAGAAACATTTGTCTGCAGCTGCTCTTCGCATGGAGTCCCCAAAAATGAAAGGAATGACAGGTTGCTTCTTCTTTCCCAAGGAGCTGTTTTGGAAGCAGACTGGGTGACAGAGTCTGGTACCAGCCTTTGGCCACCAGGGACACCTGCTTGGTGGTGTGCTCTAGGCCCTAAGTGTCACCTCCCTCACCCGCTTGATTTTTTTTTTTTTTTTTTTTTTTTTTTTTTTTTTTTAAAGGGAGAAGAGCAGTTTAAAATCTGGGCTCAGGGGTGTGTTGCAGAGGGATGGCGTTACCGACTTCCCCCTGGCGTCAGAGCGCAACGTTCTCTAGGTTATCTACTTTAGTCTTCTAGTGCACCACACTGGTGTGGATGTCAATGAATAAAGTCTGTGTTGAACTTGTATAAGGAAACACGGAAAAAAAGAATAAGCCAATAAACGCCATCATTATTTTAAAGAAAGATGAGAAGGTAATTTTGCTTATGTCTCCAATAGAAAAGAACCACTGAACAATGACCCCCCTTCCTTCTCTCCTCAGTGGGCAGAGATGACAAGAGTTCCTCCTACTCCTTCCCTCTCCTTTCTCCCAAGGTAAACAGTGTCACATTCAGTGCCATGTAGATTAACTTGCATTTCTGAATTGAACCATAACTCCCCTTGGCACCACTCCAAGCAGAGAGACGAACTGAGCAGCTCAGACATGGATGTGTATGAGTATTCAAGGGTCCTGGCCTGACACCAACATCAGTGACATTGTCTTGATCTATCCTTTAATAGACTGAGATCTTTGTCGGTCAAAGTTCAGGCAGCTTACCAGAAAACCAACTACAGTCCTCATGTGTTAACAACATTTAGACTGTCAAAGGAAGAATGCTCAAATTTTAAATTCATCCTTCGTTTGCAGAGAACAGCTGCAGAAACTGAATGCCTAACACAAGCTAGCGCAACAACACAGAAACGTAGAGAAGGAAAGAGAACACCCAACCGCCTGTTCTACTGGTTATTTTCTCCAATACAGGAGAAACAACCACCAACTCTGGAGAACAAACAGGTCAGGGTTATTGGTCCCACAAAAACGAGCATAAGAAATACTAAGGCAATTCCCCAGAGTCCAGTAACTCTCTTGCCCTCAAGCCAGGGTCGTGCCACAAAAACAAAACTCTTACCAAAGATTTCATCTTAGCTTGAACAGGTAAGTTGTGATGACGGAGATTCGCCAGGAGTCCTAAACATGGTATCATTACCTCATCTTTTGTGGTTTGACTGAAAAGTCCAGGAAGTCAAACAAAGACTTTTAATTAAAGCATCCAGAAATTAGTTACCAGAATTTGGGGGTTGAGGGTGGGGTGCTTGGGGGACTCTATTTTGTTGCTGTGGCGGTGGGGAGGGGAGTGTGGTATTGTTTTGTTTTTTAACTAGACACCATTCTGCCAAGCCAAGCAAAATTCAGATTGCAATCCCCATAGTGTGGGCAGTTTTTAACTGAGCACATCTGGGGGAAAAAAAAAAAAAAAAGGTCTATCAGAGACCAGCACTATCAAAGGTCCTTTATTGCAGGTGCTTTTAAGAGTCACTAGATCTCTTACAAGGACCCTTGCACAAAAGTCATTTTAATGTAACATAAGTCTGTTCCTAATGACGAGCATGACTTTTCCCCTGGGTCTTCTCTTTGACAGCTCCCTGGGATATGCAGGTGGGCTAAGAGGCCAGTTAATATCCAGTCACTGAAAGTCCCACAACCACTGCATTTGACAGGCTGTAACAACATGGTTTGCTAAGAAAAACCTCTGTTTAGCTTGGAGTAAAAATGCCACAGGTCACTCTGGAGACCAGGTTAGTGCAATATGCTAATGGCCTTCAGAAAGTTTAGAAACTTAGCCAGGTGTTTCCCATGAGAAAAGGTAACTGAGTGCACACTTACACATGATGCATTAGAAATGAAATTAATTCATTGACGTTGGCACCAGCACAAAAGACCTGAACATTGTAAGTTACCCTCTGCAGCAACTGGATACTCTGAGGAAATTAAAAGCTGTTCACATGTGTCTTTCCTATAGCATCGCACTCAAGAATGTTACAAATTAGAAAGCTGAAAGGACAAATAAAAAGACATCACGACTGAATTCATTTTCAGACCCTGTGACGTTAACACGACAACTACACAAGCTGCTGTGAGCACACAGGGTCGTGTCCTGACACTCCGAGGTACTTATTAAAAGCCCAAACAGATGGATAAGGTTTTCTTTTGACAGAGGCATTACCTTTGTAGCCCATCCATTTCTCCCCTTTGCTTCATCAGCACGTTCTCCATTCTGTCAGCGAGAAAGGGGCTTTGTCCTGTTGAAAGATCCACAAGTTTTGCCAAAATGCAAAAAGCGCTTTGCAGCCTCTTCAGAAAGTATGTTTAGTGCAGGGGTGTCAAACTCATTTGTAGCAAATGCATTTTTAGGACTGTATAAATGTAGGAGTAGTCGCATTTCTAGAGTCCTAAAATTACGTTTGGCCCTTTGAAGGCAACCGCGAGGCTGATGTGCCCCCCAGTGAAAATGAGTTTGACACCCCCGGCTTAGAGGAAAACACGTTTGCTGTGAAGACAGTCGACAGATCTAATGGTAGTTAAGTCTTTCCTACAGCATCCTTTCAGCACGCAACGTAATTGAGTTAATATAATGCTAATATGCACAATTATGACAATAATCACAGCACAGGATAGCAGCTGAAACCAAACCTCATTATATAAGCATGTGACATAAGAAATTCAAGGTCTTAGTCCTGCATCTACTTGGTGACTACAAAACCTCTCCCACTGACTGGCAAGTCACCTGGATCTCTTAGTCTTCTCCTACTCCAAGTGCTTTGACAAATACACAAACTGGGACAAAAGTGTCCTTCACTGGATGCCTGACTCATTTTCCACAGATCAGGGGCAACACAACTGCTGGCAAATTCATTTTCCGTTTTCCCTCTCAGAAAAGAGATGTCACGACACGTAGCCAGCAAGTACTTGCTGAAATCTCAGAGCCACATATGAGGAAACCTGTGCATATTTAAAAAAAAAAAAAAAAGAGGAGGTCTTCCCCACCTTTACTGGTCAATGCACAGAAAGGACACGTGAACATTGGTGAAGATGGGCTGTGAGATGGGCTGTGAGATATTATGTGTAAGGTAATAATGTGTAATAAGCTCTGCACTTGACTCCTATAACTCAGCTCGCACTGGCACAGCCCCTTGCACTCACTGGCACTGAGCAGAGGGCAGCAGGCACACGTGCCCTGCAGACCTTCGATGAGAACTGGCAGCCACAGCTCTCGTTTCACTCCTTCACAACTGCCTGTCAAAGAATTGATTAGACAAAACCGACTCCAGGCTTGTCTCATGAACAGTAGGAGAAAGAACTAAATACCTCAGCTGGAAAATAATTCTGGAAAATAAGCTCTCCAGCAGCCAAATCATTTCAAAAACAGAGGCTTTTGGTTTTGGTTTTGGTTTATTTTTGCTTGGTTTGTTGGTTGGATTTGTTTGTCTGGTTTTGTTAGGTTTGGGGTTTTTTGTTTTGTTTCAATTGGAGCAGGTGAGAAGCTCAAGCTCGATTAAAGAGAGAGTACAAAGAACTCTCTGCAGCCTTAAAATCCTGTCATACTGGCCTCGTATGGCAAACAACATACACAGCTAAGACCGACACACTATTTCAGAAGAGTTATTACATGCATGCCGCATAACAGATACCATATAAGAGTAGACAAATAGAGTTAAACATTAGTTCCTATTACCTGTAATATGAATGGGTCACTGAGATGAGCAGAGCCTCGATGAACCACTCCTGCCAGCACGTGGTCACATTGTAGGTATCCTGAAGAGCTTCTCTAGTCTCGCTCTCTAAGACTGGAATTTAAGAATTATTAACAAAAAACCCCTGTCAAACAGCAAAAGCAGCTGTTGCATTAGCTACCAATCTGAGCAGAAGCCCAAGTCATTGACCAGTTTTTCACATCTGTTTCACAAACAACTACAAATAAATCACAGCTCCTACGCACTTGAAGAATCTGGACCTGTCTTGTCATCGCTTTCCCAGAGCAAAGAGCATAGCCCCCTCCCCTCTTCCCCCCTTCCTACCCCTCTGCACACCACCTCCAGCCCCGCTACAACCCCACCTGTCCCCCACCCAAACACATCCCCCCCCACGCCCACCCCACCCCTCGCCTGACAGAGCCCAAGACCTTCCGCTGCTGACAGCTACCTGCTCGGGGCCTGGGAGCAAGCGTCACCCAAATGGAACAACCGGCCCAGGCCCACCCACGGGAGACTCTGGGGCGCAAACCAGATGCAAACTCTTCCGTCCTTCCTTCCTTCCTGCCTTGGCCCTAAGTGTCACCTCCCTCACCCACTTGTTGGGTTTTATTCCGAAAAAAAAAAGAGTGGTTTAAAATCTGGGCTCGGGTGTGTTGAAGAGGGACAGCGTTAGCGACTTTCCCCTGGGGACAGAGTGCAAGGTTAGTGGCAACCTGTTTGGTTCTCACTTCAAAGCTTCTCTTTCGACGCCTAGGTGAGAAGCAGAAGCCAAAGGTTCTGCCAAGGATGGGCACTGTCGAGCAAAAGACATCTGCAGAGGCAAGCCCGGAGGACGGCGCTCCTAAGCAGAGGAAGGGCCTTGTCGCAAGCTGCGTTTGAACGTGCCCGTTGGTGCTGCTGGACTGGACTCCTTCCAGGGCACAGTCCCCCAGGGATCCGTACAGAGACTTGGCCACACTGGTCACTTGAGGAGGGTGACAGACGGTAAGCGCACAAATCATCTGGAGTCACAGCCAGGGTCCTGCTAGTGGTGAGGACAAGTGAACAGGGCTTGATTCTCTTGGTTTTTCGGCATCCTGCATCTTGCCTTCTGCCCAGGGTGGGCTAGGTGCCACTGCCTCTGCGGACTTGCTCTGGCTGGGACGGAGTTGACTCTTGTTAGTGGCAGCTGGCCTAGCACCGTGTTTGGCAGGGGTGGCTAAAGCGGTGTTGCTTACTGCAGCTGTGGTGTGGCTGTTGCTGCGAGTGCGGGCCTCCCGGAGCCGTGAGGTTGTCTCTTTTTCCTGCAGCGCCGAGGCTGGGGGTGTGCAAGAGGTTGGGAGGGTGGAGAGCAGGAGAGCATCCGGGAAGTGGCCAAAGGGCCGTCCCCTGCTGTAGGCCAGCTGCGCCCACAGGCCTGGTGTTCCTTGCTGCTGGTGCTGCTGCTGCTGCCTTTGTGGTGCAGGTCAGCGTTTCTGGGCGCATGCATGATTTGGGGTGGGCTTGGGGGTGGGCAGGAGGGCAGCAGGCCAAAGGGCTCCCCTCCTGCTGTGCTGCCTGGGTGTCCCTGGCTGTGTGTCTGCCGGGGGCCGGGGAAGCAAGAGCAAGAGGGCCAAGCGGGCGGCAGGCAGCGCAGGCTGGTGAGCGGCAAGGAGGAAAGGCCAAGGGCTTTGGGCGTCTGGTGCCGGGCCAGGTGGGGCTGAGGCGAGGGCATCTTTTCTACTAATGTCTATTCGTGATCCATAAACCTCACTTACTGAATCATCTGCTCCCTGTAGCGTAATTAGCAAAGGGTTGCACTGCAGAGACTCACATCCCGGGAGAGATTGCCCTTTGGATAGGGTAAGTTTTCTTTTTCATTCTATAACCATTCATTGCTCACTGTCCATCCCCCAAACTCTGTGGTCCAGATAACACTGTATCAGGAGGGGCAATGAGAGACAGCAACAAAAACTATGCACTTATTTAAATCATCCTTAGACTCGGTCCCCTTGGACACATGTTTGTTTTCATAACTCAATTCCCTTTAGCTCTGTACATCCCCACAGCTATGGATCTGGCAAGCGTCTACTCAAATTGTTAGGGAACCTTCAGTTTCAGTGACGTTCACGTTAAGTAACCCATTTGTAAATTCTACATAATACAGGATTAGTAATCCCCAAAAGTTTCATTTCATTTTCATCTCTGTATCTTTAGTTGAAGTGGGTCGTCAGTTGTCAGTACTTGCCACTCCTCACTGTCCTTTGGAGGTCTGATTGGCTCTTTAATCCACGTGTAATGAGTCCACCCTTTCTCAGCTGGTCGCACCACTGTCTCGGTGATCAGCAGAACTTGAAATGCGCCTTCCCAATCTGGCTGAAGCTTAGCGTCTTTCCAGCATTTGACCAGGACCTGCTGTCCAGGCTGAAACTTGTGAGCTGCAGACTCTAAAGGCAGAGTTTGTGCCAGAAGCCCTTGGTGCCTGAGAGAAGACAGAAAAGACAACCCGAGCATACAGTTTTTGAGAAACAAATCCTTAGTTTCAAACCGTGGGGGTCCATCCGTTATTTCGCTTTTGCTACCACTGCCCCCGTGGCAGTGCTAAGAGGGAAGGCTTCTCCCCACCTGGTAAGATGATCAAACACTAGTAAGTTTTTAATTCAGCCAACTGCAGGTAATTCTGTGAAATCAACTTGTATATTTTGGAAGGGTCATAAACTTGGCCTTCAACCTCCTGCAGGCTGCTTCCTAAGTGCCTTTTCATTTACTTTTTTACAAACCACACATCATTCACAAATTTGCTTGGCTATAGTATAAATTCCAGTACACCCATATTTTTATAACACTATGGCACCCATTACTTGTTTTCCTCATTAACTCTCTTGATGTAAAATTGCTAATACCTTCCTCATGGTTTGCTTATTTAACATTTCTCTACCCTCTGGGAGTACGCATTTCCCATTCTGTTCCCTGGCTTCCAACTCTTGGAGGACTTCTTTTTATCTTTCATTGAAAACTGGAATTTCTTGTGGGGCCAGGACCTCGGGCGTGAGATAAAACCTGAAGCAATAACTAAGTTAAGGCTGCTTCTCAGGCCATTTCATCTGCTAACCAACTTCCCCTGACACAAAAAGAGTTGCCCCTCTGATGTCCATTAACATGTACTACAGCCACTTCTATTGGTGACATCAGATTCCATAACACTTGTCCAACTAGTTCTTCATGAACCAATTCTTTACCTTTGCTATTAATTAGACCCCATTCTTCCCAAATTTTCCCAAAGGTGTGCACTTCTCCAAATGCGTATCTAGAACCATTACGGATGGTACCTTCTTTTCCTTCTAACATTTGCAGTGCCTGACTGACGGCTTGTGGCTGGCATGTTTGAGCTGACCAGTTATTAGGCAACCTTCCCGTTTCTCTTATTTCACCATTCACACCTTCAACGATGGCACACCCATTGTGTCTCTTCCCCTGAATTACCCTTGAAGACCCATCTATGAAGAGGTGCAGCCCATTGCCACCTCTCCATAGGAAAGCAGCAGGGTTTAATTTCCTGCTTTCTCCCACCAGAAGAGCAGTTGCTGCTGCAGCTTGCACACACTCTGGCCAACCTCGAGACACTGGGTCTAAGAGCTTAGATCAGTGTGCCACTGCTTGTCGCTTCCCCCCCAGCCCACTTGCTGCTGGAGCAGCGTGAGAGGCAGAACAGGCCTCCACTCTGTGCAAGCATTGCTCAACAATAACAAAAACATCTCTGTATTATCAACACTGTTTTAAGCATCAATCAAAAACATAGTCCCATACCAGGTACCACAAAGAAAATTAACTCCAGCCCAGCCAAAACCAACACAAACTTCCAGGTAATACAATATCTTTCAAATTTTCTCCTTGTCACCCCCCAGGCAGTAACTGTGTTTCCACACCCAGAGCCTGTAAAAGGTTTCTCTCTAATATAGAAGCTGGGGAATCTTCCCCTAATATATTCCTTCCCCATACGCTTTTAATTCTTATTATCACAAATAGGAATTTATTCATAATTGTCTCTCCTTCCTCCCTGCTACCCCATTTATTACAACTCCGTCTTCAGTTCTGGATCTTTTTAGGGGAGAATTTAGAAGGGACATGGGAGCTTCTGTTTCTGCTAAAAACTAGACCTCATTACCAATTACCACCATTACTTTACCAATTACATGCTCTTTTCCAATTTAAACGTTTCCCCACAAAAAACAAACAAACAAACAAACAAACAAAAAAAAACACCAATAAAAAAAGCCACCACAACACCAAAAACATTTTCAGCCCCTCTGATTTTCCAAAGTGTATTGAGTTTTCTTCCTTTAGTCATTTCCAACAGTTGCCGCCCTAGGGGTAAATATCCCAGATTTCCACAATAATAGCATCCCATTTTCTCTCATTCTCTCACTTTTTTCACTGACTTTGGTCTAAATCTTCTGCGGTTTTGTTTTGTTCTTTTCCCTTCCAGTCTTTCACTTGCAACCAATCAGTCTGCTTCAACTTTTCGCTTCAGTTCCCGACCATCATACACAAACACGACCACACTCAGATTTTTTGCAAATTCTTCCTGCCAACCTGGCACATGCTCTCGGAAATACTTCCGTAGATACACAAACACACTTGCTACCAGTCCACAAAGCTTTCCAAAAATCTTCCCCAGTCGGTGCTCCCCTGGCTTCTGTCTACATTCCTGCACTTCAGTTCAGTTTACTCTTATCTCCTCAAAAGCTCAAAAGCTTTTATCAGATTTTTAACCACCGTTTGGCAATTATCTCCATTTGTTTGATTATTATCATCTCAATTAGAATCACCTTGGGGCCAGGTAGTCTCCCACTGCCTGTGGGGTTAGTTCCACATTCTTTTAAATGATGTTTCCGGAAAGACCAACTCTCTCAATAACAGGATAACATCGGCTCAGAATGGATTCTAGCCGCTCCCCCCCTCCCCCTCCCCAAAAAAAAAAATTAGAAAATCATGATGCTCATCGATCCCCATCTTCCCTTCAGAGTTTGATTTCCTCACATAATCAAATCCCCAGAGTGCCAGGGGGTGCATCCGTGTAACACTGGAACACTGGAGGGCATTCACATGTACATCCCCCCCTTCGCACTTGCTCCCCTACACACACATACGCACGCACATCTGCTGCTGGCTGCACTGCAAAATAACTTTAGCAATCCCAGGGTAAAGCCCAGCAAAAGCAGTAAGGACAAGAAAGACAGTTGGGGAGGTAATCAAGAGGTGATACAGAGAGCAGAGACCAGCTCTGCAAGCACCTTAGTTAAATTACTCCCAACTGCAGCTAAAATTCTTTCTCTAGGTTTTTATACTCGTTTTCGACCATCCTCTTTATGGTGGTCATATGCCAAATCATCCTATACGTACCAGTAATTCATTTGTCCAGGACATCTGTTTTCTAGGTGTTTTTTAGTTACAGTTGGCCAGTCTCCTCAATATAAGGTCATTGCATGCTTTTCTTGAAAACCTTGCTGTACCATAAGTATTTTCCCAATTTTGCAATACCTCGGCCAAGGGCGTCCCCTTCTCTATGCCGAGTTTTATTTCCCATCACTAAGAAAATTCAGAGACACGCTTCCGTTGAGTCACGAGGTTCAGAGGGAGCCCCTTGCTTTCTAATCTCCTTCAGAGAGGAGTTTAGGTGCGGCTGGATCCCATCCTAGTCTCAGACTTGGTCAACGGTTTACGTCTAAAGGATATTTTCCCATTCCCAAGAGAGACTCGAACACTGCTTTTATGTGCACTTTACACTGATCAGGCCACACACTTTGCACTCAAAAACATACTGCAGAAAGGGAGGGACTCGCACCCACCCTGGTGTGGAGGAAGATTTAAAGGCCCTACAGTTTTTTTTACATACCAATTTAGATCTTTGCATAGCCAATTGTCATTGGATCCGTATTTTGGCCAGAATATCACTCTATTAAGGGCTATTTTGTCCAGACAAAACACAATACTTTATCATTTTCTATTTATCCTTCCTTTTTGTACACCACACGTTTCCCCGGTACCTTAACATCCTCCCTAAAGGACTGGACGGAGGAATGTCACCATTTTTCCTTTCTATTTCCCATTCTGAGTCTCGAGGCTTCTCCTTGCGCCTCGTCCCTCCTCTCAGAATGCCCCCGACCACCAAGGTAGTACTTAACAGTCTGTTTTCTTACCTTGGTCCACGCACAAAGTTGCCCGCTCGCTCGTATCGTGCTTCCCGCTTTTTCCTTTCTCCTTTCGCCTATGGTTTGCGGGGATCCGCCTTCGTCCCCACAGCCCTGCAGTTTCTGTCTGTCTGTCCGTCCTGGAATCCCCACCGACCATCCAGAAGGCCATTGAAATCAACGGGGCACGCCTTCCCGTCCACTGGCGATAGGGACCCCCGAGATGACGACGTCGAGTCTCGGACGAGCCCCCAGACTTGTAGGAAAGCATCATCTTGCCAACAGAATAGGCTCAGGCAGGATCTCTCGGCAAAGCACGTTTTATTAAGGCTTTTGCGAAACGGGCCGTTCTACCTAAAAGTAGGCACACGCAATAGGGCAAAAAGCTTATACGCCCCCACAAATGCCAGCTGCAAATTCCCTGCCCTGTTCCCCAGGGGTTGGGTACTGCAGGCTTTCCGGACTGCCCGCCGCCTGCCTCAGTTTCCAGGACTCATTCATCTCATGCTAAGAAGGCCCTTCCCCTGCTGGATCTATTGCAAAGGTGGGTTCCTGGCTCTTGGGTTAGCCTTCCCTCTAGCTGCACTTGTTTTTGAAATGCAGGAATGAGTTTGCATTGCAGCATGAGTTGGAAGAGAGTTGGTTTGTGGGAAGGATTCCCAGTGTGATGTGTGTCAATCCTTCCCCCCTCGCTGGGTGAGGTGGCAGCTGAGTTGCAAAAGCAACATTCCTTCTTGAAGGGCTCCTTCCTTGCAGGGCTGAGGCAGAGGCGAGAGAGCGAGGCAGGTGCACGGCGGGGGGGCCGTGGGGGGGGCGGTTTGTCGGTGGGAAAAGCGGGGATCGAACCAGGGACCCATTTGACCAATCCGCGGGTCCGGCGCCCTGGCCGCTCCGCCAGCGCGATCCCACGGCCGTGGAACGCACGGCGCCCCCTATAGGCCGCAGAGCGGCCTGCGCGGCGGCTAAAGGCCGGGGGGGCGGTGGGCGGGGTGGGGATGGAAGTGGGTGCCCTGCGGACCAGCGTCCCGCGACCTGGCCGCTCCTCTACCGCCATCCCCACCGCCGGGGGACGCCACAGCTCCCCCTACAAACCTCCGCCCGCCCGCTAAGCTCGGCCCATGCCGGGGGGCACCCACCGACTCGCTGCCTCCCACCACCACGCTGCAACCCCACCTGCCCCCCGCCCAATCACACACCCCCCCACCCGCCCCTCGCCTGACAGAGCCCAAGACCTCCCGCTGCTGACAGCTACCTGCTCGCGGCCCTAGCGGCAGCGCACGCCGCTCTGCGGCCTATAGGGGGCGCCGTGCGTTCCACGGCCGTGGGATCGCGCTGGCGGAGCGGCCAGGGCGCCGGACCCGCGGATTGGTCAAATGGGTCCCTGGTTCGATCCCCGCTTTTCCCACCGACAGACCCCCACCCCCCACGGCCCCCCCCCCGCGCACCTGCCTCGCTCTCTCGCCTCTGCCTCAGCCCTGCAAGGAGCTATTGAAGGACGAAGGTTGTTTTTACAACTGGTTTGGCACCTGAGCTCAGCGGGGGAAAGGATTGAGAGGTATCAGACTATGAATCACAGAATCACAGAATGTTAGGGATTGGAAGGGACCTCAGAAGATCGTCTAGTCCAATCCCCCCGCCAGAGCAGGAACACCTAGATGAGGTTACACAGGAATGTGTCCAGGTGGCTTTTGAATGTCTCCAGAGGAGGAGACTCCTCAGCCTCCCTGGGCAGCCCGTTCCAGTGCTCTGCCAGCCTCACTGAGAAGAAGTTTCTTCTCCTATTTAAGTGGAACCTCCTGTGTTGCAGTTTGTACCCATTGCCCCATGTCTTATCATTGGTTGTCAGTGAGAAGAGCCTGGCTCCATCCTCGTGACACTCACCCTTTACATATTTACAAACATTAATGAGGTCACCCCTCAGTCTCCTCTTCTCCAAACTAAAGAGACCCAGCTCCCTCAGCCTTTCCTCAGTAGGGAGATGCTCCACTCCCTTAATCAACTTTGTCGCCCTGTGCTGGACTCTCTCCAGCAGTTCCCTGTCCTTCTTGAACTGAGGGGCCCAGAACTGGACACAATATTCCAGATGCGGTCTCACCAGGGTAGAGTAGAGGGGCAGGAGAACCTCTTTCAACCTACTAACTACCCTCCTTCTAATACACCCCAGGATGTCATTGGCCTTCTTGGCCACAAGGGCACAGTGCTGGCTCATGGTCATCGTGCCGTCCACCGGGACCCCCAGGTCCCTTTCACTGCTCTCTGACAGGTCATTCCCCGACTTATACTAGTACCTGGGGTTCTTCTTGCCCAGATGCAAGACTCTACACTTGCGCTTGTTATATTTCATTCATGTTTTCCCCGCCCAACTCTCCAGCCTGTCCAGCTCTCGCTGGATGGCAGCACAGCCTTCTGGCGTGTCAGCCACTCCTCCCAGCTTGGTGTCATCAGCAAACTTGCTGACAGTCACTCTATTCCCTCATCCAAGTCATTGATGAATATATTGAATAGTACTGGCCCCAGTACCGACCCTTGAGGGACTCCACAGGCCTCCAACTAGACTCTGCCCCGTTGATCACGACTCTCTGGCTTCTTTCCTTCAGCCAGTTCACAGTCCACATCGCTACCCGATCGTCCAGACCACACTTCCTCAGTTTAGCTGGGAGGATGCTGTGGGAGACCGTGTCAAATGCTTCACTGAAATCAAGACAGACCACATCCACTGCTTTACCATCATCTGTCCACCCGGTTATGTCCTCATAAAAGTCTATGAGGTTGGTCAAGCACAACTTCCCTTTGGTGAAGCCATGTTGACTGCCCCTAATGACCCCCTTATCCCTGATATGCCTTGAGATGGCACCAAGGATAAGTCGTTCCATCAGTTTCCCAGGGATGGAGGTGACGCTGACCGGTCCATAGTCACCCGGGTCCTCCTTCTTGCCCTTTTTGAAGACTGGAATGACATTTGCTTTCCTCCAGCCCTCAGGCACCCCTCCCGTTTCCCATGACTTAGCAAAGGTGACGGAGAGTGGCCTAGCAATGATCAGCCAGCTCCCTCAGCACCCGCGGGTGCATCCCACCTGGAGCCATGGATTTATGGATGTCCAGATTGCTTAATCGGTCCCTAACCCAGGCCCTCAGCCTTCCCTAGCCTGGAAGCACCAACACCCATGAAGGAGCGAGCTGTGGGCAATGTCCTGCTTTGCCTTCAGCGTCTCTCGCAATGTTAACTTGCAAATTTGTAGTGGATGAGGGTGTGGAACTGCAAGCTGGGGATAACAGTTTTCCAGTGAATGTGAAGGAGAAGGACATTGAACTGCTGCCCATGCAAGCTGGTCTCAGAGGACACGTAGCAACTATTCACCTCACACCTGGCAATGCA
Organism: Columba livia; assembly: GCF_036013475.1. Taxonomy (NCBI): domain Eukaryota; kingdom Metazoa; phylum Chordata; class Aves; order Columbiformes; family Columbidae; genus Columba; species Columba livia. The sequence goes on from NW_027043810.1 coordinate 1,274,583, forward strand.
TTCGTTTTTTAAAAAAAAAAATAAGCCCAAAACCACTAAGGCAGGGCTATGTTTCTCACCTGCATAGATGTCATCCTTTCCTGACTGGAACCCTTGGCTTCTTTGTGAAGCCTTTGGTTTCATTACCGGGTAGCGGAGGTTTGTTATCAGTCCTTGATTTGGCTTGTCGTAAGTGTATATTGAATCCTTCAATATTCTGAAGATCCTCTCTGGAACACCTTCAGAAGTCTGCAGAGAAAGGAAAGAAACATTTGTCTGCAGCTGCTCTTCGCATGGAGTCCCCAAAAATGAAAGGAATGACAGGTTGCTTCTTCTTTCCCAAGGAGCTGTTTTGGAAGCAGACTGGGTGACAGAGTCTGGTACCAGCCTTTGGCCACCAGGGACACCTGCTTGGTGGTGTGCTCTAGGCCCTAAGTGTCACCTCCCTCACCCGCTTGATTTTTTTTTTTTTTTTTTTTTTTTTTTTTTTTTTTTTAAAGGGAGAAGAGCAGTTTAAAATCTGGGCTCAGGGGTGTGTTGCAGAGGGATGGCGTTACCGACTTCCCCCTGGCGTCAGAGCGCAACGTTCTCTAGGTTATCTACTTTAGTCTTCTAGTGCACCACACTGGTGTGGATGTCAATGAATAAAGTCTGTGTTGAACTTGTATAAGGAAACACGGAAAAAAAGAATAAGCCAATAAACGCCATCATTATTTTAAAGAAAGATGAGAAGGTAATTTTGCTTATGTCTCCAATAGAAAAGAACCACTGAACAATGACCCCCCTTCCTTCTCTCCTCAGTGGGCAGAGATGACAAGAGTTCCTCCTACTCCTTCCCTCTCCTTTCTCCCAAGGTAAACAGTGTCACATTCAGTGCCATGTAGATTAACTTGCATTTCTGAATTGAACCATAACTCCCCTTGGCACCACTCCAAGCAGAGAGACGAACTGAGCAGCTCAGACATGGATGTGTATGAGTATTCAAGGGTCCTGGCCTGACACCAACATCAGTGACATTGTCTTGATCTATCCTTTAATAGACTGAGATCTTTGTCGGTCAAAGTTCAGGCAGCTTACCAGAAAACCAACTACAGTCCTCATGTGTTAACAACATTTAGACTGTCAAAGGAAGAATGCTCAAATTTTAAATTCATCCTTCGTTTGCAGAGAACAGCTGCAGAAACTGAATGCCTAACACAAGCTAGCGCAACAACACAGAAACGTAGAGAAGGAAAGAGAACACCCAACCGCCTGTTCTACTGGTTATTTTCTCCAATACAGGAGAAACAACCACCAACTCTGGAGAACAAACAGGTCAGGGTTATTGGTCCCACAAAAACGAGCATAAGAAATACTAAGGCAATTCCCCAGAGTCCAGTAACTCTCTTGCCCTCAAGCCAGGGTCGTGCCACAAAAACAAAACTCTTACCAAAGATTTCATCTTAGCTTGAACAGGTAAGTTGTGATGACGGAGATTCGCCAGGAGTCCTAAACATGGTATCATTACCTCATCTTTTGTGGTTTGACTGAAAAGTCCAGGAAGTCAAACAAAGACTTTTAATTAAAGCATCCAGAAATTAGTTACCAGAATTTGGGGGTTGAGGGTGGGGTGCTTGGGGGACTCTATTTTGTTGCTGTGGCGGTGGGGAGGGGAGTGTGGTATTGTTTTGTTTTTTAACTAGACACCATTCTGCCAAGCCAAGCAAAATTCAGATTGCAATCCCCATAGTGTGGGCAGTTTTTAACTGAGCACATCTGGGGGGAAAAAAAAAAAAAAAGGTCTATCAGAGACCAGCACTATCAAAGGTCCTTTATTGCAGGTGCTTTTAAGAGTCACTAGATCTCTTACAAGGACCCTTGCACAAAAGTCATTTTAATGTAACATAAGTCTGTTCCTAATGACGAGCATGACTTTTCCCCTGGGTCTTCTCTTTGACAGCTCCCTGGGATATGCAGGTGGGCTAAGAGGCCAGTTAATATCCAGTCACTGAAAGTCCCACAACCACTGCATTTGACAGGCTGTAACAACATGGTTTGCTAAGAAAAACCTCTGTTTAGCTTGGAGTAAAAATGCCACAGGTCACTCTGGAGACCAGGTTAGTGCAATATGCTAATGGCCTTCAGAAAGTTTAGAAACTTAGCCAGGTGTTTCCCATGAGAAAAGGTAACTGAGTGCACACTTACACATGATGCATTAGAAATGAAATTAATTCATTGACGTTGGCACCAGCACAAAAGACCTGAACATTGTAAGTTACCCTCTGCAGCAACTGGATACTCTGAGGAAATTAAAAGCTGTTCACATGTGTCTTTCCTATAGCATCGCACTCAAGAATGTTACAAATTAGAAAGCTGAAAGGACAAATAAAAAGACATCACGACTGAATTCATTTTCAGACCCTGTGACGTTAACACGACAACTACACAAGCTGCTGTGAGCACACAGGGTCGTGTCCTGACACTCCGAGGTACTTATTAAAAGCCCAAACAGATGGATAAGGTTTTCTTTTGACAGAGGCATTACCTTTGTAGCCCATCCATTTCTCCCCTTTGCTTCATCAGCACGTTCTCCATTCTGTCAGCGAGAAAGGGGCTTTGTCCTGTTGAAAGATCCACAAGTTTTGCCAAAATGCAAAAAGCGCTTTGCAGCCTCTTCAGAAAGTATGTTTAGTGCAGGGGTGTCAAACTCATTTGTAGCAAATGCATTTTTAGGACTGTATAAATGTAGGAGTAGTCGCATTTCTAGAGTCCTAAAATTACGTTTGGCCCTTTGAAGGCAACCGCGAGGCTGATGTGCCCCCCAGTGAAAATGAGTTTGACACCCCCGGCTTAGAGGAAAACACGTTTGCTGTGAAGACAGTCGACAGATCTAATGGTAGTTAAGTCTTTCCTACAGCATCCTTTCAGCACGCAACGTAATTGAGTTAATATAATGCTAATATGCACAATTATGACAATAATCACAGCACAGGATAGCAGCTGAAACCAAACCTCATTATATAAGCATGTGACATAAGAAATTCAAGGTCTTAGTCCTGCATCTACTTGGTGACTACAAAACCTCTCCCACTGACTGGCAAGTCACCTGGATCTCTTAGTCTTCTCCTACTCCAAGTGCTTTGACAAATACACAAACTGGGACAAAAGTGTCCTTCACTGGATGCCTGACTCATTTTCCACAGATCAGGGGCAACACAACTGCTGGCAAATTCATTTTCCGTTTTCCCTCTCAGAAAAGAGATGTCACGACACGTAGCCAGCAAGTACTTGCTGAAATCTCAGAGCCACATATGAGGAAACCTGTGCATATTTAAAAAAAAAAAAAAAAAGAGGAGGTCTTCCCCACCTTTACTGGTCAATGCACAGAAAGGACACGTGAACATTGGTGAAGATGGGCTGTGAGATGGGCTGTGAGATATTATGTGTAAGGTAATAATGTGTAATAAGCTCTGCACTTGACTCCTATAACTCAGCTCGCACTGGCACAGCCCCTTGCACTCACTGGCACTGAGCAGAGGGCAGCAGGCACACGTGCCCTGCAGACCTTCGATGAGAACTGGCAGCCACAGCTCTCGTTTCACTCCTTCACAACTGCCTGTCAAAGAATTGATTAGACAAAACCGACTCCAGGCTTGTCTCATGAACAGTAGGAGAAAGAACTAAATACCTCAGCTGGAAAATAATTCTGGAAAATAAGCTCTCCAGCAGCCAAATCATTTCAAAAACAGAGGCTTTTGGTTTTGGTTTTGGTTTATTTTTGCTTGGTTTGTTGGTTGGATTTGTTTGTCTGGTTTTGTTAGGTTTGGGGTTTTTTGTTTTGTTTCAATTGGAGCAGGTGAGAAGCTCAAGCTCGATTAAAGAGAGAGTACAAAGAACTCTCTGCAGCCTTAAAATCCTGTCATACTGGCCTCGTATGGCAAACAACATACACAGCTAAGACCGACACACTATTTCAGAAGAGTTATTACATGCATGCCGCATAACAGATACCATATAAGAGTAGACAAATAGAGTTAAACATTAGTTCCTATTACCTGTAATATGAATGGGTCACTGAGATGAGCAGAGCCTCGATGAACCACTCCTGCCAGCACGTGGTCACATTGTAGGTATCCTGAAGAGCTTCTCTAGTCTCGCTCTCTAAGACTGGAATTTAAGAATTATTAACAAAAAACCCCTGTCAAACAGCAAAAGCAGCTGTTGCATTAGCTACCAATCTGAGCAGAAGCCCAAGTCATTGACCAGTTTTTCACATCTGTTTCACAAACAACTACAAATAAATCACAGCTCCTACGCACTTGAAGAATCTGGACCTGTCTTGTCATCGCTTTCCCAGAGCAAAGAGCATAGCCCCCTCCCCTCTTCCCCCCTTCCTACCCCTCTGCACACCACCTCCAGCCCCGCTACAACCCCACCTGTCCCCCACCCAAACACATCCCCCCCCACGCCCACCCCACCCCTCGCCTGACAGAGCCCAAGACCTTCCGCTGCTGACAGCTACCTGCTCGGGGCCTGGGAGCAAGCGTCACCCAAATGGAACAACCGGCCCAGGCCCACCCACGGGAGACTCTGGGGCGCAAACCAGATGCAAACTCTTCCGTCCTTCCTTCCTTCCTTCCTGCCTTGGCCCTAAGTGTCACCTCCCTCACCCACTTGTTGGGTTTTATTCCGAAAAAAAAAAGAGTGGTTTAAAATCTGGGCTCGGGTGTGTTGAAGAGGGACAGCGTTAGCGACTTTCCCCTGGGGACAGAGTGCAAGGTTAGTGGCAACCTGTTTGGTTCTCACTTCAAAGCTTCTCTTTCGACGCCTAGGTGAGAAGCAGAAGCCAAAGGTTCTGCCAAGGATGGGCACTGTCGAGCAAAAGACATCTGCAGAGGCAAGCCCGGAGGACGGCGCTCCTAAGCAGAGGAAGGGCCTTGTCGCAAGCTGCGTTTGAACGTGCCCGTTGGTGCTGCTGGACTGGACTCCTTCCAGGGCACAGTCCCCCAGGGATCCGTACAGAGACTTGGCCACACTGGTCACTTGAGGAGGGTGACAGACGGTAAGCGCACAAATCATCTGGAGTCACAGCCAGGGTCCTGCTAGTGGTGAGGACAAGTGAACAGGGCTTGATTCTCTTGGTTTTTCGGCATCCTGCATCTTGCCTTCTGCCCAGGGTGGGCTAGGTGCCACTGCCTCTGCGGACTTGCTCTGGCTGGGACGGAGTTGACTCTTGTTAGTGGCAGCTGGCCTAGCACCGTGTTTGGCAGGGGTGGCTAAAGCGGTGTTGCTTACTGCAGCTGTGGTGTGGCTGTTGCTGCGAGTGCGGGCCTCCCGGAGCCGTGAGGTTGTCTCTTTTTCCTGCAGCGCCGAGGCTGGGGGTGTGCAAGAGGTTGGGAGGGTGGAGAGCAGGAGAGCATCCGGGAAGTGGCCAAAGGGCCGTCCCCTGCTGTAGGCCAGCTGCGCCCACAGGCCTGGTGTTCCTTGCTGCTGGTGCTGCTGCTGCTGCCTTTGTGGTGCAGGTCAGCGTTTCTGGGCGCATGCATGATTTGGGGTGGGCTTGGGGGTGGGCAGGAGGGCAGCAGGCCAAAGGGCTCCCCTCCTGCTGTGCTGCCTGGGTGTCCCTGGCTGTGTGTCTGCCGGGGGCCGGGGAAGCAAGAGCAAGAGGGCCAAGCGGGCGGCAGGCAGCGCAGGCTGGTGAGCGGCAAGGAGGAAAGGCCAAGGGCTTTGGGCGTCTGGTGCCGGGCCAGGTGGGGCTGAGGCGAGGGCATCTTTTCTACTAATGTCTATTCGTGATCCATAAACCTCACTTACTGAATCATCTGCTCCCTGTAGCGTAATTAGCAAAGGGTTGCACTGCAGAGACTCACATCCCGGGAGAGATTGCCCTTTGGATAGGGTAAGTTTTCTTTTTCATTCTATAACCATTCATTGCTCACTGTCCATCCCCCAAACTCTGTGGTCCAGATAACACTGTATCAGGAGGGGCAATGAGAGACAGCAACAAAAACTATGCACTTATTTAAATCATCCTTAGACTCGGTCCCCTTGGACACATGTTTGTTTTCATAACTCAATTCCCTTTAGCTCTGTACATCCCCACAGCTATGGATCTGGCAAGCGTCTACTCAAATTGTTAGGGAACCTTCAGTTTCAGTGACGTTCACGTTAAGTAACCCATTTGTAAATTCTACATAATACAGGATTAGTAATCCCCAAAAGTTTCATTTCATTTTCATCTCTGTATCTTTAGTTGAAGTGGGTCGTCAGTTGTCAGTACTTGCCACTCCTCACTGTCCTTTGGAGGTCTGATTGGCTCTTTAATCCACGTGTAATGAGTCCACCCTTTATCAGCTGGTCGCACCACTGTCTCGGTGATCAGCAGAACTTGAAATGCGCCTTCCCAATCTGGCTGAAGCTTAGCGTCTTTCCAGGATTTGACCAGGACCTGCTGTCCAGGCTGAAACTTGTGAGCTGCAGACTCTAAAGGCAGAGTTTGTGCCAGAAGCCCTTGGTGCCTGAGAGAAGACAGAAAAGACAACCCGAGCATACAGTTTTTGAGAAACAAATCCTTAGTTTCAAACCGTGGGGGTCCATCCGTTATTTCGCTTTTGCTACCACTGCCCCCGTGGCAGTGCTAAGAGGGAAGGCTTCTCCCCACCTGGTAAGATGATCAAACACTAGTAAGTTTTTAATTCAGCCAACTGCAGGTAATTCTGTGAAATCAACTTGTATATTTTGGAAGGGTCATAAACTTGGCCTTCAACCTCCTGCAGGCTGCTTCCTAAGTGCCTTTTCATTTACTTTTTTACAAACCACACATCATTCACAAATTTGCTTGGCTATAGTATAAATTCCAGTACACCCATATTTTTATAACACTATGGCACCCATTACTTGTTTTCCTCATTAACTCTCTTGATGTAAAATTGCTAATACCTTCCTCATGGTTTGCTTATTTAACATTTCTCTACCCTCTGGGAGTACGCATTTCCCATTCTGTTCCCTGGCTTCCAACTCTTGGAGGACTTCTTTTTATCTTTCATTGAAAACTGGAATTTCTTGTGGGGCCAGGACCTCGGGCGTGAGATAAAACCTGAAGCAATAACTAAGTTAAGGCTGCTTCTCAGGCCATTTCATCTGCTAACCAACTTCCCCTGACACAAAAAGAGTTGCCCCTCTGATGTCCATTAACATGTACTACAGCCACTTCTATTGGTGACATCAGATTCCATAACACTTGTCCAACTAGTTCTTCATGAACCAATTCTTTACCTTTGCTATTAATTAGACCCCATTCTTCCCAAATTTTCCCAAAGGTGTGCACTTCTCCAAATGCGTATCTAGAACCATTACGGATGGTACCTTCTTTTCCTTCTAACATTTGCAGTGCCTGACTGACGGCTTGTGGCTGGCATGTTTGAGCTGACCAGTTATTAGGCAACCTTCCCGTTTCTCTTATTTCACCATTCACACCTTCAACGATGGCACACCCATTGTGTCTCTTCCCCTGAATTACCCTTGAAGACCCATCTATGAAGAGGTGCAGCCCATTGCCACCTCTCCATAGGAAAGCAGCAGGGTTTAATTTCCTGCTTTCTCCCACCAGAAGAGCAGTTGCTGCTGCAGCTTGCACACACTCTGGCCAACCTCGAGACACTGGGTCTAAGAGCTTAGATCAGTGTGCCACTGCTTGTCGCTTCCCCCCCAGCCCACTTGCTGCTGGAGCAGCGTGAGAGGCAGAACAGGCCTCCACTCTGTGCAAGCATTGCTCAACAATAACAAAAACATCTCTGTATTATCAACACTGTTTTAAGCATCAATCAAAAACATAGTCCCATACCAGGTACCACAAAGAAAATTAACTCCAGCCCAGCCAAAACCAACACAAACTTCCAGGTAATACAATATCTTTCAAATTTTCTCCTTGTCACCCCCCAGGCAGTAACTGTGTTTCCACACCCAGAGCCTGTAAAAGGTTTCTCTCTAATATAGAAGCTGGGGAATCTTCCCCTAATATATTCCTTCCCCATACGCTTTTAATTCTTATTATCACAAATAGGAATTTATTCATAATTGTCTCTCCTTCCTCCCTGCTACCCCATTTATTACAACTCCGTCTTCAGTTCTGGATCTTTTTAGGGGAGAATTTAGAAGGGACATGGGAGCTTCTGTTTCTGCTAAAAACTAGACCTCATTACCAATTACCACCATTACTTTACCAATTACATGCTCTTTTCCAATTTAAACGTTTCCCCACAAAAAACAAACAAACAAACAAACAAACAAAAAAAAACACCAATAAAAAAAGCCACCACAACACCAAAAACATTTTCAGCCCCTCTGATTTTCCAAAGTGTATTGAGTTTTCTTCCTTTAGTCATTTCCAACAGTTGCCGCCCTAGGGGTAAATATCCCAGATTTCCACAATAATAGCATCCCATTTTCTCTCATTCTCTCACTTTTTTCACTGACTTTGGTCTAAATCTTCTGCGGTTTTGTTTTGTTCTTTTCCCTTCCAGTCTTTCACTTGCAACCAATCAGTCTGCTTCAACTTTTCGCTTCAGTTCCCGACCATCATACACAAACACGACCACACTCAGATTTTTTGCAAATTCTTCCTGCCAACCTGGCACATGCTCTCGGAAATACTTCCGTAGATACACAAACACACTTGCTACCAGTCCACAAAGCTTTCCAAAAATCTTCCCCAGTCGGTGCTCCCCTGGCTTCTGTCTACATTCCTGCACTTCAGTTCAGTTTACTCTTATCTCCTCAAAAGCTCAAAAGCTTTTATCAGATTTTTAACCACCGTTTGGCAATTATCTCCATTTGTTTGATTATTATCATCTCAATTAGAATCACCTTGGGGCCAGGTAGTCTCCCACTGCCTGTGGGGTTAGTTCCACATTCTTTTAAATGATGTTTCCGGAAAGACCAACTCTCTCAATAACAGGATAACATCGGCTCAGAATGGATTCTAGCCGCTCCCCCCCTCCCCCTCCCCAAAAAAAAAAATTAGAAAATCATGATGCTCATCGATCCCCATCTTCCCTTCAGAGTTTGATTTCCTCACATAATCAAATCCCCAGAGTGCCAGGGGGTGCATCCGTGTAACACTGGAACACTGGAGGGCATTCACATGTACATCCCCCCCTTCGCACTTGCTCCCCTACACACACATACGCACGCACATCTGCTGCTGGCTGCACTGCAAAATAACTTTAGCAATCCCAGGGTAAAGCCCAGCAAAAGCAGTAAGGACAAGAAAGACAGTTGGGGAGGTAATCAAGAGGTGATACAGAGAGCAGAGACCAGCTCTGCAAGCACCTTAGTTAAATTACTCCCAACTGCAGCTAAAATTCTTTCCCTAGGTTTTTATACTCGTTTTCGACCATCCTCTTTATGGTGGTCATATGCCAAATCATCCTATACGTACCAGTAATTCATTTGTCCAGGACATCTGTTTTCTAGGTGTTTTTTAGTTACAGTTTGCCAGTCTCCTCGATATAAGGTCATTGCATGCTTTTCTTGAAAACCTTGCTGTACCATAAGTATTTTCCCAATTTTGCAATACCTCGGCCAAGGGCGTCCCCTTCTCTATGCCGAGTTTTATTTCCCATCACTAAAAAAATTCAGAGACACGCTTCCGTTGAGTCACGAGGTTCAGAGGGAGCCCCTTGCTTTCTAATCTCCTTCAGAGAGGAGTTTAGGTGCGGCTGGATCCCATCCTAGTCTCAGACTTGGTCAACGGCTTATGTCTAAAGGATATTTTCCCATTCTCAAGAGAGACTCGAACACTGCTTTTATGTGCACTTTACACTGATCAGGCCACACACTTTGCACTCAAAAACATACTGCAGAAAGGGAGGGACTCGCACCCACCCTGGTGTGGAGGAAGATTTAAAGGCCCTACAGTTTTTTTTACATACCAATTTAGATCTTTGCATAGCAAATTGTCATTGGATCCGTATTTTGGCCAGAATATCACTCTATTAAGGGCTATTTTGTCCAGACAAAACACAATACTTTATCATTTTCTATTTATCCTTCCTTTTTGTACACCACACGTTTCCCCGGTACCTTAACATCCTCCCTAAAGGACTGGACGGAGGAATGTCACCATTTTTCCTTTCTATTTCCCATTCTGAGTCTCGAGGCTTCTCCTTGCGCCTCGTCCCTCCTCTCAGAATGCCCCCGACCACCAAGGTAGTACTTAACAGTCTGTTTTCTTACCTTGGTCCACGCACAAAGTTGCCCGCTCGCTCGTATCGTGCTTCCCGCTTTTTCCTTTCTCCTTTCGCCTATGGTTTGCGGGGATCCGCCTTCGTCCCCACAGCCCTGCAGTTTCTGTCTGTCCGTCCGTCCTGGAATCCCCACCGACCATCCAGAAGGCCATTGAAATCAACGGGGCACGCCTTCCCGTCCATTGGCGACAGGGACCCCCGAGATGACGACGTCGAGTCTCGGACGAGCCCCCAGACTTGTAGGAAACCATCATCTTGCCAACAGAATAGGCTCAGGCAGGATCTCTCGGCAAAGCACGTTTTATTAAGGCTTTTGCGAAACGGGCCGTTCTACCTAAAAGTAGGCACACGCAATAGGGCAAAAAGCTTCTACGCCCCCACAAATGCCAGCTGCAAATTCCCTGCCCTGTTCCCCAGGGGTTGGGTACTGCAGGCTTTCCGGACTGCCCGCCGCCTGCCTCAGTTTCCAGGACTCATTCATCTCATGCTAAGAAGGCCCTTCCCCTGCTGGATCTATTGCAAAGGTGGGTTCCTGGCTCTTGGGTTAGCCTTCCCTCTAGCTGCACTTGTTTTTGAAATGCAGGAATGAGTTTGCATTGCAGCATGAGTTGGAAGAGAGTTGGTTTGTGGGAAGGATTCCCAGTGTGATGTGTGTCAATCCTTCCCCCCTCGCTGGGTGAGGTGGCAGCTGAGTTGCAAAAGCAACATTCCTTCTCGAAGGGCTCCTTCCTTGCAGGGCTGAGGCAGAGGCGAGAGAGCGAGGCAGGTGCGCGGGGGGGGCGCCGTGGGGGGGGCGGTTTGTCGGTGGGAAAAGCGGGGATCGAACCAGGGACCCATTTGACCAATCCGCGGGTCCGGCGCCCTGGCCGCTCCGCCAGCGCGATCCCACGGCCGTGGAACGCACGGCGCCCCCTATAGGCCGCAGAGCGGCCTGCGCGGCGGCTAAAGGCCGGGGGGGCGGTGGGCGGGGTGGGGATGGAAGTGGGTGCCCTGCGGACCAGCGTCCCGCGACCTGGCCGCTCCTCTACCGCCATCCCCACCGCCGGGGGACGCCACAGCTCCCCCTACAAACCTCCGCCCGCCCGCTAAGCTCGGCCCATGCCGGGGGGCACCCACCGACTCGCTGCCTCCCACCACCACGCTGCAACCCCACCTGCCCCCCGCCCAATCACACACCCCCCCACCCGCCCCTCGCCTGACAGAGCCCAAGACCTCCCGCTGCTGACAGCTACCTGCTCGCGGCCCTAGCGGCAGCGCACGCCGCTCTGCGGCCTATAGGGGGCGCCGTGCGTTCCACGGCCGTGGGATCGCGCTGGCGGAGCGGCCAGGGCGCCGGACCCGCGGATGGGTCAAATGGGTCCCTGGTTCGATCCCCGCTTTTCCCACCGACAGACCCCCACCCCCCACGGCCCCCCCCCCGCGCACCTGCCTCGCTCTCTCGCCTCTGCCTCAGCCCTGCAAGGAGCTATTGAAGGACGAAGGTTGTTTTTACAACTGGTTTGGCACCTGAGCTCAGCGGGGGAAAGGATTGAGAGGTATCAGACTATGAATCACAGAATCACAGAATGTTAGGGATTGGAAGGGACCTCAGAAGATCGTCTAGTCCAATCCCCCCGCCAGAGCAGGAACACCTAGATGAGGTTACACAGGAATGTGTCCAGGTGGCTTTTGAATGTCTCCAGAGGAGGAGACTCCTCAGCCTCCCTGGGCAGCCCGTTCCAGTGCTCTGCCAGCCTCACTGAGAAGAAGTTTCTTCTCCTATTTAAGTGGAACCTCCTGTGTTGCAGTTTGTACCCATTGCCCCATGTCTTATCATTGGTTGTCAGTGAGAAGAGCCTGGCTCCATCCTCGTGACACTCACCCTTTACATATTTACAAACATTAATGAGGTCACCCCTCAGTCTCCTCTTCTCCAAACTAAAGAGACCCAGCTCCCTCAGCCTTTCCTCAGTAGGGAGATGCTCCACTCCCTTAATCAACTTTGTCGCCCTGCGCTGGACTCTCTCCAGCAGTTCCCTGTCCTTCTTGAACTGAGGGGCCCAGAACTGGACACAATATTCCAGATGCGGTCTCACCAGGGTAGAGTAGAGGGGCAGGAGAACCTCTTTCAACCTACTAACTACCCTCCTTCTAATACACCCCAGGATGTCATTGGCCTTCTTGGCCACAAGGGCACAGTGCTGGCTCATGGTCATCGTGCCGTCCACCGGGACCCCCAGGTCCCTTTCACTGCTCTCTGACAGGTCATTCCCCGACTTATACTAGTACCTGGGGTTCTTCTTGCCCAGATGCCAGACTCTACACTTGCGCTTGTTATATTTCATTCATGTTTTCCCCGCCCAACTCTCCAGCCTGTCCAGCTCTCGCTGGATGGCAGCACAGCCTTCTGGCGTGTCAGCCACTCCTCCCAGCTTGGTGTCATCAGCAAACTTGCTGACAGTCACTCTATTCCCTCATCCAAGTCATTGATGAATATATTGAATAGTACTGGCCCCAGTACCGACCCTTGAGGGACTCCACAGGCCTCCAACTAGACTCTGCCCCGTTGATCACGACTCTCTGGCTTCTTTCCTTCAGCCAGTTCACAGTCCACATCGCTACCCGATCGTCCAGACCACACTTCCTCAGTTTAGCTGGGAGGATGCTGTGGGAGACCGTGTCAAATGCTTCACTGAAATCAAGACAGACCACATCCACTGCTTTACCATCATCTGTCCACCCGGTTATGTCCTCATAAAAGTCTATGAGGTTGGTCAAGCACAACTTCCCTTTGGTGAAGCCATGTTGACTGCCCCTAATGACCCCCTTATCCCTGATATGCCTTGAGATGGCACCAAGGATAAGTCGTTCCATCAGTTTCCCAGGGATGGAGGTGACGCTGACCGGTCCATAGTTACCCGGGTCCTCCTTCTTGCCCTTTTTGAAGACTGGAATGACATTTGCTTTCCTCCAGCCCTCAGGCACCCCTCCCGTTTCCCATGACTTAGCAAAGATGACGGAGAGTGGCCTAGCAATGATCAGCCAGCTCCCTCAGCACCCGCGGGTGCATCCCACCTGGAGCCATGGATTTATGGATGTCCAGATTGCTTAATCGGTCCCTAACCCAGGCCCTCAGCCTTCCCTAGCCTGGAAGCACCAACACCCATGAAGGAGCGAGCTGTGGGCAATGTCCTGCTTTGCCTTCAGCGTCTCTCGCAATGTTAACTTGCAAATTTGTAGTGGATGAGGGTGTGGAACTGCAAGCTGGGGATAACAGTTTTCCAGTGAACGTGAAGGAGAAGGACATTGAACTGCTGCCCATGCAAGCTGGTCTCAGAGGACACGTAGCAACTATTCACCTCACACCTGGCAATGCATTCGTTTTTTAAAAAAAAAAATAAGCCCAAAACCACTAAGGCAGGGCTATGTTTCTCACCTGCATAGATGTCATCCTTTCCTGACTGGAACCCTTGGCTTCTTTGTGAAGCCTTTGGTTTCATTACCGGGTAGCGGAGGTTTGTTATCAGTCCTTGATTCGGCTTGTCGTAAGTGTATATTGAATCCTTCAATATTCTGAAGATCCTCTCTGGAACACCTTCAGAAGTCTGCAGAGAAAGGAAAGAAACATTTGTCTGCAGCTGCTCTTCGCATGCAGTCCCCAAAAATGAAAGGAATGACAGGTTGCTTCTTCTTTCCCAAGGAGCTGTTTTGGAAGCAGACTGGGTGACAGAGTCTGGTACCAGCCTTTGGCCACCAGGGACACCTGCTTGGTGGTGTGCTCTAGGCCCTAAGTGTCACCTCCCTCACCCGCTTGATTTTTTTTTTTTTTTTTTTTTTTTTTTAAAGGGAGAAGAGCAGTTTAAAATCTGGGCTCAGGGGTGTGTTGCAGAGGGATGGTGTTACCGACTTCCCCCTGGCGTCAGAGCGCAACGTTCTCTAGGTTATCTACTTTAGTCTTCTAGTGCACCACACTGGTGTGGATGTCAATGACTAAAGTCTGTGTTGAACTTGTATAAGGAAAAACGGAAAAAAAGAATAAGCCAATAAACGCCATCATTATTTTAAAGAAAGATGAGAAGGTAATTTTGCTTATGTCTCCAATAGAAAAGAACCACTGAACAATGACCCCCCTTCCTTCTCTACTCAGTGGGCAGAGATGACAAGAGTTCCTCCTTCTCCTTCCCTCTCCTTTCTCCCAAGGTAAACAGTGTCACATTGAGTGCCATGTAGATTAACTTGCATTTCTGAATGGAACCATAACTCCCCTTGGCACCACTCCAAGCAGAGAGACGAACTGAGCAGCTCAGACATGGATGTGTATGAGTATTCAAGGGTCCTGGCCTGACACCAACATCAGTGACATTTTCTTGATCTATCCTTTAATAGACTGAGATCTTTGTCGGTCAAAGTTCAGGCAGCTTACCAGAAAACCAACTACAGTCCTCATGTGTTAACAACATTTAGACTGTCAAAGGAAGAATGCTCAAATTTTAAATTCATCCTTCGTTTGCAGAGAACAGCTGCAGAAACTGAATGCCTAACACAAGCTAGCGCAACAACACAGAAACGTAGAGAAGGAAAGAGAACACCCAACCGCCTGTTCTACTGGTTATTTTCTCCAATACAGGAGAAACAACCACCAACTCTGGAGAACAAACAGGTCAGGGTTATTGGTCCCACAAAAACGAGCATAAGAAATACTAAGGCAATTCCCCAGAGTCCAGTAACTCTCTTGCCCTCAAGCCAGGGTCGTGCCACAAAAACAAAACTCTTACCAAAGATTTCATCTTAGCTTGAACAGGTAAGTTGTGATGACGGAGATTCGCCAGGAGTCCTAAACATGGTATCATTACCTCATCTTCTGTGGTTTGACTGAAAAGTCCAGGAAGTCAAACAAAGACTTTTAATTAAAGCATCCAGAAATTAGTTACCAGAATTTGGGGGTTGAGGGTGGGGTGCTTGGGGGACTCTATTTTGTTGCCGTGGCGGTGGGGAGGGGAGTGTGGTATTGTTTTGTTTTTTAACTAGACACCATTCTGCCAAGCCAAGCAAAATTCAGATTGCAATCCCCATAGTGTGGGCAGTTTTTAACTGAGCACATCTGGGAAAAAAAAAAAAAAAAAAAGGTCTATCAGAGACCAGCACTATCAAAGGTCCTTTATTGCAGGTGCTTTTAAGAGTCACTAGATCTCTTACAAGGACCCTTGCACAAAAGTCATTTTAATGTAACATAAGTCTGTTCCTAATGACGAGCATGACTTTTCCCCTGGGTCTTCTCTTTGACAGCTCCCTGGGATATGCAGGTGGGCTAAGAGGCCAGTTAATATCCAGTCACTGAAAGTCCCACAACCACTGCATTTGACAGGCTGTAACAACATGGTTTGCTAAGAAAAACCTCTGTTTAGCTTGGAGTAAAAATGCCACAGGTCACTCTGGAGACCAGGTTAGTGCAATATGCTAATGGCCTTCAGAAAGTTTAGAAACTTAGCCAGGTGTTTCCCATGAGAGAAGGTAACTGAGTGCACACTTACACATGATGCATTAGAAATGAAATTAATTCATTGACGTTGGCACCAGCACAAAAGACCTGAACATTGTAAGTTACCCTCTGCAGCAACTGGATACTCTGAGGAAATTAAAAGCTGTTCACATGTGTCTTTCCTATAGCATCGCACTCAAGAATGTTACAAATTAGAAAGCTGAAAGGACAAATAAAAAGACATCACGACTGAATTCATTTTCAGACCCTGTGACGTTAACACGACAACTACACAAGCTGCTGTGAGCACACAGGGTCGTGTCCTGACACTCCGAGGTACTTATTAAAAGCCCAAACAGATGGATAAGGTTTTCTTTTGACAGAGGCATTACCTTTGTAGCCCATCCATTTCTCCCCTTTGCTTCATCAGCACGTTCTCCATTCTGTCAGCGAGAAAGGGGCTTTGTCCTGTTGAAAGATCCACAAGTTTTGCCAAAATGCAAAAAGCGCTTTGCAGCCTCTTCAGAAAGTATGTTTAGTGCAGGGGTGTCAAACTCATTTGTAGCAAATGCATTTTTAGGACTGTATAAATGTAGGAGTAGTCGCATTTCTAGAGTCCTAAAATTACGTTTGGCCCTTTGAAGGCAACCGCGAGGCTGATGTGCCCCCCAGTGAAAATGAGTTTGACACCCCCGGCTTAGAGGAAAACACGTTTGCTGTGAAGACAGTCGACAGATCTAATGGTAGTTAAGTCTTTCCTACAGCATCCTTTCAGCACGCAACGTAATTGAGTTAATATAATGCTAATATGCACAATTATGACAATAATCACAGCACAGGATAGCAGCTGAAACCAAACCTCATTATATAAGCATGTGACATAAGAAATTCAAGGTCTTAGTCCTGCATCTACTTGGTGACTACAAAACCTCTCCCACTGACTGGCAAGTCACCTGGATCTCTTAGTCTTCTCCTACTCCAAGTGCTTTGACAAATACACAAACTGGGACAAAAGTGTCCTTCACTGGATGCCTGACTCATTTTCCACAGATCAGGGGCAACACAACTGCTGGCAAATTCATTTTCCGTTTTCCCTCTCAGAAAAGAGATGTCACGACACGTAGCCAGCAAGTACTTGCTGAAATCTCAAAGCCACATATGAGGAAACCTGTGCATATTTTAAAAAAAAAAAAAAAAAAAGGAGGTCTTCCCCACCTTTACTGGTCAATGCACAGAAAGGACACGTGAACATTGGTGAAGATGGGCTGTGAGATGGGCTGTGAGATATTATGTGTAAGGTAATAATGTGTAATAAGCTCTGCACTTGACTCCTATAACTCAGCTCGCACTGGCACAGCCCCTTGCACTCACTGGCACTGAGCAGAGGGCAGCAGGCACACGTGCCCTGCAGACCTTCGATGAGAACTGGCAGCCACAGCTCTCGTTTCACTCCTTCACAACTGCCTGTCAAAGAATTGATTAGACAAAACCGACTCCAAGCTTGTCTCATGAACAGTAGGAGAAAGAACTAAATACCTCAGCTGGAAAATAATTCTGGAAAATAAGCTCTCCAGCAGCCATTTCTCGAAATCATTTCAAAAACAGAGGCTTTTGGGTTTGGTTTTGGTTTATTTTTGCTTGGTTTGTTGGTTGGATTTGTTTGTCTGGTTTTGTTAGGTTTGGGGTTTTTTGTTTTGTTTCAATTGGAGCAGGTGAGAAGCTCAAGCTCGATTAAAGAGAGAGTACAAAGAACTCTCTGCAGCCTTAAAATCCTGTCATACTGGCCTCGTATGGCAAACAACATACACAGCTAAGACCGACACACTATTTCAGAAGAGTTATTACATGCATGCCGCATAACAGATACCATATAAGAGTAGACAAATAGAGTTAAGCATTAGTTCCTGTTACCTGTAATATGAATGGGTCACTGAGATGAGCAGAGCCTCGATGAACCACTCCTGCCAGCACGTGGTCACATTGTAGGTATCCTGAAGAGCTTCTCTAGTCTCGCTCTCTAAGACTGGAATTTAAGAATTATTAACAAAAAACCCCTGTCAAACAGCAAAAGCAGCTGTTGCATTAGCTACCAATCTGAGCAGAAGCCCAAGTCATTGACCAGTTTTTCACATCTGTTTCACAAACAACTACAAATAAATCACAGCTCCTACGCACTTGAAGAATCTGGACCTGTCTTGTCATCGCTTTCCCAGAGCAAAGAGCATACCCCCCTCCCCTCTTCCCCCCTTCCTACCCCTCTGCACACCACCTCCAGCCCCGCTACAACCCCACCTGCCCCCCGCCCAAACACATCCCCCCCCACGCCCACCCCACCCCTCGCCTGACAGAGCCCAAGACCTCCCGCTGCTGACAGCTACCTGCTCGGGGCCTGGGAGCAAGCGTCACCCAAATGGAACAACCGGCCCAGGCTCACCCACGGGAGACTCTGGGGCGCAAACCAGATGCAAACTCTTCCGTCCTTCCTTCCTTCCTTCCTGCCTTGGCCCTAAGTGTCACCTCCCTCACCCACTTGTTGGGTTTTATTCCGAAAAAAAAAAGAGTGGTTTAAAATCTGGGCTCGGGTGTGTTGAAGAGGGACAGCGTTAGCGACTTTCCCCTGGGGACAGAGTGCAAGGTTAGTGGCAACCTGTTTGGTTCTCACTTCAAAGCTTCTCTTTCGACGCCTAGGTGAGAAGCAGAAGCCAAAGGTTCTGCCAAGGATGGGCACTGTCGAGCAAAAGACATCTGCAGAGGCAAGCCCGGAGGACGGCGCTCCTAAGCAGAGGAAGGGCCTTGTCGCAAGCTGCGTTTGAACGTGCCCGTTGGTGCTGCTGGACTGGATTCCTTCCAGGGCACAGTCCCCCAGGGATCCGTACAGAGACTTGGCCACACTGGTCACTTGAGGAGGGTGACAGACGGTAAGCGCACAAATCATCTGGAGTCACAGCCAGGGTCCTGCTAGTGGTGAGGACAAGTGAACAGGGCTTGATTCTCTTGGTTTTTCGGCATCCTGCATCTTGCCTTCTGCCCGGGGTGGGCTAGGTGCCACTGCCTCTGCGGACTTGCTCTGGCTGGGACGGAGTTGACTCTTGTTAGTGGCAGCCGGCCTAGCACCGTGTTTGGCAGGGGTGGCTAAAGCGGTGTTGCTTACTGCAGCTGTGGTGTGGCTGTTGCTGCGAGTGCGGGCCTCCCGGAGCCGTGAGGTTGTCTCTTTTTCCTGCAGCGCTGAGGCTGGGGGTGTGCAAGAGGTTGGGAGGGTGGAGAGCAGGAGAGCGTCTGGGAAGTGGCCAAAGGGCCGTCCCCTGCTGTAGGCCAGCTGCGCCCACAGGCCTGGTGTTCCTTGCTGCTGGTGCTGCTGCTGCCTTTGTGGTGCAGGTCAGGGTTTCTGGGCGCATGCATGATTTGGGGTGGGCTTGAGGGTGGGCGGGAGGGCAGCAGGCCAAAGGGCTCCCCTCCTGCTGTGCTGCCTGGGTGTCCCTGGCTGTGTGTCTACCGGGGGCCGGGGAAGCAAGAGCAAGAGGGCCAAGCGGGCGGCAGGCAGCGCAGGCTGGTGAGCGGCAAGGAGGAAAGGCCAAGGGCTTTGGGCGTCTGGTGCCGGGCCAGGTGGGGCTGAGGCGAGGGCATCTTTTCTACTAATGTCTATTCGTGATCCATAAACCTCACTTACTGAATCATCTGCTCCCTGTAGCGTAATTAGCAAAGGGTTGCACTGCAGAGACTCACATCCCGGGAGAGATTGCCCTTTGGATAGGGTAAGTTTTCTTTTTCATTCTATAACCATTCATTGCTCACTGTCCATCCCCCAAACTCTGTGGTCCAGATAACACTGTACCAGGAGGGGCAATGAGAGACAGCAACAAAAACTATGCACTTATTTAAATCATCCTTAGACTCGGTCCCCTTGGACACATGTTTGTTTTCATAACTCAATTCCCTTTAGCTCTGTACATCCCCACAGCTATGGATCTGGCAAGCGTCTACTCAAATTGTTAGGGAACCTTCAGTTTCAGTGACGTTCACGTTAAGTAACCCATTTGTAAATTCTACATAATACAGGATTAGTAATCCCCAAAAGTTTCATTTCATTTTCATCTCTGTATCTTTAGTTGAAGTGGGTCGTCAGTTGTCAGTACTTGCCACTCCTCACTGTCCTTTGGAGGTCTGATTGGCTCTTTAATCCACGTGTAATGAGTCCACCCTTTCTCAGCTGGTCGCACCACTGTCTCGGTGATCAGCAGAACTTGAAATGCGCCTTCCCAATCTGGCTGAAGCTTAGCGTCTTTCCAGGATTTGACCAGGACCTGCTGTCCAGGCTGAAACTTGTGAGCTGCAGACTCTAAAGGCAGAGTTTGTGCCAGAAGCCCTTGGTGCCTGAGAGAAGACAGAAAAGACAACCCGAGCATACAGTTTTTGAGAAACAAATCCTTAGTTTCAAACCGTGGGGGTCCATCCGTTATTTCGCTTTTGCTACCACTGCCCCCGTGGCAGTGCTAAGAGGGAAGGCTTCTCCCCACCTGGTAAGATGATCAAACACTAGTAAGTTTTTAATTCAGCCAACTGCAGGTAATTCTGTGAAATCAACTTGTATATTTTGGAAGGGTCATAAACTTGGCCTTCAACCTCCTGCAGGCTGCTTCCTAAGTGCCTTTTCATTTACTTTTTTACAAACCACACATCATTCACAAATTTGCTTGGCTATAGTATAAATTCCAGTACACCCATATTTTTATAACACTATGGCACCCATTACTTGTTTTCCTCATTAACTCTCTTGATGTAAAATTGCTAATACCTTCCTCATGGTTTGCTTATTTAACATTTCTCTACCCTCTGGGAGTACGCATTTCCCATTCTGTTCCCTGGCTTCCAACTCTTGGAGGACTTCTTTTTATCTTTCATTGAAAACTGGAATTTCTTGTGGGGCCAGGACCTCGGGCGTGAGATAAAACCTGAAGCAATAACTAAGTTAAGGCTGCTTCTCAGGCCATTTCATCTGCTAACCAACTTCCCCTGACACAAAAAGAGTTGCCCCTCTGATGTCCATTAACATGTACTACAGCCACTTCTATTGGTGACATCAGATTCCATAACACTTGTCCAACTAGTTCTTCATGAACCAATTCTTTACCTTTGCTATTAATTAGACCCCATTCTTCCCAAATTTTCCCAAAGGTGTGCACTTCTCCAAATGCGTATCTAGAACCATTACGGATGGTACCTTCTTTTCCTTCTAACATTTGCAGTGCCTGACTGACGGCTTGTGGCTGGCATGTTTGAGCTGACCAGTTATTAGGCAACCTTCCCGTTTCTCTTATTTCACCATTCACACCTTCAACGATGGCACACCCATTGTGTCTCTTCCCCTGAATTACCCTTGAAGACCCATCTATGAAGAGGTGCAGCCCATTGCCACCTCTCCATAGGAAAGCAGCAGGGTTTAATTTCCTGCTTTCTCCCACCAGAAGAGCAGTTGCTGCTGCAGCTTGCACACACTCTGGCCAACCTCGAGACACTGGGTCTAAGAGCTTAGATCAGTGTGCCACTGCTTGTCGCTTCCCCCCCAGCCCACTTGCTGCTGGAGCAGCGTGAGAGGCAGAACAGGCCTCCACTCTGTGCAAGCATTGCTCAACAATAACAAAAACATCTCTGTATTATCAACACTGTTTTAAGCATCAATCAAAAACATAGTCCCATACCAGGTACCACAAAGAAAATTAACTCCAGCCCAGCCAAAACCAACACAAACTTCCAGGTAATACAATATCTTTCAAATTTTCTCCTTGTCACCCCCCAGGCAGTAACTGTGTTTCCACACCCAGAGCCTGTAAAAGGTTTCTCTCTAATATAGAAGCTGGGGAATCTTCCCCTAATATATTCCTTCCCCATACGCTTTTAATTCTTATTATCACAAATAGGAATTTATTCATAATTGTCTCTCCTTCCTCCCTGCTACCCCATTTATTACAACTCCGTCTTCAGTTCTGGATCTTTTTAGGGGAGAATTTAGAAGGGACATGGGAGCTTCTGTTTCTGCTAAAAACTAGACCTCATTACCAATTACCACCATTACTTTACCAATTACATGCTCTTTTCCAATTTAAACGTTTCCCCACAAACAAACAAACAAACAAACAAACAAACAAAAAAACACCAAAAAAAAAAAGCCACCACAACACCAAAAACATTTTCAGCCCCTCTGATTTTCCAAAGTGTATTGAGTTTTCTTCCTTTAGTCATTTCCAACAGTTGCCGCCCTAGGGGTAAATATCCCAGATTTCCACAATAATAGCATCCCATTTTCTCTCATTCTCTCACTTTTTTCACTGACTTTGGTCTAAATCTTCTGCGGTTTTGTTTTGTTCTTTTCCCTTCCAGTCTTTCACTTGCAACCAATCAGTCTGCTTCAACTTTTCGCTTCAGTTCCCGACCATCATACACAAACACGACCACACTCAGATTTTTTGCAAATTCTTCCTGCCAACCTGGCACATGCTCTCGGAAATACTTCCGTAGATACACAAACACACTTGCTACCAGTCCACAAAGCTTTCCAAAAATCTTCCCCAGTCGGTGCTCCCCTGGCTTCTGTCTACATTCCTGCACTTCAGTTCAGTTTACTCTTATCTCCTCAAAAGCTCAAAAGCTTTTATCAGATTTTTAACCACCGTTTGGCAATTATCTCCATTTGTTTGATTATTATCATCTCAATTAGAATCACCTTGGGGCCAGGTAGTCTCCCACTGCCTGTGGGGTTAGTTCCACATTCTTTTAAATGATGTTTCTGGACAGACCAACTCTCTCAATAACAGGATAACATCGGCTCAGAATGGATTCTAGCCCCGCCCCCCCCCAAAAAAATTAGAAAATCATGATGCTCATCGATCCCCATCTTCCCTTCAGAGTTTGATTTCCTCACATAATCAAATCCCCAGAGTGCCAGGGGGTGCATCCGTGTAACACTGGAACACTGGAGGGCATTCACATGTACATCCCCCCCTTCGCACTTGCTCCCCTACACACACATACGCACGCACATCTGCTGCTGGCTGCACTGCAAAATAACTTTAGCAATCCCAGGGTAAAGCCCAGCAAAAGCAGTAAGGACAAGAAAGACAGTTGGGGAGGTAATCAAGAGGTGATACAGAGAGCAGAGACCAGCTCTGCAAGCACCTTAGTTAAATTACTCCCAACTGCAGCTAAAATTCTTTCTCTAGGTTTTTATACTCGTTTTCGACCATCCTCTTTATGGTGGTCATATGCCAAATCATCCTATACGTACCAGTAATTCATTTGTCCAGGACATCTGTTTTCTAGGTGTTTTTTAGTTACAGTTGGCCAGTCTCCTCAATATAAGGTCATTGCATGCTTTTCTTGAAAACCTTGCTGTACCATAAGTATTTTCCCAATTTTGCAATACCTCGGCCAAGGGCGTCCCCTTCTCTATGCCGAGTTTTATTTCCCATCACTAAGAAAATTCAGAGACACGCTTCCGTTGAGTCACGAGGTTCAGAGGGAGCCCCTTGCTTTCTAATCTCCTTCAGAGAGGAGTTTAGGTGCGGCTGGATCCCATCCTAGTCTCAGACTTGGTCAACGGTTTACGTCTAAAGGATATTTTCCCATTCCCAAGAGAGACTCGAACACTGCTTTTATGTGCACTTTACACTGATCAGGCCACACACTTTGCACTCAAAAACATACTGCAGAAAGGGAGGGACTCGCACCCACCCTGGTGTGGAGGAAGATTTAAAGGCCCTACAGTTTTTTTTACATACCAATTTAGATCTTTGCATAGCCAATTGTCATTGGATCCGTATTTTGGCCAGAATATCACTCTATTAAGGGCTATTTTGTCCAGACAAAACACAATACTTTATCATTTTCTATTTATCCTTCCTTTTTGTACACCACACGTTTCCCCGGTACCTTAACATCCTCCCTAAAGGACTGGACGGAGGAATGTCACCATTTTTCCTTTCTATTTCCCATTCTGAGTCTCGAGGCTTCTCCTTGCGCCTCGTCCCTCCTCTCAGAATGCCCCCGACCACCAAGGTAGTACTTAACAGTCTGTTTTCTTACCTTGGTCCACGCACAAAGTTGCTCGCTCGCTCGTATCGTGCTTCCCGCTTTTTCCTTTCTCCTTTCGCCTATGGTTTGCGGGGATCCGCCTTCGTCCCCACAGCCCTGCAGTTTCTGTCTGTCTGTCCGTCCTGGAATCCCCACCGACCATCCAGAAGGCCATTGAAATCAACGGGGCACGCCTTCCCGTCCACTGGCGATAGGGACCCCCGAGATGACGACGTCGAGTCTCGGACGAGCCCCCAGACTTGTAGGAAAGCATCATCTTGCCAACAGAATAGGCTCAGGCAGGATCTCTCGGCAAAGCACGTTTTATTAAGGCTTTTGCGAAACGGGCCGTTCTACCTAAAAGTAGGCACACGCAATAGGGCAAAAAGCTTATACGCCCCCACAAATGCCAGCTGCAAATTCCCTGCCCTGTTCCCCAGGGGTTGGGTACTGCAGGCTTTCCGGACTGCCCGCCGCCTGCCTCAGTTTCCAGGACTCATTCATCTCATGCTAAGAAGGCCCTTCCCCTGCTGGATCTATTGCAAAGGTGGGTTCCTGGCTCTTGGGTTAGCCTTCCCTCTAGCTGCACTTGTTTTTGAAATGCAGGAATGAGTTTGCATTGCAGCATGAGTTGGAAGAGAGTTGGTTTGTGGGAAGGATTCCCAGTGTGATGTGTGTCAATCCTTCCCCCCTCGCTGGGTGAGGTGGCAGCTGAGTTGCAAAAGCAACATTCCTTCTTGAAGGGCTCCTTCCTTGCAGGGCTGAGGCAGAGGCGAGAGAGCGAGGCAGGTGCACGGCGGGGGGGCCGTGGGGAGGGCGGTTTGTCGGTGGGAAAAGCGGGGATCGAACCAGGGACCCATTTGACCAATCCGCGGGTCCGGCGCCCTGGCCGCTCCGCCAGCGCGATCCCACGGCCGTGGAACGCACGGCGCCCCCTATAGGCCGCAGAGCGGCCTGCGCGGCGGCTAAAGGCCGGGGGGGCGGTGGGCGGGGTGGGGATGGAAGTGGGTGCCCTGCGGACCAGCGTCCCGCGACCTGGCCGCTCCTCTACCGCCATCCCCACCGCCGGGGGACGCCACAGCTCCCCCTACAAACCTCCGCCCGCCCGCTAAGCTCGGCCCATGCCGGGGGGCACCCACCGACTCGCTGCCTCCCACCACCACGCTGCAACCCCACCTGCCCCCCGCCCAATCACACACCCCCCCACCCGCCCCTCGCCTGACAGAGCCCAAGACCTCCCGCTGCTGACAGCTACCTGCTCGCGGCCCTAGCGGCAGCGCACGCCG
Source organism: Columba livia (assembly GCF_036013475.1). Taxonomy (NCBI): domain Eukaryota; kingdom Metazoa; phylum Chordata; class Aves; order Columbiformes; family Columbidae; genus Columba; species Columba livia. The sequence goes on from NW_027043810.1 coordinate 1,299,596, forward strand.
CTCTGCGGCCTATAGGGGGCGCCGTGCGTTCCACGGCCGTGGGATCGCGCTGGCGGAGCGGCCAGGGCGCCGGACCCGCGGATTGGTCAAATGGGTCCCTGGTTCGATCCCCGCTTTTCCCACCGACAGACCCCCACCCCCCACGGCCCCCCCCCCCGCGCACCTGCCTCGCTCTCTCGCCTCTGCCTCAGCCCTGCAAGGAGCTATTGAAGGACGAAGGTTGTTTTTACAACTGGTTTGGCACCTGAGCTCAGCGGGGGAAAGGATTGAGAGGTATCAGACTATGAATCACAGAATCACAGAATGTTAGGGATTGGAAGGGACCTCAGAAGATCGTCTAGTCCAATCCCCCCGCCAGAGCAGGAACACCTAGATGAGGTTACACAGGAATGTGTCCAGGTGGCTTTTGAATGTCTCCAGAGGAGGAGACTCCTCAGCCTCCCTGGGCAGCCCGTTCCAGTGCTCTGCCAGCCTCACTGAGAAGAAGTTTCTTCTCCTATTTAAGTGGAACCTCCTGTGTTGCAGTTTGTACCCATTGCCCCATGTCTTATCATTGGTTGTCAGTGAGAAGAGCCTGGCTCCATCCTCGTGACACTCACCCTTTACATATTTACAAACATTAATGAGGTCACCCCTCAGTCTCCTCTTCTCCAAACTAAAGAGACACAGCTCCCTCAGCCTTTCCTCAGTAGGGAGATGCTCCACTCCCTTAATCAACTTTGTCGCCCTGCGCTGGACTCTCTCCAGCAGTTCCCTGTCCTTCTTGAACTGAGGGGCCCAGAACTGGACACAATATTCCAGATGCGGTCTCACCAGGGTAGAGTAGAGGGGCAGGAGAACCTCTTTCAACCTACTAACTACCCTCCTTCTAATACACCCCAGGATGTCATTGGCCTTCTTGGCCACAAGGGCACAGTGCTGGCTCATGGTCATCGTGCCGTCCACCGGGACCCCCAGGTCCCTTTCACTGCTCTCTGACAGGTCATTCCCCGACTTATACTAGTACCTGGGGTTCTTCTTGCCCAGATGCAAGACTCTACACTTGCGCTTGTTATATTTCATTCATGTTTTCCCCGCCCAACTCTCCAGCCTGTCCAGCTCTCGCTGGATGGCAGCACAGCCTTCTGGCGTGTCAGCCACTCCTCCCAGCTTGGTGTCATCAGCAAACTTGCTGACAGTCACTCTATTCCCTCATCCAAGTCATTGATGAATATATTGAATAGTACTGGCCCCAGTACCGACCCTTGAGGGACTCCACAGGCCTCCAACTAGACTCTGCCCCGTTGATCACGACTCTCTGGCTTCTTTCCTTCAGCCAGTTCACAGTCCACATCGCTACCCGATCGTCCAGACCACACTTCCTCAGTTTAGCTGGGAGGATGCTGTGGGAGACCGTGTCAAATGCTTCACTGAAATCAAGACAGACCACATCCACTGCTTTACCATCATCTGTCCACCCGGTTATGTCCTCATAAAAGTCTATGAGGTTGGTCAAGCACAACTTCCCTTTGGTGAAGCCATGTTGACTGCCCCTAATGACCCCCTTATCCCTGATATGCCTTGAGATGGCACCAAGGATAAGTCGTTCCATCAGTTTCCCAGGGATGGAGGTGACGCTGACCGGTCCATAGTCACCCGGGTCCTCCTTCTTGCCCTTTTTGAAGACTGGAATGACATTTGCTTTCCTCCAGCCCTCAGGCACCCCTCCCGTTTCCCATGACTTAGCAAAGGTGACGGAGAGTGGCCTAGCAATGATCAGCCAGCTCCCTCAGCACCCGCGGGTGCATCCCACCTGGAGCCATGGATTTATGGATGTCCAGATTGCTTAATCGGTCCCTAACCCAGGCCCTCAGCCTTCCCTAGCCTGGAAGCACCAACACCCATGAAGGAGCGAGCTGTGGGCAATGTCCTGCTTTGCCTTCAGCGTCTCTCGCAATGTTAACTTGCAAATTTGTAGTGGATGAGGGTGTGGAACTGCAAGCTGGGGATAACAGTTTTCCAGTGAATGTGAAGGAGAAGGACATTGAACTGCTGCCCATGCAAGCTGGTCTCAGAGGACACGTAGCAACTATTCACCTCACACCTGGCAATGCATTCGTTTTTTAAAAAAAAAAATAAGCCCAAAACCACTAAGGCAGGGCTATGTTTCTCACCTGCATAGATGTCATCCTTTCCTGACTGGAACCCTTGGCTTCTTTGTGAAGCCTTTGGTTTCATTACCGGGTAGCGGAGGTTTGTTATCAGTCCTTGATTTGGCTTGTCGTAAGTGTATATTGAATCCTTCAATATTCTGAAGATCCTCTCTGGAACACCTTCAGAAGTCTGCAGAGAAAGGAAAGAAACATTTGTCTGCAGCTGCTCTTCGCATGGAGTCCCCAAAAATGAAAGGAATGACAGGTTGCTTCTTCTTTCCCAAGGAGCTGTTTTGGAAGCAGACTGGGTGACAGAGTCTGGTACCAGCCTTTGGCCACCAGGGACACCTGCTTGGTGGTGTGCTCTAGGCCCTAAGTGTCACCTCCCTCACCCGCTTGATTTTTTTTTTTTTTTTTTTTTTTTAAAGGGAGAAGAGCAGTTTAAAATCTGGGCTCAGGGGTGTGTTGCAGAGGGATGGTGTTACCGACTTCCCCCTGGCGTCAGAGCGCAACGTTCTCTAGGTTATCTACTTTAGTCTTCTAGTGCACCACACTGGTGTGGATGTCAATGAATAAAGTCTGTGTTGAACTTGTATAAGGAAAAACGGAAAAAAAGAATAAGCCAATAAATGCCATCATTATTTTAAAGAAAGATGAGAAGGTAATTTTGCTTATGTCTCCAATAGAAAAGAACCACTGAACAATGACCCCCCTTCCTTCTCTACTCAGTGGGCAGAGATGACAAGAGTTCCTCCCTCTCCTTTCTCCCAAGGTAAACAGTGTCACATTCAGTGCCATGTAGATTAACTTGCATTTCTGAATGGAACCATAACTCCCCTTGGCACCACTCCAAGCAGAGAGACGAACTGAGCAGCTCAGACATGGATGTGTATGAGTATTCAAGGGTCCTGGCCTGACACCAACATCAGTGACATTGTCTTGATCTATCCTTTAATAGACTGAGATCTTTGTCGGTCAAAGTTCAGGCAGCTTACCAGAAAACCAACTACAGTCCTCATGTGTTAACAACATTTAGACTGTCAAAGGAAGAATGCTCAAATTTTAAATTCATCCTTCGTTTGCAGAGAACAGCTGCAGAAACTGAATGCCTAACACAAGCTAGCGCAACAACACAGAAACGTAGAGAAGGAAAGAGAACACCCAACCGCCTGTTCTACTGGTTATTTTCTCCAATACAGGAGAAACAACCACCAACTCTGGAGAACAAACAGGTCAGGGTTATTGGTCCCACAAAAACGAGCATAAGAAATACTAAGGCAATTCCCCAGAGTCCAGTAACTCTCTTGCCCTCAAGCCAGGGTCGTGCCACAAAAGCAAAACTCTTACCAAAGATTTCATCTTAGCTTGAACAGGTAAGTTGTGATGACGGAGATTCGCCAGGAGTCCTAAACATGGTATCATTACCTCATCTTCTGTGGTTTGACTGAAAAGTCCAGGAAGTCAAACAAAGACTTTTAATTAAAGCATCCAGAAATTAGTTACCAGAATTTGGGGGTTGAGGGTGGGGTGCTTGGGGGACTCTATTTTGTTGCCGTGGCGGTGGGGAGGGGAGTGTGGTATTGTTTTGTTTTTTAACTAGACACCATTCTGCCAAGCCAAGCAAAATTCAGATTGCAATCCCCATAGTGTGGGCAGTTTTTAACTGAGCACATCTGGGGAAAAAAAAAAAAAAAAAGGTCTATCAGAGACCAGCACTATCAAAGGTCCTTTATTGCAGGTGCTTTTAAGAGTCACTAGATCTCTTACAAGGACCCTTGCACAAAAGTCATTTTAATGTAACATAAGTCTGTTCCTAATGACGAGCATGACTTTTCCCCTGGGTCTACTCTTTGACAGCTCCCTGGGATATGCAGGTGGGCTAAGAGGCCAGTTAATATCCAGTCACTGAAAGTCCCACAACCACTGCATTTGACAGGCTGTAACAACATGGTTTGCTAAGAAAAACCTCTGTTTAGCTTGGAGTAAAAATGCCACAGGTCACTCTGGAGACCAGGTTAGTGCAATATGCTAATGGCCTTCAGAAAGTTTAGAAACTTAGCCAGGTGTTTCCCATGAGAGAAGGTAACTGAGTGCACACTTACACATGATGCATTAGAAATGAAATTAATTCATTGACGTTGGCACCAGCACAAAAGACCTGAACATTGTAAGTTACCCTCTGCAGCAACTGGATACTCTGAGGAAATTAAAAGCTGTTCACATGTGTCTTTCCTATAGCATCGCACTCAAGAATGTTACAAATTAGAAAGCTGAAAGGACAAATAAAAAGACATCACGACTGAATTCATTTTCAGACCCTGTGACGTTAACACGACAACTACACAAGCTGCTGTGAGCACACAGGGTCGTGTCCTGACACTCCGAGGTACTTATTAAAAGCCCAAACAGATGGATAAGGTTTTCTTTTGACAGAGGCATTACCTTTGTAGCCCATCCATTTCTCCCCTTTGCTTCATCAGCACGTTCTCCATTCTGTCAGCGAGAAAGGGGCTTTGTCCTGTTGAAAGATCCACAAGTTTTGCCAAAATGCAAAAAGCGCTTTGCAGCCTCTTCAGAAAGTATGTTTAGTGCAGGGGTGTCAAACTCATTTGTAGCAAATGCATTTTTAGGACTGTATAAATGTAGGAGTAGTCGCATTTCTAGAGTCCTAAAATTACGTTTGGCCCTTTGAAGGCAACCGCGAGGCTGATGTGCCCCCCAGTGAAAATGAGTTTGACACCCCCGGCTTAGAGGAAAACACGTTTGCTGTGAAGACAGTCGACAGATCTAATGGTAGTTAAGTCTTTCCTACAGCATCCTTTCAGCACGCAACGTAATTGAGTTAATATAATGCTAATATGCACAATTATGACAATAATCACAGCACAGGATAGCAGCTGAAACCAAACCTCATTATATAAGCATGTGACATAAGAAATTCAAGGTCTTAGTCCTGCATCTACTTGGTGACTACAAAACCTCTCCCACTGACTGGCAAGTCACCTGGATCTCTTAGTCTTCTCCTACTCCAAGTGCTTTGACAAATACACAAACTGGGACAAAAGTGTCCTTCACTGGATGCCTGACTCATTTTCCACAGATCAGGGGCAACACAACTGCTGGCAAATTCATTTTCTGTTTTCCCTCTCAGAAAAGAGATGTCACAACACGTAGCCAGCAAGTACTTGCTGAAATCTCAAAGCCACATATGAGGAAACCTGTGCATATTTTAAAAAAAAAAAAAAAAAAGAGGAGGTCTTCCCCACCTTTACTGGTCAATGCACAGAAAGGACACGTGAACATTGGTGAAGATGGGCTGTGAGATGGGCTGTGAGATATTATGTGTAAGGTAATAATGTGTAATAAGCTCTGCACTTGACTCCTATAACTCAGCTCGCACTGGCACAGCCCCTTGCACTCACTGGCACTGAGCAGAGGGCAGCAGGCACACGTGCCCTGCAGACCTTCGATGAGAACTGGCAGCCACAGCTCTCGTTTCACTCCTTCACAACTGCCTGTCAAAGAATTGATTAGACAAAACCGACTCCAAGCTTGTCTCATGAACAGTAGGAGAAAGAACTAAATACCTCAGCTGGAAAATAATTCTGGAAAACAAGCTCTCCAGCAGCCATTTCTCGAAATCATTTCAAAAACAGAGGCTTTTGGGTTTGGTTTTGGTTTATTTTTGCTTGGTTTGTTGGTTGGATTTGTTTGTCTGGTTTTGTTAGGTTTGGGGTTTTTTGTTTTGTTTCAATTGGAGCAGGTGAGAAGCTCAAGCTCGATTAAAGAGAGAGTACAAAGAACTCTCTGCAGCCTTAAAATCCTGTCATACTGGCCTCGTATGGCAAACAACATACACAGCTAAGACCGACACACTATTTCAGAAGAGTTATTACATGCATGCCGCATAACAGATACCATATAAGAGTAGACAAATAGAGTTAAGCATTAGTTCCTGTTACCTGTAATATGAATGGGTCACTGAGATGAGCAGAGCCTCGATGAACCACTCCTGCCAGCACGTGGTCACATTGTAGGTATCCTGAAGAGCTTCTCTAGTCTCGCTCTCTAAGACTGGAATTTAAGAATTATTAACAAAAAACCCCTGTCAAACAGCAAAAGCAGCTGTTGCATTAGCTACCAATCTGAGCAGAAGCCCAAGTCATTGACCAGTTTTTCACATCTGTTTCACAAACAACTACAAATAAATCACAGCTCCTACGCACTTGAAGAATCTGGACCTGTCTTGTCATCGCTTTCCCAGAGCAAAGAGCATACCCCCCTCCCCTCTTCCCCCCTTCCTACCCCTCTGCACACCACCTCCAGCCCCGCTACAACCCCACCTGCCCCCCACCCAAACACATCCCCCCCCACGCCCACCCCACCCCTCGCCTGACAGAGCCCAAGACCTCCCGCTGCTGACAGCTACCTGCTCGGGGCCTGGGAGCAAGCGTCACCCAAATGGAACAACCGGCCCAGGCCCACCCACGGGAGACTCTGGGGCGCAAACCAGATGCAAACTCTTCCGTCCTTCCTTCCTTCCTTCCTGCCTTGGCCCTAAGTGTCACCTCCCTCACCCACTTGTTGGGTTTTATTCCGAAAAAAAAAAGAGTGGTTTAAAATCTGGGCTCGGGTGTGTTGAAGAGGGACAGCGTTAGCGACTTTCCCCTGGGGACAGAGTGCAAGGTTAGTGGCAACCTGTTTGGTTCTCACTTCAAAGCTTCTCTTTCGACGCCTAGGTGAGAAGCAGAAGCCAAAGGTTCTGCCAAGGATGGGCACTGTCGAGCAAAAGACATCTGCAGAGGCAAGCCCGGAGGACGGCGCTCCTAAGCAGAGGAAGGGCCTTGTCGCAAGCTGCGTTTGAACGTGCCCGTTGGTGCTGCTGGACTGGATTCCTTCCAGGGCACAGTCCCCCAGGGATCCGTACAGAGACTTGGCCACACTGGTCACTTGAGGAGGGTGACAGACGGTAAGCGCACAAATCATCTGGAGTCACAGCCAGGGTCCTGCTAGTGGTGAGGACAAGTGAACAGGGCTTGATTCTCTTGGTTTTTCGGCATCCTGCATCTTGCCTTCTGCCCGGGGTGGGCTAGGTGCCACTGCCTCTGCGGACTTGCTCTGGCTGGGACGGAGTTGACTCTTGTTAGTGGCAGCCGGCCTAGCACCGTGTTTGGCAGGGGTGGCTAAAGCGGTGTTGCTTACTGCAGCTGTGGTGTGGCTGTTGCTGCGAGTGCGGGCCTCCCGGAGCCGTGAGGTTGTCTCTTTTTCCTGCAGCGCTGAGGCTGGGGGTGTGCAAGAGGTTGGGAGGGTGGAGAGCAGGAGAGCGTCCGGGAAGTGGCCAAAGGGCCGTCCCCTGCTGTAGGCCAGCTGCGCCCACAGGCTTGGTGTTCCTTGCTGCTGGTGCTGCTGCTGCTGCCTTTGTGGTGCAGGTCAGGGTTTCTGGGCGCATGCATGATTTGGGGTGGGCTTGGGGGTGGGCAGGAGGGCAGCAGGCCAAAGGGCTCCCCTCCTGCTGTGCTGCCTGGGTGTCCCTGGCTGTGTGTCTGCCGGGGGCCGGGGAAGCAAGAGCAAGAGGGCCAAGCGGGCGGCAGGCAGCGCAGGCTGGTGAGCGGCAAGGAGGAAAGGCCAAGGGCTTTGGGCGTCTGGTGCCGGGCCAGGTGGGGCTGAGGCGAGGGCATCTTTTCTACTAATGTCTATTCGTGATCCATAAACCTCACTTACTGAATCATCTGCTCCCTGTAGCGTAATTAGCAAAGGGTTGCACTGCAGAGACTCACATCCCGGGAGAGATTGCCCTTTGGATAGGGTAAGTTTTCTTTTTCATTCTATAACCATTCATTGCTCACTGTCCATCCCCCAAACTCTGTGGTCCAGATAACACTGTACCAGGAGGGGCAATGAGAGACAGCAACAAAAACTATGCACTTATTTAAATCATCCTTAGACTCGGTCCCCTTGGACACATGTTTGTTTTCATAACTCAATTCCCTTTAGCTCTGTACATCCCCACAGCTATGGATCTGGCAAGCGTCTACTCAAATTGTTAGGGAACCTTCAGTTTCAGTGACGTTCACGTTAAGTAACCCATTTGTAAATTCTACATAATACAGGATTAGTAATCCCCAAAAGTTTCATTTCATTTTCATCTCTGTATCTTTAGTTGAAGTGGGTCGTCAGTTGTCAGTACTTGCCACTCCTCACTGTCCTTTGGAGGTCTGATTGGCTCTTTAATCCACGTGTAATGAGTCCACCCTTTCTCAGCTGGTCGCACCACTGTCTCGGTGATCAGCAGAACTTGAAATGCGCCTTCCCAATCTGGCTGAAGCTTAGCGTCTTTCCAGGATTTGACCAGGACCTGCTGTCCAGGCTGAAACTTGTGAGCTGCAGACTCTAAAGGCAGAGTTTGTGCCAGAAGCCCTTGGTGCCTGAGAGAAGACAGAAAAGACAACCCGAGCATACAGTTTTTGAGAAACAAATCCTTAGTTTCAAACCGTGGGGGTCCATCCGTTATTTCGCTTTTGCTACCACTGCCCCCGTGGCAGTGCTAAGAGGGAAGGCTTCTCCCCACCTGGTAAGATGATCAAACACTAGTAAGTTTTTAATTCAGCCAACTGCAGGTAATTCTGTGAAATCAACTTGTATATTTTGGAAGGGTCATAAACTTGGCCTTCAACCTCCTGCAGGCTGCTTCCTAAGTGCCTTTTCATTTACTTTTTTACAAACCACACATCATTCACAAATTTGCTTGGCTATAGTATAAATTCCAGTACACCCATATTTTTATAACACTATGGCACCCATTACTTGTTTTCCTCATTAACTCTCTTGATGTAAAATTGCTAATACCTTCCTCATGGTTTGCTTATTTAACATTTCTCTACCCTCTGGGAGTACGCATTTCCCATTCTGTTCCCTGGCTTCCAACTCTTGGAGGACTTCTTTTTATCTTTCATTGAAAACTGGAATTTCTTGTGGGGCCAGGACCTCGGGCGTGAGATAAAACCTGAAGCAATAAATAAGTTAAGGCTGCTTCTCAGGCCATTTCATCTGCTAACCAACTTCCCCGACACAAAAAGAGTTGCCCCTCTGATGTCCATTAACATGTACTACAGCCACTTCTATTGGTGACATCAGATTCCATAACACTTGTCCAACTAGTTCTTCATGAACCAATTCTTTACCTTTGCTATTAATTAGACCCCATTCTTCCCAAATTTTCCCAAAGGTGTGCACTTCTCCAAATGCGTATCTAGAACCATTACGGATGGTACCTTCTTTTCCTTCTAACATTTGCAGTGCCTGACTGACGGCTTGTGGCTGGCATGTTTGAGCTGACCAGTTATTAGGCAACCTTCCCGTTTCTCTTATTTCACCATTCACACCTTCAACGATGGCACACCCATTGTGTCTCTTCCCCTGAATTACCCTTGAAGACCCATCTATGAAGAGGTGCAGCCCATTGCCACCTCTCCATAGGAAAGCAGCAGGGTTTAATTTCCTGCTTTCTCCCACCAGAAGAGCAGTTGCTGCTGCAGCTTGCACACACTCTGGCCAACCTCGAGACACTGGGTCTAAGAGCTTAGATCAGTGTGCCACTGCTTGTCGCTTCCCCCCCAGCCCACTTGCTGCTGGAGCAGCGTGAGAGGCAGAACAGGCCTCCACTCTGTGCAAGCATTGCTCAACAATAACAAAAACATCTCTGTATTATCAACACTGTTTTAAGCATCAATCAAAAACATAGTCCCATACTAGGTACCACAAAGAAAATTAACTCCAGCCCAGCCAAAACCAACACAAACTTCCAGGTAATACAATATCTTTCAAATTTTCTCCTTGTCACCCCCCAGGCAGTAACTGTGTTTCCACACCCAGAGCCTGTAAAAGGTTTCTCTCTAATATAGAAGCTGGGGAATCTTCCCCTAATATATTCCTTCCCCATACGCTTTTAATTCTTATTATCACAAATAGGAATTTATTCATAATTGTCTCTCCTTCCTCCCTGCTACCCCATTTATTACAACTCCGTCTTCAGTTCTGGATCTTTTTAGGGGAGAATTTAGAAGGGACATGGGAGCTTCTGTTTCTGCTAAAAACTAGACCTCATTACCAATTACCACCATTACTTTACCAATTACATGCTCTTTTCCAATTTAAACGTTTCCCCACAAAAAAACAAACAAACAAACAAACAAAAAAAAAAACACCAAAAAAAAAAGCCACCACAACACCAAAAACATTTTCAGCCCCTCTGATTTTCCAAAGTGTATTGAGTTTTCTTCCTTTAGTCATTTCCAACAGTTGCCGCCCTAGGGGTAAATATCCCAGATTTCCACAATAATAGCATCCCATTTTCTCTCATTCTCTCACTTTTTTCACTGACTTTGGTCTAAATCTTCTGCGGTTTTGTTTTGTTTTGTTCTTTTCCCTTCCAGTCTTTCACTTGCAACCAATCAGTCTGCTTCAACTTTTCGCTTCAGTTCCCGACCATCATACACAAACACGACCACACTCAGATTTTTTGCAAATTCTTCCTGCCAACCTGGCACATGCTCTCGGAAATACTTCCGTAGATCCACAAACACACTTGCTACCAGTCCACAAAGCTTTCCAAAAATCTTCCCCAGTCGGTGCTCCCCTGGCTTCTGTCTACATTCCTGCACTTCAGTTCAGTTTACTCTTATCTCCTCAAAAGCTCAAAAGCTTTTATCAGATTTTTAACCACCGTTTGGCAATTATCTCCATTTGTTTGATTATTATCATCTCAATTAGAATCACCTTGGGGCCAGGTAGTCTCCCACTGCCTGTGGGGTTAGTTCCACATTCTTTTAAATGATGTTTCTGGACAGACCAACTCTCTCAATAACAGGATAACATCGGCTCAGAATGGATTCTAGCCCCGCCCCCCCCCAAAAAAATTAGAAAATCATGATGCTCATCGATCCCCATCTTCCCTTCAGAGTTTGATTTCCTCACATAATCAAATCCCCAGAGTGCCAGGGGGTGCATCCGTGTAACACTGGAACACTGGAGGGCATTCACATGTACATCCCCCCCTTCGCACTTGCTCCCCTACACACACATACGCACGCACATCTGCTGCTGGCTGCACTGCAAAATAACTTTAGCAATCCCAGGGTAAAGCCCAGCAAAAGCAGTAAGGACAAGAAAGACAGTTGGGGAGGTAATCAAGAGGTGATACAGAGAGCAGAGACCAGCTCTGCAAGCACCTTAGTTAAATTACTCCCAACTGCAGCTAAAATTCTTTCTCTAGGTTTTTATACTCGTTTTCGACCATCCTCTTTATGGTGGTCATATGCCAAATCATCCTATACGTACCAGTAATTCATTTGTCCAGGACATCTGTTTTCTAGGTGTTTTTTAGTTACAGTTGGCCAGTCTCCTCAATATAAGGTCATTGCATGCTTTTCTTGAAAACCTTGCTGTACCATAAGTATTTTCCCAATTTTGCAATACCTCGGCCAAGGGCGTCCCCTTCTCTATGCCGAGTTTTATTTCCCATCACTAAGAAAATTCAGAGACACGCTTCCGTTGAGTCACGAGGTTCAGAGGGAGCCCCTTGCTTTCTAATCTCCTTCAGAGAGGAGTTTAGGTGCGGCTGGATCCCATCCTAGTCTCAGACTTGGTCAACGGTTTACGTCTAAAGGATATTTTCCCATTCCCAAGAGAGACTCGAACACTGCTTTTATGTGCACTTTACACTGATCAGGCCACACACTTTGCACTCAAAAACATACTGCAGAAAGGGAGGGACTCGCACCCACCCTGGTGTGGAGGAAGATTTAAAGGCCCTACAGTTTTTTTTACATACCAATTTAGATCTTTGCATAGCCAATTGTCATTGGATCCGTATTTTGGCCAGAATATCACTCTATTAAGGGCTATTTTGTCCAGACAAAACACAATACTTTATCATTTTCTATTTATCCTTCCTTTTTGTACACCACACGTTTCCCCGGTACCTTAACATCCTCCCTAAAGGACTGGACGGAGGAATGTCACCATTTTTCCTTTCTATTTCCCATTCTGAGTCTCGAGGCTTCTCCTTGCGCCTCGTCCCTCCTCTCAGAATGCCCCCGACCACCAAGGTAGTACTTAACAGTCTGTTTTCTTACCTTGGTCCACGCACAAAGTTGCCCGCTCGCTCGTATCGTGCTTCCCGCTTTTTCCTTTCTCCTTTCGCCTATGGTTTGCGGGGATCCGCCTTCGTCCCCACAGCCCTGCAGTTTCTGTCTGTCCGTCCGTCCTGGAATCCCCACCGACCATCCAGAAGGCCATTGAAATCAACGGGGCACGCCTTCCCGTCCACTGGCGATAGGGACCCCCGAGATGACGACGTCGAGTCTCGGACGAGCCCCCAGACTTGTAGGAAACCATCATCTTGCCAACAGAATAGGCTCAGGCAGGATCTCTCGGCAAAGCACGTTTTATTAAGGCTTTTGCGAAACGGGCCGTTCTACCTAAAAGTAGGCACACGCAATAGGGCAAAAAGCTTCTACGCCCCCACAAATGCCAGCTGCAAATTCCCTGCCCTGTTCCCCAGGGGTTGGGTACTGCAGGCTTTCCGGACTGCCCGCCGCCTGCCTCAGTTTCCAGGACTCATTCATCTCATGCTAAGAAGGCCCTTCCCCTGCTGGATCTATTGCAAAGGTGGGTTCCTGGCTCTTGGGTTAGCCTTCCCTCTAGCTGCACTTGTTTTTGAAATGCAGGAATGAGTTTGCATTGCAGCATGAGTTGGAAGAGAGTTGGTTTGTGGGAAGGATTCCCAGTGTGATGTGTGTCAATCCTTCCCCCCTCGCTGGGTGAGGTGGCAGCTGAGTTGCAAAAGCAACATTCCTTCTCGAAGGGCTCCTTCCTTGCAGGGCTGAGGCAGAGGCGAGAGAGCGAGGCAGGTGCACGGCGGGGGGGCCGTGGGGGGGGCGGTTTGTCGGTGGGAAAAGCGGGGATCGAACCAGGGACCCATTTGACCAATCCGCGGGTCCGGCGCCCTGGCCGCTCCGCCAGCGCGATCCCACGGCCGTGGAACGCACGGCGCCCCCTATAGGCCGCAGAGCGGCCTGCGCGGCGGCTAAAGGCCGGGGGGGCGGTGGGCGGGGTGGGGATGGAAGTGGGTGCCCTGCGGACCAGCGTCCCGCGACCTGGCCGCTCCTCTACCGCCATCCCCACCGCCGGGGGACGCCACAGCTCCCCCTACAAACCTCCGCCCGCCCGCTAAGCTCGGCCCATGCCGGGGGGCACCCACCGACTCGCTGCCTCCCACCACCACGCTGCAACCCCACCTGCCCCCCGCCCAATCACACACCCCCCCACCCGCCCCTCGCCTGACAGAGCCCAAGACCTCCCGCTGCTGACAGCTACCTGCTCGCGGCCCTAGCGGCAGCGCACGCCGCTCTGCGGCCTATAGGGGGCGCCGTGCGTTCCACGGCCGTGGGATCGCGCTGGCGGAGCGGCCAGGGCGCCGGACCCGCGGATTGGTCAAATGGGTCCCTGGTTCGATCCCCGCTTTTCCCACCGACAGACCCCCACCCCCCACGGCCCCCCCCCCCGCGCACCTGCCTCGCTCTCTCGCCTCTGCCTCAGCCCTGCAAGGAGCTATTGAAGGACGAAGGTTGTTTTTACAACTGGTTTGGCACCTGAGCTCAGCGGGGGAAAGGATTGAGAGGTATCAGACTATGAATCACAGAATCACAGAATGTTAGGGATTGGAAGGGACCTCAGAAGATCGTCTAGTCCAATCCCCCCGCCAGAGCAGGAACACCTAGATGAGGTTACACAGGAATGTGTCCAGGTGGCTTTTGAATGTCTCCAGAGGAGGAGACTCCTCAGCCTCCCTGGGCAGCCCGTTCCAGTGCTCTGCCAGCCTCACTGAGAAGAAGTTTCTTCTCCTATTTAAGTGGAACCTCCTGTGTTGCAGTTTGTACCCATTGCCCCATGTCTTATCATTGGTTGTCAGTGAGAAGAGCCTGGCTCCATCCTCGTGACACTCACCCTTTACATATTTACAAACATTAATGAGGTCACCCCTCAGTCTCCTCTTCTCCAAACTAAAGAGACACAGCTCCCTCAGCCTTTCCTCAGTAGGGAGATGCTCCACTCCCTTAATCAACTTTGTCGCCCTGCGCTGGACTCTCTCCAGCAGTTCCCTGTCCTTCTTGAACTGAGGGGCCCAGAACTGGACACAATATTCCAGATGCGGTCTCACCAGGGTAGAGTAGAGGGGCAGGAGAACCTCTTTCAACCTACTAACTACCCTCCTTCTAATACACCCCAGGATGTCATTGGCCTTCTTGGCCACAAGGGCACAGTGCTGGCTCATGGTCATCGTGCCGTCCACCGGGACCCCCAGGTCCCTTTCACTGCTCTCTGACAGGTCATTCCCCGACTTATACTAGTACCTGGGGTTCTTCTTGCCCAGATGCAAGACTCTACACTTGTGCTTGTTATATTTCATTCATGTTTTCCCCGCCCAACTCTCCAGCCTGTCCAGCTCTCGCTGGATGGCAGCACAGCCTTCTGGCGTGTCAGCCACTCCTCCCAGCTTGGTGTCATCAGCAAACTTGCTGACAGTCACTCTATTCCCTCATCCAAGTCATTGATGAATATATTGAATAGTACTGGCCCCAGTACCGACCCTTGAGGGACTCCACAGGCCTCCAACTAGACTCTGCCCCGTTGATCACGACTCTCTGGCTTCTTTCCTTCAGCCAGTTCACAGTCCACATCGCTACCCGATCGTCCAGACCACACTTCCTCAGTTTAGCTGGGAGGATGCTGTGGGAGACCGTGTCAAATGCTTCACTGAAATCAAGACAGACCACATCCACTGCTTTACCATCATCTGTCCACCCGGTTATGTCCTCATAAAAGTCTATGAGGTTGGTCAAGCACAACTTCCCTTTGGTGAAGCCATGTTGACTGCCCCTAATGACCCCCTTATCCCTGATATGCCTTGAGATGGCACCAAGGATAAGTCGTTCCATCAGTTTCCCAGGGATGGAGGTGACGCTGACCGGTCCATAGTTACCCGGGTCCTCCTTCTTGCCCTTTTTGAAGACTGGAATGACATTTGCTTTCCTCCAGCCCTCAGGCACCCCTCCCGTTTCCCATGACTTAGCAAAGATGACGGAGAGTGGCCTAGCAATGATCAGCCAGCTCCCTCAGCACCCGCGGGTGCATCCCACCTGGAGCCATGGATTTATGGATGTCCAGATTGCTTAATCGGTCCCTAACCCAGGCCCTCAGCCTTCCCTAGCCTGGAAGCACCAACACCCATGAAGGAGCGAGCTGTGGGCAATGTCCTGCTTTGCCTTCAGCGTCTCTCGCAATGTTAACTTGCAAATTTGTAGTGGATGAGGGTGTGGAACTGCAAGCTGGGGATAACAGTTTTCCAGTGAATGTGAAGGAGAAGGACATTGAACTGCTGCCCATGCAAGCTGGTCTCAGAGGACACGTAGCAACTATTCACCTCACACCTGGCAATGCATTCGTTTTTTAAAAAAAAAAATAAGCCCAAAACCACTAAGGCAGGGCTATGTTTCTCACCTGCATAGATGTCATCCTTTCCTGACTGGAACCCTTGGCTTCTTTGTGAAGCCTTTGGTTTCATTACCGGGTAGCGGAGGTTTGTTATCAGTCCTTGATTTGGCTTGTCGTAAGTGTATATTGAATCCTTCAATATTCTGAAGATCCTCTCTGGAACACCTTCAGAAGTCTGCAGAGAAAGGAAAGAAACATTTGTCTGCAGCTGCTCTTCGCATGCAGTCCCCAAAAATGAAAGGAATGACAGGTTGCTTCTTCTTTCCCAAGGAGCTGTTTTGGAAGCAGACTGGGTGACAGAGTCTGGTACCAGCCTTTGGCCACCAGGGACACCTGCTTGGTGGTGTGCTCTAGGCCCTAAGTGTCACCTCCCTCACCCGCTTGATTTTTTTTTTTTTTTTTTTTTTTTTTAAAGGGAGAAGAGCAGTTTAAAATCTGGGCTCAGGGGTGTGTTGCAGAGGGATGGTGTTACCGACTTCCCCCTGGCGTCAGAGCGCAACGTTCTCTAGGTTATCTACTTTAGTCTTCTAGTGCACCACACTGGTGTGGATGTCAATGACTAAAGTCTGTGTTGAACTTGTATAAGGAAAAACGGAAAAAAAGAATAAGCCAATAAACGCCATCATTATTTTAAAGAAAGATGAGAAGGTAATTTTGCTTATGTCTCCAATAGAAAAGAACCACTGAACAATGACCCCCCTTCCTTCTCTACTCAGTGGGCAGAGATGACAAGAGTTCCTCCTTCTCCTTCCCTCTCCTTTCTCCCAAGGTAAACAGTGTCACATTCAGTGCCATGTAGATTAACTTGCATTTCTGAATTGAACCATAACTCCCCTTGGCACCACTCCAAGCAGAGAGACGAACTGAGCAGCTCAGACATGGATGTGTATGAGTATTCAAGGGTCCTGGCCTGACACCAACATCAGTGACATTTTCTTGATCTATCCTTTAATAGACTGAGATCTTTGTCGGTCAAAGTTCAGGCAGCTTACCAGAAAACCAACTACAGTCCTCATGTGTTAACAACATTTAGACTGTCAAAGGAAGAATGCTCAAATTTTAAATTCATCCTTCGTTTGCAGAGAACAGCTGCAGAAACTGAATGCCTAACACAAGCTAGCGCAACAACACAGAAACGTAGAGAAGGAAAGAGAACACCCAACCGCCTGTTCTACTGGTTATTTTCTCCAATACAGGAGAAACAACCACCAACTCTGGAGAACAAACAGGTCAGGGTTATTGGTCCCACAAAAACGAGCATAAGAAATACTAAGGCAATTCCCCAGAGTCCAGTAACTCTCTTGCCCTCAAGCCAGGGTCGTGCCACAAAAGCAAAACTCTTACCAAAGATTTCATCTTAGCTTGAACAGGTAAGTTGTGATGACGGAGATTCGCCAGGAGTCCTAAACATGGTATCATTACCTCATCTTCTGTGGTTTGACTGAAAAGTCCAGGAAGTCAAACAAAGACTTTTAATTAAAGCATCCAGAAATTAGTTACCAGAATTTGGGGGTTGAGGGTGGGGTGCTTGGGGGACTCTATTTTGTTGCCGTGGCGGTGGGGAGGGGAGTGTGGTATTGTTTTGTTTTTTAACTAGACACCATTCTGCCAAGCCAAGCAAAATTCAGATTGCAATCCCCATAGTGTGGGCAGTTTTTAACTGAGCACATCTGGGAAAAAAAAAAAAAAAAAAGGTCTATCAGAGACCAGCACTATCAAAGGTCCTTTATTGCAGGTGCTTTTAAGAGTCACTAGATCTCTTACAAGGACCCTTGCACAAAAGTCATTTTAATGTAACATAAGTCTGTTCCTAATGACGAGCATGACTTTTCCCCTGGGTCTTCTCTTTGACAGCTCCCTGGGATATGCAGGTGGGCTAAGAGGCCAGTTAATATCCAGTCACTGAAAGTCCCACAACCACTGCATTTGACAGGCTGTAACAACATGGTTTGCAAAGAAAAACCTCTGTTTAGCTTGGAGTAAAAATGCCACAGGTCACTCTGGAGACCAGGTTAGTGCAATATGCTAATGGCCTTCAGAAAGTTTAGAAACTTAGCCAGGTGTTTCCCATGAGAGAAGGTAACTGAGTGCACACTTACACATGATGCATTAGAAATGAAATTAATTCATTGACGTTGGCACCAGCACAAAAGACCTGAACATTGTAAGTTACCCTCTGCAGCAACTGGATACTCTGAGGAAATTAAAAGCTGTTCACATGTGTCTTTCCTATAGCATCGCACTCAAGAATGTTACAAATTAGAAAGCTGAAAGGACAAATAAAAAGACATCACGACTGAATTCATTTTCAGACCCTGTGACGTTAACACGACAACTACACAAGCTGCTGTGAGCACACAGGGTCGTGTCCTGACACTCCGAGGTACTTATTAAAAGCCCAAACAGATGGATAAGGTTTTCTTTTGACAGAGGCATTACCTTTGTAGCCCATCCATTTCTCCCCTTTGCTTCATCAGCACGTTCTCCATTCTGTCAGCGAGAAAGGGGCTTTGTCCTGTTGAAAGATCCACAAGTTTTGCCAAAATGCAAAAAGCGCTTTGCAGCCTCTTCAGAAAGTATGTTTAGTGCAGGGGTGTCAAACTCATTTGTAGCAAATGCATTTTTAGGACTGTATAAATGTAGGAGTAGTCGCATTTCTAGAGTCCTAAAATTACGTTTGGCCCTTTGAAGGCAACCGCGAGGCTGATGTGCCCCCCAGTGAAAATGAGTTTGACACCCCCGGCTTAGAGGAAAACACGTTTGCTGTGAAGACAGTCGACAGATCTAATGGTAGTTAAGTCTTTCCTACAGCATCCTTTCAGCACGCAACGTAATTGAGTTAATATAATGCTAATATGCACAATTATGACAATAATCACAGCACAGGATAGCAGCTGAAACCAAACCTCATTATATAAGCATGTGACATAAGAAATTCAAGGTCTTAGTCCTGCATCTACTTGGTGACTACAAAACCTCTCCCACTGACTGGCAAGTCACCTGGATCTCTTAGTCTTCTCCTACTCCAAGTGCTTTGACAAATACACAAACTGGGACAAAAGTGTCCTTCACTGGATGCCTGACTCATTTTCCACAGATCAGGGGCAACACAACTGCTGGCAAATTCATTTTCTGTTTTCCCTCTCAGAAAAGAGATGTCACAACACGTAGCCAGCAAGTACTTGCTGAAATCTCAAAGCCACATATGAGGAAACCTGTGCATATTTTAAAAAAAAAAAAAAAAAAGGAGGTCTTCCCCACCTTTACTGGTCAATGCACAGAAAGGACACGTGAACATTGGTGAAGATGGGCTGTGAGATGGGCTGTGAGATATTATGTGTAAGGTAATAATGTGTAATAAGCTCTGCACTTGACTCCTATAACTCAGCTCGCACTGGCACAGCCCCTTGCACTCACTGGCACTGAGCAGAGGGCAGCAGGCACACGTGCCCTGCAGACCTTCGATGAGAACTGGCAGCCACAGCTCTCGTTTCACTCCTTCACAACTGCCTGTCAAAGAATTGATTAGACAAAACCGACTCCAAGCTTGTCTCATGAACAGTAGGAGAAAGAACTAAATACCTCAGCTGGAAAATAATTCTGGAAAATAAGCTCTCCAGCAGCCATTTCTCGAAATCATTTCAAAAACAGAGGCTTTTGGGTTTGGTTTTGGTTTATTTTTGCTTGGTTTGTTGGTTGGATTTGTTTGTCTGGTTTTGTTAGGTTTGGGGTTTTTTGTTTTGTTTCAATTGGAGCAGGTGAGAAGCTCAAGCTCGATTAAAGAGAGAGTACAAAGAACTCTCTGCAGCCTTAAAATCCTGTCATACTGGCCTCGTATGGCAAACAACATACACAGCTAAGACCGACACACTATTTCAGAAGAGTTATTACATGCATGCCGCATAACAGATACCATATAAGAGTAGACAAATAGAGTTAAACATTAGTTCCTGTTACCTGTAATATGAATGGGTCACTGAGATGAGCAGAGCCTCGATGAACCACTCCTGCCAGCACGTGGTCACATTGTAGGTATCCTGAAGAGCTTCTCTAGTCTCGCTCTCTAAGACTGGAATTTAAGAATTATTAACAAAAAACCCCTGTCAAACAGCAAAAGCAGCTGTTGCATTAGCTACCAATCTGAGCAGAAGCCCAAGTCATTGACCAGTTTTTCACATCTGTTTCACAAACAACTACAAATAAATCACAGCTCCTACGCACTTGAAGAATCTGGACCTGTCTTGTCATCGCTTTCCCAGAGCAAAGAGCATAGCCCCCTCCCCTCTTCCCCCCTTCCTACCCCTCTGCACACCACCTCCAGCCCCGCTACAACCCCACCTGCCCCCCACCCAAACACATCCCCCCCCACGCCCACCCCACCCCTCGCCTGACAGAGCCCAAGACCTCCCGCTGCTGACAGCTACCTGCTCGGGGCCTGGGAGCAAGCGTCACCCAAATGGAACAACCGGCCCAGGCCCACCCACGGGAGACTCTGGGGCGCAAACCAGATGCAAACTCTTCCGTCCTTCCTTCCTTCCTTCCTGCCTTGGCCCTAAGTGTCACCTCCCTCACCCACTTGTTGGGTTTTATTCCGAAAAAAAAAAGAGTGGTTTAAAATCTGGGCTCGGGTGTGTTGAAGAGGGACAGCGTTAGCGACTTTCCCCTGGGGACAGAGTGCAAGGTTAGTGGCAACCTGTTTGGTTCTCACTTCAAAGCTTCTCTTTCGACGCCTAGGTGAGAAGCAGAAGCCAAAGGTTCTGCCAAGGATGGGCACTGTCGAGCAAAAGACATCTGCAGAGGCAAGCCCGGAGGACGGCGCTCCTAAGCAGAGGAAGGGCCTTGTCGCAAGCTGCGTTTGAACGTGCCCGTTGGTGCTGCTGGACTGGATTCCTTCCAGGGCACAGTCCCCCAGGGATCCGTACAGAGACTTGGCCACACTGGTCACTTGAGGAGGGTGACAGACGGTAAGCGCACAAATCATCTGGAGTCACAGCCAGGGTCCTGCTAGTGGTGAGGACAAGTGAACAGGGCTTGATTCTCTTGGTTTTTCGGCATCCTGCATCTTGCCTTCTGCCCGGGGTGGGCTAGGTGCCACTGCCTCTGCGGACTTGCTCTGGCTGGGACGGAGTTGACTCTTGTTAGTGGCAGCCGGCCTAGCACCGTGTTTGGCAGGGGTGGCTAAAGCGGTGTTGCTTACTGCAGCTGTGGTGTGGCTGTTGCTGCGAGTGCGGGCCTCCCGGAGCCGTGAGGTTGTCTCTTTTTCCTGCAGCGCCGAGGCTGGGGGTGTGCAAGAGGTTGGGAGGGTGGAGAGCAGGAGAGCGTCCGGGAAGTGGCCAAAGGGCCGTCCCCTGCTGTAGGCCAGCTGCGCCCACAGGCCTGGTGTTCCTTGCTGCTGGTGCTGCTGCTGCCTTTGTGGTGCAGGTCAGGGTTTCTGGGCGCATGCATGATTTGGGGTGGGCTTGGGGGTGGGCAGGAGGGCAGCAGGCCAAAGGGCTCCCCTCCTGCTGTGCTGCCTGGGTGTCCCTGGCTGTGTGTCTGCCGGGGGCCGGGGAAGCAAGAGCAAGAGGGCCAAGCGGGCGGCAGGCAGCGCAGGCTGGTGAGCGGCAAGGAGGAAAGGCCAAGGGCTTTGGGCGTCTGGTGCCGGGCCAGGTGGGGCTGAGGCGAGGGCATCTTTTCTACTAATGTCTATTCGTGATCCATAAACCTCACTTACTGAATCATCTGCTCCCTGTAGCGTAATTAGCAAAGGGTTGCACTGCAGAGACTCACATCCCGGGAGAGATTGCCCTTTGGATAGGGTAAGTTTTCTTTTTCATTCTATAACCATTCATTGCTCACTGTCCATCCCCCAAACTCTGTGGTCCAGATAACACTGTATCAGGAGGGGCAATGAGAGACAGCAACAAAAACTATGCACTTATTTAAATCATCCTTAGACTCGGTCCCCTTGGACACATGTTTGTTTTCATAACTCAATTCCCTTTAGCTCTGTACATCCCCACAGCTATGGATCTGGCAAGCGTCTACTCAAATTGTTAGGGAACCTTCAGTTTCAGTGACGTTCACGTTAAGTAACCCATTTGTAAATTCTACATAATACAGGATTAGTAATCCCCAAAAGTTTCATTTCATTTTCATCTCTGTATCTTTAGTTGAAGTGGGTCGTCAGTTGTCAGTACTTGCCACTCCTCACTGTCCTTTGGAGGTCTGATTGGCTCTTTAATCCACGTGTAATGAGTCCACCCTTTCTCAGCTGGTCGCACCACTGTCTCGGTGATCAGCAGAACTTGAAATGCGCCTTCCCAATCTGGCTGAAGCTTAGCGTCTTTCCAGCATTTGACCAGGACCTGCTGTCCAGGCTGAAACTTGTGAGCTGCAGACTCTAAAGGCAGAGTTTGTGCCAGAAGCCCTTGGTGCCTGAGAGAAGACAGAAAAGACAACCCGAGCATACAGTTTTTGAGAAACAAATCCTTAGTTTCAAACCGTGGGGGTCCATCCGTTATTTCGCTTTTGCTACCACTGCCCCCGTGGCAGTGCTAAGAGGGAAGGCTTCTCCCCACCTGGTAAGATGATCAAACACTAGTAAGTTTTTAATTCAGCCAACTGCAGGTAATTCTGTGAAATCAACTTGTATATTTTGGAAGGGTCATAAACTTGGCCTTCAACCTCCTGCAGGCTGCTTCCTAAGTGCCTTTTCATTTACTTTTTTACAAACCACACATCATTCACAAATTTGCTTGGCTATAGTATAAATTCCAGTACACCCATATTTTTATAACACTATGGCACCCATTACTTGTTTTCCTCATTAACTCTCTTGATGTAAAATTGCTAATACCTTCCTCATGGTTTGCTTATTTAACATTTCTCTACCCTCTGGGAGTACGCATTTCCCATTCTGTTCCCTGGCTTCCAACTCTTGGAGGACTTCTTTTTATCTTTCATTGAAAACTGGAATTTCTTGTGGGGCCAGGACCTCGGGCGTGAGATAAAACCTGAAGCAATAACTAAGTTAAGGCTGCTTCTCAGGCCATTTCATCTGCTAACCAACTTCCCCTGACACAAAAAGAGTTGCCCCTCTGATGTCCATTAACATGTACTACAGCCACTTCTATTGGTGACATCAGATTCCATAACACTTGTCCAACTAGTTCTTCATGAACCAATTCTTTACCTTTGCTATTAATTAGACCCCATTCTTCCCAAATTTTCCCAAAGGTGTGCACTTCTCCAAATGCGTATCTAGAACCATTACGGATGGTACCTTCTTTTCCTTCTAACATTTGCAGTGCCTGACTGACGGCTTGTGGCTGGCATGTTTGAGCTGACCAGTTATTAGGCAACCTTCCCGTTTCTCTTATTTCACCATTCACACCTTCAACGATGGCACACCCATTGTGTCTCTTCCCCTGAATTACCCTTGAAGACCCATCTATGAAGAGGTGCAGCCCATTGCCACCTCTCCATAGGAAAGCAGCAGGGTTTAATTTCCTGCTTTCTCCCACCAGAAGAGCAGTTGCTGCTGCAGCTTGCACACACTCTGGCCAACCTCGAGACACTGGGTCTAAGAGCTTAGATCAGTGTGCCACTGCTTGTCGCTTCCCCCCCAGCCCACTTGCTGCTGGAGCAGCGTGAGAGGCAGAACAGGCCTCCACTCTGTGCAAGCATTGCTCAACAATAACAAAAACATCTCTGTATTATCAACACTGTTTTAAGCATCAATCAAAAACATAGTCCCATACCAGGTACCACAAAGAAAATTAACTCCAGCCCAGCCAAAACCAACACAAACTTCCAGGTAATACAATATCTTTCAAATTTTCTCCTTGTCACCCCCCAGGCAGTAACTGTGTTTCCACACCCAGAGCCTGTAAAAGGTTTCTCTCTAATATAGAAGCTGGGGAATCTTCCCCTAATATATTCCTTCCCCATACGCTTTTAATTCTTATTATCACAAATAGGAATTTATTCATAATTGTCTCTCCTTCCTCCCTGCTACCCCATTTATTACAACTCCGTCTTCAGTTCTGGATCTTTTTAGGGGAGAATTTAGAAGGGACATGGGAGCTTCTGTTTCTGCTAAAAACTAGACCTCATTACCAATTACCACCATTACTTTACCAATTACATGCTCTTTTCCAATTTAAACGTTTCCCCACAAAAAACAAACAAACAAACAAAAAAAAAAAAAAAAAACACCAATAAAAAAAGCCACCACAACACCAAAAACATTTTCAGCCCCTCTGATTTTCCAAAGTGTATTGAGTTTTCTTCCTTTAGTCATTTCCAACAGTTGCCGCCCTAGGGGTAAATATCCCAGATTTCCACAATAATAGCATCCCATTTTCTCTCATTCTCTCACTTTTTTCACTGACTTTGGTCTAAATCTTCTGCGGTTTTGTTTTGTTTTGTTCTTTTCCCTTCCAGTCTTTCACTTGCAACCAATCAGTCTGCTTCAACTTTTCGCTTCAGTTCCCGACCATCATACACAAACACGACCACACTCAGATTTTTTGCAAATTCTTCCTGCCAACCTGGCACATGCTCTCGGAAATACTTCCGTAGATCCACAAACACACTTGCTACCAGTCCACAAAGCTTTCCAAAAATCTTCCCCAGTCGGTGCTCCCCTGGCTTCTGTCTACATTCCTGCACTTCAGTTCAGTTTACTCTTATCTCCTCAAAAGCTCAAAAGCTTTTATCAGATTTTTAACCACCGTTTGGCAATTATCTCCATTTGTTTGATTATTATCATCTCAATTAGAATCACCTTGGGGCCAGGTAGTCTCCCACTGCCTGTGGGGTTAGTTCCACATTCTTTTAAATGATGTTTCTGGACAGACCAACTCTCTCAATAACAGGATAACATCGGCTCAGAATGGATTCTAGCCCCGCCCCCCCCCAAAAAAATTAGAAAATCATGATGCTCATCGATCCCCATCTTCCCTTCAGAGTTTGATTTCCTCACATAATCAAATCCCCAGAGTGCCAGGGGGTGCATCCGTGTAACACTGGAACACTGGAGGGCATTCACATGTACATCCCCCCCTTCGCACTTGCTCCCCTACACACACATACGCACGCACATCTGCTGCTGGCTGCACTGCAAAATAACTTTAGCAATCCCAGGGTAAAGCCCAGCAAAAGCAGTAAGGACAAGAAAGACAGTTGGGGAGGTAATCAAGAGGTGATACAGAGAGCAGAGACCAGCTCTGCAAGCACCTTAGTTAAATTACTCCCAACTGCAGCTAAAATTCTTTCTCTAGGTTTTTATACTCGTTTTCGACCATCCTCTTTATGGTGGTCATATGCCAAATCATCCTATACGTACCAGTAATTCATTTGTCCAGGACATCTGTTTTCTAGGTGTTTTTTAGTTACAGTTGGCCAGTCTCCTCAATATAAGGTCATTGCATGCTTTTCTTGAAAACCTTGCTGTACCATAAGTATTTTCCCAATTTTGCAATACCTCGGCCAAGGGCGTCCCCTTCTCTATGCCGAGTTTTATTTCCCATCACTAAGAAAATTCAGAGACACGCTTCCGTTGAGTCACGAGGTTCAGAGGGAGCCCCTTGCTTTCTAATCTCCTTCAGAGAGGAGTTTAGGTGCGGCTGGATCCCATCCTAGTCTCAGACTTGGTCAACGGTTTACGTCTAAAGGATATTTTCCCATTCCCAAGAGAGACTCGAACACTGCTTTTATGTGCACTTTACACTGATCAGGCCACACACTTTGCACTCAAAAACATACTGCAGAAAGGGAGGGACTCGCACCCACCCTGGTGTGGAGGAAGATTTAAAGGCCCTACAGTTTTTTTTACATACCAATTTAGATCTTTGCATAGCCAATTGTCATTGGATCCGTATTTTGGCCAGAATATCACTCTATTAAGGGCTATTTTGTCCAGACAAAACACAATACTTTATCATTTTCTATTTATCCTTCCTTTTTGTACACCACACGTTTCCCCGGTACCTTAACATCCTCCCTAAAGGACTGGACGGAGGAATGTCACCATTTTTCCTTTCTATTTCCCATTCTGAGTCTCGAGGCTTCTCCTTGCGCCTCGTCCCTCCTCTCAGAATGCCCCCGACCACCAAGGTAGTACTTAACAGTCTGTTTTCTTACCTTGGTCCACGCACAAAGTTGCTCGCTCGCTCGTATCGTGCTTCCCGCTTTTTCCTTTCTCCTTTCGCCTATGGTTTGCGGGGATCCGCCTTCGTCCCCACAGCCCTGCAGTTTCTGTCTGTCCGTCCGTCCTGGAATCCCCACCGACCATCCAGAAGGCCATTGAAATCAACGGGGCACGCCTTCCCGTCCATTGGCGACAGGGACCCCCGAGATGACGACGTCGAGTCTCGGACGAGCCCCCAGACTTGTAGGAAAGCATCATCTTGCCAACAGAATAGGCTCAGGCAGGATCTCTCGGCAAAGCACGTTTTATTAAGGCTTTTGCGAAACGGGCCGTTCTACCTAAAAGTAGGCACACGCAATAGGGCAAAAAGCTTCTACGCCCCCACAAATGCCAGCTGCAAATTCCCTGCCCTGTTCCCCAGGGGTTGGGTACTGCAGGCTTTCCGGACTGCCCGCCGCCTGCCTCAGTTTCCAGGACTCATTCATCTCATGCTAAGAAGGCCCTTCCCCTGCTGGATCTATTGCAAAGGTGGGTTCCTGGCTCTTGGGTTAGCCTTCCCTCTAGCTGCACTTGTTTTTGAAATGCAGGAATGAGTTTGCATTGCAGCATGAGTTGGAAGAGAGTTGGTTTGTGGGAAGGATTCCCAGTGTGATGTGTGTCAATCCTTCCCCCCTCGCTGGGTGAGGTGGCAGCTGAGTTGCAAAAGCAACATTCCTTCTCGAAGGGCTCCTTCCTTGCAGGGCTGAGGCAGAGGCGAGAGAGCGAGGCAGGTGCGCGGGGGGGGCGCCGTGGGGGGGGCGGTTTGTCGGTGGGAAAAGCGGGGATCGAACCAGGGACCCATTTGACCAATCCGCGGGTCCGGCGCCCTGGCCGCTCCGCCAGCGCGATCCCACGGCCGTGGAACGCACGGCGCCCCCTATAGGCCGCAGAGCGGCCTGCGCGGCGGCTAAAGGCCGGGGGGGCGGTGGGCGGGGTGGGGATGGAAGTGGGTGCCCTGCGGACCAGCGTCCCGCGACCTGGCCGCTCCTCTACCGCCATCCCCACCGCCGGGGGACGCCACAGCTCCCCCTACAAACCTCCGCCCGCCCGCTAAGCTCGGCCCATGCCGGGGGGCACCCACCGACTCGCTGCCTCCCACCACCACGCTGCAACCCCACCTGCCCCCCGCCCAATCACACACCCCCCCACCCGCCCCTCGCCTGACAGAGCCCAAGACCTCCCGCTGCTGACAGCTACCTGCTCGCGGCCCTAGCGGCAGCGCACGCCGCTCTGCGGCCTATAGGGGGCGCCGTGCGTTCCACGGCCGTGGGATCGCGCTGGCGGAGCGGCCAGGGCGCCGGACCCGCGGATTGGTCAAATGGGTCCCTGGTTCGATCCCCGCTTTTCCCACCGACAGACCCCCACCCCCCACGGCCCCCCCCCCCGCGCACCTGCCTCGCTCTCTCGCCTCTGCCTCAGCCCTGCAAGGAGCTATTGAAGGACGAAGGTTGTTTTTACAACTGGTTTGGCACCTGAGCTCAGCGGGGGAAAGGATTGAGAGGTATCAGACTATGAATCACAGAATCACAGAATGTTAGGGATTGGAAGGGACCTCAGAAGATCGTCTAGTCCAATCCCCCCGCCAGAGCAGGAACACCTAGATGAGGTTACACAGGAATGTGTCCAGGTGGCTTTTGAATGTCTCCAGAGGAGGAGACTCCTCAGCCTCCCTGGGCAGCCCGTTCCAGTGCTCTGCCAGCCTCACTGAGAAGAAGTTTCTTCTCCTATTTAAGTGGAACCTCCTGTGTTGCAGTTTGTACCCATTGCCCCATGTCTTATCATTGGTTGTCAGTGAGAAGAGCCTGGCTCCATCCTCGTGACACTCACCCTTTACATATTTACAAACATTAATGAGGTCACCCCTCAGTCTCCTCTTCTCCAAACTAAAGAGACCCAGCTCCCTCAGCCTTTCCTCAGTAGGGAGATGCTCCACTCCCTTAATCAACTTTGTCGCCCTGCGCTGGACTCTCTCCAGCAGTTCCCTGTCCTTCTTGAACTGAGGGGCCCAGAACTGGACACAATATTCCAGATGCGGTCTCACCAGGGTAGAGTAGAGGGGCAGGAGAACCTCTTTCAACCTACTAACTACCCTCCTTCTAATACACCCCAGGATGTCATTGGCCTTCTTGGCCACAAGGGCACAGTGCTGGCTCATGGTCATCGTGCCGTCCACCGGGACCCCCAGGTCCCTTTCACTGCTCTCTGACAGGTCATTCCCCGACTTATACTAGTACCTGGGGTTCTTCTTGCCCAGATGCCAGACTCTACACTTGCGCTTGTTATATTTCATTCATGTTTTCCCCGCCCAACTCTCCAGCCTGTCCAGCTCTCGCTGGATGGCAGCACAGCCTTCTGGCGTGTCAGCCACTCCTCCCAGCTTGGTGTCATCAGCAAACTTGCTGACAGTCACTCTATTCCCTCATCCAAGTCATTGATGAATATATTGAATAGTACTGGCCCCAGTACCGACCCTTGAGGGACTCCACAGGCCTCCAACTAGACTCTGCCCCGTTGATCACGACTCTCTGGCTTCTTTCCTTCAGCCAGTTCACAGTCCACATCGCTACCCGATCGTCCAGACCACACTTCCTCAGTTTAGCTGGGAGGATGCTGTGGGAGACCGTGTCAAATGCTTCACTGAAATCAAGACAGACCACATCCACTGCTTTACCATCATCTGTCCACCCGGTTATGTCCTCATAAAAGTCTATGAGGTTGGTCAAGCACAACTTCCCTTTGGTGAAGCCATGTTGACTGCCCCTAATGACCCCCTTATCCCTGATATGCCTTGAGATGGCACCAAGGATAAGTCGTTCCATCAGTTTCCCAGGGATGGAGGTGACGCTGACCGGTCCATAGTTACCCGGGTCCTCCTTCTTGCCCTTTTTGAAGACTGGAATGACATTTGCTTTCCTCCAGCCCTCAGGCACCCCTCCCGTTTCCCATGACTTAGCAAAGATGACGGAGAGTGGCCTAGCAATGATCAGCCAGCTCCCTCAGCACCCGCGGGTGCATCCCACCTGGAGCCATGGATTTATGGATGTCCAGATTGCTTAATCGGTCCCTAACCCAGGCCCTCAGCCTTCCCTAGCCTGGAAGCACCAACACCCATGAAGGAGCGAGCTGTGGGCAATGTCCTGCTTTGCCTTCAGCGTCTCTCGCAATGTTAACTTGCAAATTTGTAGTGGATGAGGGTGTGGAACTGCAAGCTGGGGATAACAGTTTTCCAGTGAACGTGAAGGAGAAGGACATTGAACTGCTGCCCATGCAAGCTGGTCTCAGAGGACACGTAGCAACTATTCACCTCACACCTGGCAATGCATTCGTTTTTTAAAAAAAAAAATAAGCCCAAAACCACTAAGGCAGGGCTATGTTTCTCACCTGCATAGATGTCATCCTTTCCTGACTGGAACCCTTGGCTTCTTTGTGAAGCCTTTGGTTTCATTACCGGGTAGCGGAGGTTTGTTATCAGTCCTTGATTTGGCTTGTCGTAAGTGTATATTGAATCCTTCAATATTCTGAAGATCCTCTCTGGAACACCTTCAGAAGTCTGCAGAGAAAGGAAAGAAACATTTGTCTGCAGCTGCTCTTCGCATGCAGTCCCCAAAAATGAAAGGAATGACAGGTTGCTTCTTCTTTCCCAAGGAGCTGTTTTGGAAGCAGACTGGGTGACAGAGTCTGGTACCAGCCTTTGGCCACCAGGGACACCTGCTTGGTGGTGTGCTCTAGGCCCTAAGTGTCACCTCCCTCACCCGCTTGATTTTTTTTTTTTTTTTTTTTTTTTAAAGGGAGAAGAGCAGTTTAAAATCTGGGCTCAGGGGTGTGTTGCAGAGGGATGGCGTTACCGACTTCCCCCTGGCGTCAGAGCGCAACGTTCTCTAGGTTATCTACTTTAGTCTTCTAGTGCACCACACTGGTGTGGATGTCAATGAATAAAGTCTGTGTTGAACTTGTATAAGGAAACACGGAAAAAAAGAATAAGCCAATAAACGCCATCATTATTTTAAAGAAAGATGAGAAGGTAATTTTGCTTATGTCTCCAATAGAAAAGAACCACTGAACAATGACCCCCCTTCCTTCTCTACTCAGTGGGCAGAGATGACAAGAGTTCCTCCTACTCCTTCCCTCTCCTTTCTCCCAAGGTAAACAGTGTCACATTCAGTGCCATGTAGATTAACTTGCATTTCTGAATTGAACCATAACTCCCCTTGGCACCACTCCAAGCAGAGAGACGAACTGAGCAGCTCAGACATGGATGTGTATGAGTATTCAAGGGTCCTGGCCTGACACCAACATCAGTGACATTGTCTTGATCTATCCTTTAATAGACTGAGATCTTTGTCGGTCAAAGTTCAGGCAGCTTACCAGAAAACCAACTACAGTCCTCATGTGTTAACAACATTTAGACTGTCAAAGGAAGAATGCTCAAATTTTAAATTCATCCTTCGTTTGCAGAGAACAGCTGCAGAAACTGAATGCCTAACACAAGCTAGCGCAACAACACAGAAACGTAGAGAAGGAAAGAGAACACCCAACCGCCTGTTCTACTGGTTATTTTCTCCAATACAGGAGAAACAACCACCAACTCTGGAGAACAAACAGGTCAGGGTTATTGGTCCCACAAAAACGAGCATAAGAAATACTAAGGCAATTCCCCAGAGTCCAGTAACTCTCTTGCCCTCAAGCCAGGGTCGTGCCACAAAAACAAAACTCTTACCAAAGATTTCATCTTAGCTTGAACAGGTAAGTTGTGATGACGGAGATTCGCCAGGAGTCCTAAACATGGTATCATTACCTCATCTTCTGTGGTTTGACTGAAAAGTCCAGGAAGTCAAACAAAGACTTTTAATTAAAGCATCCAGAAATTAGTTACCAGAATTTGGGGGTTGAGGGTGGGGTGCTTGGGGGACTCTATTTTGTTGCCGTGGCGGTGGGGAGGGGAGTGTGGTATTGTTTTGTTTTTTAACTAGACACCATTCTGCCAAGCCAAGCAAAATTCAGATTGCAATCCCCATAGTGTGGGCAGTTTTTAACTGAGCACATCTGGGAAAAAAAAAAAAAAAAAAAGGTCTATCAGAGACCAGCACTATCAAAGGTCCTTTATTGCAGGTGCTTTTAAGAGTCACTAGATCTCTTACAAGGACCCTTGCACAAAAGTCATTTTAATGTAACATAAGTCTGTTCCTAATGACGAGCATGACTTTTCCCCTGGGTCTTCTCTTTGACAGCTCCCTGGGATATGCAGGTGGGCTAAGAGGCCAGTTAATATCCAGTCACTGAAAGTCCCACAACCACTGCATTTGACAGGCTGTAACAACATGGTTTGCTAAGAAAAACCTCTGTTTAGCTTGGAGTAAAAATGCCACAGGTCACTCTGGAGACCAGGTTAGTGCAATATGCTAATGGCCTTCAGAAAGTTTAGAAACTTAGCCAGGTGTTTCCCATGAGAGAAGGTAACTGAGTGCACACTTACACATGATGCATTAGAAATGAAATTAATTCATTGACGTTGGCACCAGCACAAAAGACCTGAACATTGTAAGTTACCCTCTGCAGCAACTGGATACTCTGAGGAAATTAAAAGCTGTTCACATGTGTCTTTCCTATAGCATCGCACTCAAGAATGTTACAAATTAGAAAGCTGAAAGGACAAATAAAAAGACATCACGACTGAATTCATTTTCAGACCCTGTGACGTTAACACGACAACTACACAAGCTGCTGTGAGCACACAGGGTCGTGTCCTGACACTCCGAGGTACTTATTAAAAGCCCAAACAGATGGATAAGGTTTTCTTTTGACAGAGGCATTACCTTTGTAGCCCATCCATTTCTCCCCTTTGCTTCATCAGCACGTTCTCCATTCTGTCAGCGAGAAAGGGGCTTTGTCCTGTTGAAAGATCCACAAGTTTTGCCAAAATGCAAAAAGCGCTTTGCAGCCTCTTCAGAAAGTATGTTTAGTGCAGGGGTGTCAAACTCATTTGTAGCAAATGCATTTTTAGGACTGTATAAATGTAGGAGTAGTCGCATTTCTAGAGTCCTAAAATTACGTTTGGCCCTTTGAAGGCAACCGCGAGGCTGATGTGCCCCCCAGTGAAAATGAGTTTGACACCCCCGGCTTAGAGGAAAACACGTTTGCTGTGAAGACAGTCGACAGATCTAATGGTAGTTAAGTCTTTCCTACAGCATCCTTTCAGCACGCAACGTAATTGAGTTAATATAATGCTAATATGCACAATTATGACAATAATCACAGCACAGGATAGCAGCTGAAACCAAACCTCATTATATAAGCATGTGACATAAGAAATTCAAGGTCTTAGTCCTGCATCTACTTGGTGACTACAAAACCTCTCCCACTGACTGGCAAGTCACCTGGATCTCTTAGTCTTCTCCTACTCCAAGTGCTTTGACAAATACACAAACTGGGACAAAAGTGTCCTTCACTGGATGCCTGACTCATTTTCCACAGATCAGGGGCAACACAACTGCTGGCAAATTCATTTTCCGTTTTCCCTCTCAGAAAAGAGATGTCACGACACGTAGCCAGCAAGTACTTGCTGAAATCTCAAAGCCACATATGAGGAAACCTGTGCATATTTTAAAAAAAAAAAAAAAAAAAGGAGGTCTTCCCCACCTTTACTGGTCAATGCACAGAAAGGACACGTGAACATTGGTGAAGATGGGCTGTGAGATGGGCTGTGAGATATTATGTGTAAGGTAATAATGTGTAATAAGCTCTGCACTTGACTCCTATAACTCAGCTCGCACTGGCACAGCCCCTTGCACTCACTGGCACTGAGCAGAGGGCAGCAGGCACACGTGCCCTGCAGACCTTCGATGAGAACTGGCAGCCACAGCTCTCGTTTCACTCCTTCACAACTGCCTGTCAAAGAATTGATTAGACAAAACCGACTCCAAGCTTGTCTCATGAACAGTAGGAGAAAGAACTAAATACCTCAGCTGGAAAATAATTCTGGAAAATAAGCTCTCCAGCAGCCATTTCTCGAAATCATTTCAAAAACAGAGGCTTTTGGGTTTGGTTTTGGTTTATTTTTGCTTGGTTTGTTGGTTGGATTTGTTTGTCTGGTTTTGTTAGGTTTGGGGTTTTTTGTTTTGTTTCAATTGGAGCAGGTGAGAAGCTCAAGCTCGATTAAAGAGAGAGTACAAAGAACTCTCTGCAGCCTTAAAATCCTGTCATACTGGCCTCGTATGGCAAACAACATACACAGCTAAGACCGACACACTATTTCAGAAGAGTTATTACATGCATGCCGCATAACAGATACCATATAAGAGTAGACAAATAGAGTTAAGCATTAGTTCCTGTTACCTGTAATATGAATGGGTCACTGAGATGAGCAGAGCCTCGATGAACCACTCCTGCCAGCACGTGGTCACATTGTAGGTATCCTGAAGAGCTTCTCTAGTCTCGCTCTCTAAGACTGGAATTTAAGAATTATTAACAAAAAACCCCTGTCAAACAGCAAAAGCAGCTGTTGCATTAGCTACCAATCTGAGCAGAAGCCCAAGTCATTGACCAGTTTTTCACATCTGTTTCACAAACAACTACAAATAAATCACAGCTCCTACGCACTTGAAGAATCTGGACCTGTCTTGTCATCGCTTTCCCAGAGCAAAGAGCATACCCCCCTCCCCTCTTCCCCCCTTCCTACCCCTCTGCACACCACCTCCAGCCCCGCTACAACCCCACCTGCCCCCCGCCCAAACACATCCCCCCCCACGCCCACCCCACCCCTCGCCTGACAGAGCCCAAGACCTCCCGCTGCTGACAGCTACCTGCTCGGGGCCTGGGAGCAAGCGTCACCCAAATGGAACAACCGGCCCAGGCCCACCCACGGGAGACTCTGGGGCGCAAACCAGATGCAAACTCTTCCGTCCTTCCTTCCTTCCTTCCTGCCTTGGCCCTAAGTGTCACCTCCCTCACCCACTTGTTGGGTTTTATTCCGAAAAAAAAAAGAGTGGTTTAAAATCTGGGCTCGGGTGTGTTGAAGAGGGACAGCGTTAGCGACTTTCCCCTGGGGACAGAGTGCAAGGTTAGTGGCAACCTGTTTGGTTCTCACTTCAAAGCTTCTCTTTCGACGCCTAGGTGAGAAGCAGAAGCCAAAGGTTCTGCCAAGGATGGGCACTGTCGAGCAAAAGACATCTGCAGAGGCAAGCCCGGAGGACGGCGCTCCTAAGCAGAGGAAGGGCCTTGTCGCAAGCTGCGTTTGAACGTGCCCGTTGGTGCTGCTGGACTGGATTCCTTCCAGGGCACAGTCCCCCAGGGATCCGTACAGAGACTTGGCCACACTGGTCACTTGAGGAGGGTGACAGACGGTAAGCGCACAAATCATCTGGAGTCACAGCCAGGGTCCTGCTAGTGGTGAGGACAAGTGAACAGGGCTTGATTCTCTTGGTTTTTCGGCATCCTGCATCTTGCCTTCTGCCCGGGGTGGGCTAGGTGCCACTGCCTCTGCGGACTTGCTCTGGCTGGGACGGAGTTGACTCTTGTTAGTGGCAGCCGGCCTAGCACCGTGTTTGGCAGGGGTGGCTAAAGCGGTGTTGCTTACTGCAGCTGTGGTGTGGCTGTTGCTGCGAGTGCGGGCCTCCCGGAGCCGTGAGGTTGTCTCTTTTTCCTGCAGCGCTGAGGCTGGGGGTGTGCAAGAGGTTGGGAGGGTGGAGAGCAGGAGAGCGTCTGGGAAGTGGCCAAAGGGCCGTCCCCTGCTGTAGGCCAGCTGCGCCCACAGGCCTGGTGTTCCTTGCTGCTGGTGCTGCTGCTGCCTTTGTGGTGCAGGTCAGGGTTTCTGGGCGCATGCATGATTTGGGGTGGGCTTGAGGGTGGGCGGGAGGGCAGCAGGCCAAAGGGCTCCCCTCCTGCTGTGCTGCCTGGGTGTCCCTGGCTGTGTGTCTACCGGGGGCCGGGGAAGCAAGAGCAAGAGGGCCAAGCGGGCGGCAGGCAGCGCAGGCTGGTGAGCGGCAAGGAGGAAAGGCCAAGGGCTTTGGGCGTCTGGTGCCGGGCCAGGTGGGGCTGAGGCGAGGGCATCTTTTCTACTAATGTCTATTCGTGATCCATAAACCTCACTTACTGAATCATCTGCTCCCTGTAGCGTAATTAGCAAAGGGTTGCACTGCAGAGACTCACATCCCGGGAGAGATTGCCCTTTGGATAGGGTAAGTTTTCTTTTTCATTCTATAACCATTCATTGCTCACTGTCCATCCCCCAAACTCTGTGGTCCAGATAACACTGTACCAGGAGGGGCAATGAGAGACAGCAACAAAAACTATGCACTTATTTAAATCATCCTTAGACTCGGTCCCCTTGGACACATGTTTGTTTTCATAACTCAATTCCCTTTAGCTCTGTACATCCCCACAGCTATGGATCTGGCAAGCGTCTACTCAAATTGTTAGGGAACCTTCAGTTTCAGTGACGTTCACGTTAAGTAACCCATTTGTAAATTCTACATAATACAGGATTAGTAATCCCCAAAAGTTTCATTTCATTTTCATCTCTGTATCTTTAGTTGAAGTGGGTCGTCAGTTGTCAGTACTTGCCACTCCTCACTGTCCTTTGGAGGTCTGATTGGCTCTTTAATCCACGTGTAATGAGTCCACCCTTTCTCAGCTGGTCGCACCACTGTCTCGGTGATCAGCAGAACTTGAAATGCGCCTTCCCAATCTGGCTGAAGCTTAGCGTCTTTCCAGGATTTGACCAGGACCTGCTGTCCAGGCTGAAACTTGTGAGCTGCAGACTCTAAAGGCAGAGTTTGTGCCAGAAGCCCTTGGTGCCTGAGAGAAGACAGAAAAGACAACCCGAGCATACAGTTTTTGAGAAACAAATCCTTAGTTTCAAACCGTGGGGGTCCATCCGTTATTTCGCTTTTGCTACCACTGCCCCCGTGGCAGTGCTAAGAGGGAAGGCTTCTCCCCACCTGGTAAGATGATCAAACACTAGTAAGTTTTTAATTCAGCCAACTGCAGGTAATTCTGTGAAATCAACTTGTATATTTTGGAAGGGTCATAAACTTGGCCTTCAACCTCCTGCAGGCTGCTTCCTAAGTGCCTTTTCATTTACTTTTTTACAAACCACACATCATTCACAAATTTGCTTGGCTATAGTATAAATTCCAGTACACCCATATTTTTATAACACTATGGCACCCATTACTTGTTTTCCTCATTAACTCTCTTGATGTAAAATTGCTAATACCTTCCTCATGGTTTGCTTATTTAACATTTCTCTACCCTCTGGGAGTACGCATTTCCCATTCTGTTCCCTGGCTTCCAACTCTTGGAGGACTTCTTTTTATCTTTCATTGAAAACTGGAATTTCTTGTGGGGCCAGGACCTCGGGCGTGAGATAAAACCTGAAGCAATAACTAAGTTAAGGCTGCTTCTCAGGCCATTTCATCTGCTAACCAACTTCCCCTGACACAAAAAGAGTTGCCCCTCTGATGTCCATTAACATGTACTACAGCCACTTCTATTGGTGACATCAGATTCCATAACACTTGTCCAACTAGTTCTTCATGAACCAATTCTTTACCTTTGCTATTAATTAGACCCCATTCTTCCCAAATTTTCCCAAAGGTGTGCACTTCTCCAAATGCGTATCTAGAACCATTACGGATGGTACCTTCTTTTCCTTCTAACATTTGCAGTGCCTGACTGACGGCTTGTGGCTGGCATGTTTGAGCTGACCAGTTATTAGGCAACCTTCCCGTTTCTCTTATTTCACCATTCACACCTTCAACGATGGCACACCCATTGTGTCTCTTCCCCTGAATTACCCTTGAAGACCCATCTATGAAGAGGTGCAGCCCATTGCCACCTCTCCATAGGAAAGCAGCAGGGTTTAATTTCCTGCTTTCTCCCACCAGAAGAGCAGTTGCTGCTGCAGCTTGCACACACTCTGGCCAACCTCGAGACACTGGGTCTAAGAGCTTAGATCAGTGTGCCACTGCTTGTCGCTTCCCCCCCAGCCCACTTGCTGCTGGAGCAGCGTGAGAGGCAGAACAGGCCTCCACTCTGTGCAAGCATTGCTCAACAATAACAAAAACATCTCTGTATTATCAACACTGTTTTAAGCATCAATCAAAAACATAGTCCCATACTAGGTACCACAAAGAAAATTAACTCCAGCCCAGCCAAAACCAACACAAACTTCCAGGTAATACAATATCTTTCAAATTTTCTCCTTGTCACCCCCCAGGCAGTAACTGTGTTTCCACACCCAGAGCCTGTAAAAGGTTTCTCTCTAATATAGAAGCTGGGGAATCTTCCCCTAATATATTCCTTCCCCATACGCTTTTAATTCTTATTATCACAAATAGGAATTTATTCATAATTGTCTCTCCTTCCTCCCTGCTACCCCATTTATTACAACTCCGTCTTCAGTTCTGGATCTTTTTAGGGGAGAATTTAGAAGGGACATGGGAGCTTCTGTTTCTGCTAAAAACTAGACCTCATTACCAATTACCACCATTACTTTACCAATTACATGCTCTTTTCCAATTTAAACGTTTCCCCACAAACAAACAAACAAACAAACAAACAAACAAAAAAACACCAAAAAAAAAAAGCCACCACAACACCAAAAACATTTTCAGCCCCTCTGATTTTCCAAAGTGTATTGAGTTTTCTTCCTTTAGTCATTTCCAACAGTTGCCGCCCTAGGGGTAAATATCCCAGATTTCCACAATAATAGCATCCCATTTTCTCTCATTCTCTCACTTTTTTCACTGACTTTGGTCTAAATCTTCTGCGGTTTTGTTTTGTTTTGTTCTTTTCCCTTCCAGTCTTTCACTTGCAACCAATCAGTCTGCTTCAACTTTTCGCTTCAGTTCCCGACCATCATACACAAACACGACCACACTCAGATTTTTTGCAAATTCTTCCTGCCAACCTGGCACATGCTCTCGGAAATACTTCCGTAGATCCACAAACACACTTGCTACCAGTCCACAAAGCTTTCCAAAAATCTTCCCCAGTCGGTGCTCCCCTGGCTTCTGTCTACATTCCTGCACTTCAGTTCAGTTTACTCTTATCTCCTCAAAAGCTCAAAAGCTTTTATCAGATTTTTAAACACCGTTTGGCAATTATCTCCATTTGTTTGATTATTATCATCTCAATTAGAATCACCTTGGGGCCAGGTAGTCTCCCACTGCCTGTGGGGTTAGTTCCACATTCTTTTAAATGATGTTTCTGGACAGACCAACTCTCTCAATAACAGGATAACATCGGCTCAGAATGGATTCTAGCCCCGCCCCCCCCCAAAAAAATTAGAAAATCATGATGCTCATCGATCCCCATCTTCCCTTCAGAGTTTGATTTCCTCACATAATCAAATCCCCAGAGTGCCAGGGGGTGCATCCGTGTAACACTGGAACACTGGAGGGCATTCACATGTACATCCCCCCCTTCGCACTTGCTCCCCTACACACACATACGCACGCACATCTGCTGCTGGCTGCACTGCAAAATAACTTTAGCAATCCCAGGGTAAAGCCCAGCAAAAGCAGTAAGGACAAGAAAGACAGTTGGGGAGGTAATCAAGAGGTGATACAGAGAGCAGAGACCAGCTCTGCAAGCACCTTAGTTAAATTACTCCCAACTGCAGCTAAAATTCTTTCTCTAGGTTTTTATACTCGTTTTCGACCATCCTCTTTATGGTGGTCATATGCCAAATCATCCTATACGTACCAGTAATTCATTTGTCCAGGACATCTGTTTTCTAGGTGTTTTTTAGTTACAGTTGGCCAGTCTCCTCAATATAAGGTCATTGCATGCTTTTCTTGAAAACCTTGCTGTACCATAAGTATTTTCCCAATTTTGCAATACCTCGGCCAAGGGCGTCCCCTTCTCTATGCCGAGTTTTATTTCCCATCACTAAGAAAATTCAGAGACACGCTTCCGTTGAGTCACGAGGTTCAGAGGGAGCCCCTTGCTTTCTAATCTCCTTCAGAGAGGAGTTTAGGTGCGGCTGGATCCCATCCTAGTCTCAGACTTGGTCAACGGTTTACGTCTAAAGGATATTTTCCCATTCCCAAGAGAGACTCGAACACTGCTTTTATGTGCACTTTACACTGATCAGGCCACACACTTTGCACTCAAAAACATACTGCAGGAAGGGAGGGACTCGCACCCACCCTGGTGTGGAGGAAGATTTAAACGCCCTGCAGTCTTTTTTACACACCAATTTAGATCTTTGCATAGCCAATTGTCATTGGATCCGTATTTTGGCCAGAATATCACTCTATTAAGGGCTATTTTGTCCAGACAAAACACAATACTTTATCATTTTCTATTTATCCTTCCTTTTTGTACACCACACGTTTCCCCGGTACCTTAACATCCTCCCTAAAGGACTGGACGGAGGAATGTCACCATTTTTCCTTTCTATTTCCCATTCTGAGTCTCGAGGCTTCTCCTTGCGCCTCGTCCCTCCTCTCAGAATGCCCCCGACCACCAAGGTAGTACTTAACAGTCTGTTTTCTTACCTTGGTCCACGCACAAAGTTGCTCGCTCGCTCGTATCGTGCTTCCCGCTTTTTCCTTTCTCCTTTCGCCTATGGTTTGCGGGGATCCGCCTTCGTCCCCACAGCCCTGCAGTTTCTGTCTGTCTGTCCGTCCTGGAATCCCCACCGACCATCCAGAAGGCCATTGAAATCAACGGGGCACGCCTTCCCGTCCACTGGCGATAGGGACCCCCGAGATGACGACGTCGAGTCTCGGACGAGCCCCCAGACTTGTAGGAAAGCATCATCTTGCCAACAGAATAGGCTCAGGCAGGATCTCTCGGCAAAGCACGTTTTATTAAGGCTTTTGCGAAACGGGCCGTTCTACCTAAAAGTAGGCACACGCAATAGGGCAAAAAGCTTCTACGCCCCCACAAATGCCAGCTGCAAATTCCCTGCCCTGTTCCCCAGGGGTTGGGTACTGCAGGCTTTCCGGACTGCCCGCCGCCTGCCTCAGTTTCCAGGACTCATTCATCTCATGCTAAGAAGGCCCTTCCCCTGCTGGATCTATTGCAAAGGTGGGTTCCTGGCTCTTGGGTTAGCCTTCCCTCTAGCTGCACTTGTTTTTGAAATGCAGGAATGAGTTTGCATTGCAGCATGAGTTGGAAGAGAGTTGGTTTGTGGGAAGGATTCCCAGTGTGATGTGTGTCAATCCTTCCCCCCTCGCTGGGTGAGGTGGCAGCTGAGTTGCAAAAGCAACATTCCTTCTCGAAGGGCTCCTTCCTTGCAGGGCTGAGGCAGAGGCGAGAGAGCGAGGCAGGTGCACGGCGGGGGGGCCGTGGGGGGGGCGGTTTGTCGGTGGGAAAAGCGGGGATCGAACCAGGGACCCATTTGACCAATCCGCGGGTCCGGCGCCCTGGCCGCTCCGCCAGCGCGATCCCACGGCCGTGGAACGCACGGCGCCCCCTATAGGCCGCAGAGCGGCCTGCGCGGCGGCTAAAGGCCGGGGGGGCGGTGGGCGGGGTGGGGATGGAAGTGGGTGCCCTGCGGACCAGCGTCCCGCGACCTGGCCGCTCCTCTACCGCCATCCCCACCGCCGGGGGACGCCACAGCTCCCCCTACAAACCTCCGCCCGCCCGCTAAGCTCGGCCCATGCCGGGGGGCACCCACCGACTCGCTGCCTCCCACCACCACGCTGCAACCCCACCTGCCCCCCGCCCAATCACACACCCCCCCACCCGCCCCTCGCCTGACAGAGCCCAAGACCTCCCGCTGCTGACAGCTACCTGCTCGCGGCCCTAGCGGCAGCGCACGCCGCTCTGCGGCCTATAGGGGGCGCCGTGCGTTCCACGGCCGTGGGATCGCGCTGGCGGAGCGGCCAGGGCGCCGGACCCGCGGATTGGTCAAATGGGTCCCTGGTTCGATCCCCGCTTTTCCCACCGACAGACCCCCACCCCCCACGGCCCCCCCCCCGCGCACCTGCCTCGCTCTCTCGCCTCTGCCTCAGCCCTGCAAGGAGCTATTGAAGGACGAAGGTTGTTTTTACAACTGGTTTGGCACCTGAGCTCAGCGGGGGAAAGGATTGAGAGGTATCAGACTATGAATCACAGAATCACAGAATGTTAGGGATTGGAAGGGACCTCAGAAGATCGTCTAGTCCAATCCCCCCGCCAGAGCAGGAACACCTAGATGAGGTTACACAGGAATGTGTCCAGGTGGCTTTTGAATGTCTCCAGAGGAGGAGACTCCTCAGCCTCCCTGGGCAGCCCGTTCCAGTGCTCTGCCAGCCTCACTGAGAAGAAGTTTCTTCTCCTATTTAAGTGGAACCTCCTGTGTTGCAGTTTGTACCCATTGCCCCATGTCTTATCATTGGTTGTCAGTGAGAAGAGCCTGGCTCCATCCTCGTGACACTCACCCTTTACATATTTACAAACATTAATGAGGTCACCCCTCAGTCTCCTCTTCTCCAAACTAAAGAGACACAGCTCCCTCAGCCTTTCCTCAGTAGGGAGATGCTCCACTCCCTTAATCAACTTTGTCGCCCTGCGCTGGACTCTCTCCAGCAGTTCCCTGTCCTTCTTGAACTGAGGGGCCCAGAACTGGACACAATATTCCAGATGCGGTCTCACCAGGGTAGAGTAGAGGGGCAGGAGAACCTCTTTCAACCTACTAACTACCCTCCTTCTAATACACCCCAGGATGTCATTGGCCTTCTTGGCCACAAGGGCACAGTGCTGGCTCATGGTCATCGTGCCGTCCACCGGGACCCCCAGGTCCCTTTCACTGCTCTCTGACAGGTCATTCCCCGACTTATACTAGTACCTGGGGTTCTTCTTGCCCAGATGCAAGACTCTACACTTGCGCTTGTTATATTTCATTCATGTTTTCCCCGCCCAACTCTCCAGCCTGTCCAGCTCTCGCTGGATGGCAGCACAGCCTTCTGGCGTGTCAGCCACTCCTCCCAGCTTGGTGTCATCAGCAAACTTGCTGACAGTCACTCTATTCCCTCATCCAAGTCATTGATGAATATATTGAATAGTACTGGCCCCAGTACCGACCCTTGAGGGACTCCACAGGCCTCCAACTAGACTCTGCCCCGTTGATCACGACTCTCTGGCTTCTTTCCTTCAGCCAGTTCACAGTCCACATCGCTACCCGATCGTCCAGACCACACTTCCTCAGTTTAGCTGGGAGGATGCTGTGGGAGACCGTGTCAAATGCTTCACTGAAATCAAGACAGACCACATCCACTGCTTTACCATCATCTGTCCACCCGGTTATGTCCTCATAAAAGTCTATGAGGTTGGTCAAGCACAACTTCCCTTTGGTGAAGCCATGTTGACTGCCCCTAATGACCCCCTTATCCCTGATATGCCTTGAGATGGCACCAAGGATAAGTCGTTCCATCAGTTTCCCAGGGATGGAGGTGACGCTGACCGGTCCATAGTCACCCGGGTCCTCCTTCTTGCCCTTTTTGAAGACTGGAATGACATTTGCTTTCCTCCAGCCCTCAGGCACCCCTCCCGTTTCCCATGACTTAGCAAAGGTGACGGAGAGTGGCCTAGCAATGATCAGCCAGCTCCCTCAGCACCCGCGGGTGCATCCCACCTGGAGCCATGGATTTATGGATGTCCAGATTGCTTAATCGGTCCCTAACCCAGGCCCTCAGCCTTCCCTAGCCTGGAAGCACCAACACCCATGAAGGAGCGAGCTGTGGGCAATGTCCTGCTTTGCCTTCAGCGTCTCTCGCAATGTTAACTTGCAAATTTGTAGTGGATGAGGGTGTGGAACTGCAAGCTGGGGATAACAGTTTTCCAGTGAATGTGAAGGAGAAGGACATTGAACTGCTGCCCATGCAAGCTGGTCTCAGAGGACACGTAGCAACTATTCACCTCACACCTGGCAATGCATTCGTTTTTTAAAAAAAAAAATAAGCCCAAAACCACTAAGGCAGGGCTATGTTTCTCACCTGCATAGATGTCATCCTTTCCTGACTGGAACCCTTGGCTTCTTTGTGAAGCCTTTGGTTTCATTACCGGGTAGCGGAGGTTTGTTATCAGTCCTTGATTTGGCTTGTCGTAAGTGTATATTGAATCCTTCAATATTCTGAAGATCCTCTCTGGAACACCTTCAGAAGTCTGCAGAGAAAGGAAAGAAACATTTGTCTGCAGCTGCTCTTCGCATGGAGTCCCCAAAAATGAAAGGAATGACAGGTTGCTTCTTCTTTCCCAAGGAGCTGTTTTGGAAGCAGACTGGGTGACAGAGTCTGGTACCAGCCTTTGGCCACCAGGGACACCTGCTTGGTGGTGTGCTCTAGGCCCTAAGTGTCACCTCCCTCACCCGCTTGATTTTTTTTTTTTTTTTTTTTTTTAAAGGGAGAAGAGCAGTTTAAAATCTGGGCTCAGGGGTGTGTTGCAGAGGGATGGTGTTACCGACTTCCCCCTGGCGTCAGAGCGCAACGTTCTCTAGGTTATCTACTTTAGTCTTCTAGTGCACCACACTGGTGTGGATGTCAATGAATAAAGTCTGTGTTGAACTTGTATAAGGAAAAACGGAAAAAAAGAATAAGCCAATAAATGCCATCATTATTTTAAAGAAAGATGAGAAGGTAATTTTGCTTATGTCTCCAATAGAAAAGAACCACTGAACAATGACCCCCCTTCCTTCTCTACTCAGTGGGCAGAGATGACAAGAGTTCCTCCCTCTCCTTTCTCCCAAGGTAAACAGTGTCACATTCAGTGCCATGTAGATTAACTTGCATTTCTGAATGGAACCATAACTCCCCTTGGCACCACTCCAAGCAGAGAGACGAACTGAGCAGCTCAGACATGGATGTGTATGAGTATTCAAGGGTCCTGGCCTGACACCAACATCAGTGACATTGTCTTGATCTATCCTTTAATAGACTGAGATCTTTGTCGGTCAAAGTTCAGGCAGCTTACCAGAAAACCAACTACAGTCCTCATGTGTTAACAACATTTAGACTGTCAAAGGAAGAATGCTCAAATTTTAAATTCATCCTTCGTTTGCAGAGAACAGCTGCAGAAACTGAATGCCTAACACAAGCTAGCGCAACAACACAGAAACGTAGAG
This sequence comes from Columba livia, assembly GCF_036013475.1. Taxonomy (NCBI): domain Eukaryota; kingdom Metazoa; phylum Chordata; class Aves; order Columbiformes; family Columbidae; genus Columba; species Columba livia. The sequence goes on from NW_027043810.1 coordinate 1,343,508, forward strand.
AAGGAAAGAGAACACCCAACCGCCTGTTCTACTGGTTATTTTCTCCAATACAGGAGAAACAACCACCAACTCTGGAGAACAAACAGGTCAGGGTTATTGGTCCCACAAAAACGAGCATAAGAAATACTAAGGCAATTCCCCAGAGTCCAGTAACTCTCTTGCCCTCAAGCCAGGGTCGTGCCACAAAAGCAAAACTCTTACCAAAGATTTCATCTTAGCTTGAACAGGTAAGTTGTGATGACGGAGATTCGCCAGGAGTCCTAAACATGGTATCATTACCTCATCTTCTGTGGTTTGACTGAAAAGTCCAGGAAGTCAAACAAAGACTTTTAATTAAAGCATCCAGAAATTAGTTACCAGAATTTGGGGGTTGAGGGTGGGGTGCTTGGGGGACTCTATTTTGTTGCCGTGGCGGTGGGGAGGGGAGTGTGGTATTGTTTTGTTTTTTAACTAGACACCATTCTGCCAAGCCAAGCAAAATTCAGATTGCAATCCCCATAGTGTGGGCAGTTTTTAACTGAGCACATCTGGGGAAAAAAAAAAAAAAAAAGGTCTATCAGAGACCAGCACTATCAAAGGTCCTTTATTGCAGGTGCTTTTAAGAGTCACTAGATCTCTTACAAGGACCCTTGCACAAAAGTCATTTTAATGTAACATAAGTCTGTTCCTAATGACGAGCATGACTTTTCCCCTGGGTCTACTCTTTGACAGCTCCCTGGGATATGCAGGTGGGCTAAGAGGCCAGTTAATATCCAGTCACTGAAAGTCCCACAACCACTGCATTTGACAGGCTGTAACAACATGGTTTGCTAAGAAAAACCTCTGTTTAGCTTGGAGTAAAAATGCCACAGGTCACTCTGGAGACCAGGTTAGTGCAATATGCTAATGGCCTTCAGAAAGTTTAGAAACTTAGCCAGGTGTTTCCCATGAGAGAAGGTAACTGAGTGCACACTTACACATGATGCATTAGAAATGAAATTAATTCATTGACGTTGGCACCAGCACAAAAGACCTGAACATTGTAAGTTACCCTCTGCAGCAACTGGATACTCTGAGGAAATTAAAAGCTGTTCACATGTGTCTTTCCTATAGCATCGCACTCAAGAATGTTACAAATTAGAAAGCTGAAAGGACAAATAAAAAGACATCACGACTGAATTCATTTTCAGACCCTGTGACGTTAACACGACAACTACACAAGCTGCTGTGAGCACACAGGGTCGTGTCCTGACACTCCGAGGTACTTATTAAAAGCCCAAACAGATGGATAAGGTTTTCTTTTGACAGAGGCATTACCTTTGTAGCCCATCCATTTCTCCCCTTTGCTTCATCAGCACGTTCTCCATTCTGTCAGCGAGAAAGGGGCTTTGTCCTGTTGAAAGATCCACAAGTTTTGCCAAAATGCAAAAAGCGCTTTGCAGCCTCTTCAGAAAGTATGTTTAGTGCAGGGGTGTCAAACTCATTTGTAGCAAATGCATTTTTAGGACTGTATAAATGTAGGAGTAGTCGCATTTCTAGAGTCCTAAAATTACGTTTGGCCCTTTGAAGGCAACCGCGAGGCTGATGTGCCCCCCAGTGAAAATGAGTTTGACACCCCCGGCTTAGAGGAAAACACGTTTGCTGTGAAGACAGTCGACAGATCTAATGGTAGTTAAGTCTTTCCTACAGCATCCTTTCAGCACGCAACGTAATTGAGTTAATATAATGCTAATATGCACAATTATGACAATAATCACAGCACAGGATAGCAGCTGAAACCAAACCTCATTATATAAGCATGTGACATAAGAAATTCAAGGTCTTAGTCCTGCATCTACTTGGTGACTACAAAACCTCTCCCACTGACTGGCAAGTCACCTGGATCTCTTAGTCTTCTCCTACTCCAAGTGCTTTGACAAATACACAAACTGGGACAAAAGTGTCCTTCACTGGATGCCTGACTCATTTTCCACAGATCAGGGGCAACACAACTGCTGGCAAATTCATTTTCTGTTTTCCCTCTCAGAAAAGAGATGTCACAACACGTAGCCAGCAAGTACTTGCTGAAATCTCAAAGCCACATATGAGGAAACCTGTGCATATTTTAAAAAAAAAAAAAAAAAAGAGGAGGTCTTCCCCACCTTTACTGGTCAATGCACAGAAAGGACACGTGAACATTGGTGAAGATGGGCTGTGAGATGGGCTGTGAGATATTATGTGTAAGGTAATAATGTGTAATAAGCTCTGCACTTGACTCCTATAACTCAGCTCGCACTGGCACAGCCCCTTGCACTCACTGGCACTGAGCAGAGGGCAGCAGGCACACGTGCCCTGCAGACCTTCGATGAGAACTGGCAGCCACAGCTCTCGTTTCACTCCTTCACAACTGCCTGTCAAAGAATTGATTAGACAAAACCGACTCCAAGCTTGTCTCATGAACAGTAGGAGAAAGAACTAAATACCTCAGCTGGAAAATAATTCTGGAAAACAAGCTCTCCAGCAGCCATTTCTCGAAATCATTTCAAAAACAGAGGCTTTTGGGTTTGGTTTTGGTTTATTTTTGCTTGGTTTGTTGGTTGGATTTGTTTGTCTGGTTTTGTTAGGTTTGGGGTTTTTTGTTTTGTTTCAATTGGAGCAGGTGAGAAGCTCAAGCTCGATTAAAGAGAGAGTACAAAGAACTCTCTGCAGCCTTAAAATCCTGTCATACTGGCCTCGTATGGCAAACAACATACACAGCTAAGACCGACACACTATTTCAGAAGAGTTATTACATGCATGCCGCATAACAGATACCATATAAGAGTAGACAAATAGAGTTAAGCATTAGTTCCTGTTACCTGTAATATGAATGGGTCACTGAGATGAGCAGAGCCTCGATGAACCACTCCTGCCAGCACGTGGTCACATTGTAGGTATCCTGAAGAGCTTCTCTAGTCTCGCTCTCTAAGACTGGAATTTAAGAATTATTAACAAAAAACCCCTGTCAAACAGCAAAAGCAGCTGTTGCATTAGCTACCAATCTGAGCAGAAGCCCAAGTCATTGACCAGTTTTTCACATCTGTTTCACAAACAACTACAAATAAATCACAGCTCCTACGCACTTGAAGAATCTGGACCTGTCTTGTCATCGCTTTCCCAGAGCAAAGAGCATACCCCCCTCCCCTCTTCCCCCCTTCCTACCCCTCTGCACACCACCTCCAGCCCCGCTACAACCCCACCTGCCCCCCACCCAAACACATCCCCCCCCACGCCCACCCCACCCCTCGCCTGACAGAGCCCAAGACCTCCCGCTGCTGACAGCTACCTGCTCGGGGCCTGGGAGCAAGCGTCACCCAAATGGAACAACCGGCCCAGGCCCACCCACGGGAGACTCTGGGGCGCAAACCAGATGCAAACTCTTCCGTCCTTCCTTCCTTCCTTCCTGCCTTGGCCCTAAGTGTCACCTCCCTCACCCACTTGTTGGGTTTTATTCCGAAAAAAAAAAGAGTGGTTTAAAATCTGGGCTCGGGTGTGTTGAAGAGGGACAGCGTTAGCGACTTTCCCCTGGGGACAGAGTGCAAGGTTAGTGGCAACCTGTTTGGTTCTCACTTCAAAGCTTCTCTTTCGACGCCTAGGTGAGAAGCAGAAGCCAAAGGTTCTGCCAAGGATGGGCACTGTCGAGCAAAAGACATCTGCAGAGGCAAGCCCGGAGGACGGCGCTCCTAAGCAGAGGAAGGGCCTTGTCGCAAGCTGCGTTTGAACGTGCCCGTTGGTGCTGCTGGACTGGATTCCTTCCAGGGCACAGTCCCCCAGGGATCCGTACAGAGACTTGGCCACACTGGTCACTTGAGGAGGGTGACAGACGGTAAGCGCACAAATCATCTGGAGTCACAGCCAGGGTCCTGCTAGTGGTGAGGACAAGTGAACAGGGCTTGATTCTCTTGGTTTTTCGGCATCCTGCATCTTGCCTTCTGCCCGGGGTGGGCTAGGTGCCACTGCCTCTGCGGACTTGCTCTGGCTGGGACGGAGTTGACTCTTGTTAGTGGCAGCCGGCCTAGCACCGTGTTTGGCAGGGGTGGCTAAAGCGGTGTTGCTTACTGCAGCTGTGGTGTGGCTGTTGCTGCGAGTGCGGGCCTCCCGGAGCCGTGAGGTTGTCTCTTTTTCCTGCAGCGCTGAGGCTGGGGGTGTGCAAGAGGTTGGGAGGGTGGAGAGCAGGAGAGCGTCCGGGAAGTGGCCAAAGGGCCGTCCCCTGCTGTAGGCCAGCTGCGCCCACAGGCTTGGTGTTCCTTGCTGCTGGTGCTGCTGCTGCTGCCTTTGTGGTGCAGGTCAGGGTTTCTGGGCGCATGCATGATTTGGGGTGGGCTTGGGGGTGGGCAGGAGGGCAGCAGGCCAAAGGGCTCCCCTCCTGCTGTGCTGCCTGGGTGTCCCTGGCTGTGTGTCTGCCGGGGGCCGGGGAAGCAAGAGCAAGAGGGCCAAGCGGGCGGCAGGCAGCGCAGGCTGGTGAGCGGCAAGGAGGAAAGGCCAAGGGCTTTGGGCGTCTGGTGCCGGGCCAGGTGGGGCTGAGGCGAGGGCATCTTTTCTACTAATGTCTATTCGTGATCCATAAACCTCACTTACTGAATCATCTGCTCCCTGTAGCGTAATTAGCAAAGGGTTGCACTGCAGAGACTCACATCCCGGGAGAGATTGCCCTTTGGATAGGGTAAGTTTTCTTTTTCATTCTATAACCATTCATTGCTCACTGTCCATCCCCCAAACTCTGTGGTCCAGATAACACTGTACCAGGAGGGGCAATGAGAGACAGCAACAAAAACTATGCACTTATTTAAATCATCCTTAGACTCGGTCCCCTTGGACACATGTTTGTTTTCATAACTCAATTCCCTTTAGCTCTGTACATCCCCACAGCTATGGATCTGGCAAGCGTCTACTCAAATTGTTAGGGAACCTTCAGTTTCAGTGACGTTCACGTTAAGTAACCCATTTGTAAATTCTACATAATACAGGATTAGTAATCCCCAAAAGTTTCATTTCATTTTCATCTCTGTATCTTTAGTTGAAGTGGGTCGTCAGTTGTCAGTACTTGCCACTCCTCACTGTCCTTTGGAGGTCTGATTGGCTCTTTAATCCACGTGTAATGAGTCCACCCTTTCTCAGCTGGTCGCACCACTGTCTCGGTGATCAGCAGAACTTGAAATGCGCCTTCCCAATCTGGCTGAAGCTTAGCGTCTTTCCAGGATTTGACCAGGACCTGCTGTCCAGGCTGAAACTTGTGAGCTGCAGACTCTAAAGGCAGAGTTTGTGCCAGAAGCCCTTGGTGCCTGAGAGAAGACAGAAAAGACAACCCGAGCATACAGTTTTTGAGAAACAAATCCTTAGTTTCAAACCGTGGGGGTCCATCCGTTATTTCGCTTTTGCTACCACTGCCCCCGTGGCAGTGCTAAGAGGGAAGGCTTCTCCCCACCTGGTAAGATGATCAAACACTAGTAAGTTTTTAATTCAGCCAACTGCAGGTAATTCTGTGAAATCAACTTGTATATTTTGGAAGGGTCATAAACTTGGCCTTCAACCTCCTGCAGGCTGCTTCCTAAGTGCCTTTTCATTTACTTTTTTACAAACCACACATCATTCACAAATTTGCTTGGCTATAGTATAAATTCCAGTACACCCATATTTTTATAACACTATGGCACCCATTACTTGTTTTCCTCATTAACTCTCTTGATGTAAAATTGCTAATACCTTCCTCATGGTTTGCTTATTTAACATTTCTCTACCCTCTGGGAGTACGCATTTCCCATTCTGTTCCCTGGCTTCCAACTCTTGGAGGACTTCTTTTTATCTTTCATTGAAAACTGGAATTTCTTGTGGGGCCAGGACCTCGGGCGTGAGATAAAACCTGAAGCAATAAATAAGTTAAGGCTGCTTCTCAGGCCATTTCATCTGCTAACCAACTTCCCCGACACAAAAAGAGTTGCCCCTCTGATGTCCATTAACATGTACTACAGCCACTTCTATTGGTGACATCAGATTCCATAACACTTGTCCAACTAGTTCTTCATGAACCAATTCTTTACCTTTGCTATTAATTAGACCCCATTCTTCCCAAATTTTCCCAAAGGTGTGCACTTCTCCAAATGCGTATCTAGAACCATTACGGATGGTACCTTCTTTTCCTTCTAACATTTGCAGTGCCTGACTGACGGCTTGTGGCTGGCATGTTTGAGCTGACCAGTTATTAGGCAACCTTCCCGTTTCTCTTATTTCACCATTCACACCTTCAACGATGGCACACCCATTGTGTCTCTTCCCCTGAATTACCCTTGAAGACCCATCTATGAAGAGGTGCAGCCCATTGCCACCTCTCCATAGGAAAGCAGCAGGGTTTAATTTCCTGCTTTCTCCCACCAGAAGAGCAGTTGCTGCTGCAGCTTGCACACACTCTGGCCAACCTCGAGACACTGGGTCTAAGAGCTTAGATCAGTGTGCCACTGCTTGTCGCTTCCCCCCCAGCCCACTTGCTGCTGGAGCAGCGTGAGAGGCAGAACAGGCCTCCACTCTGTGCAAGCATTGCTCAACAATAACAAAAACATCTCTGTATTATCAACACTGTTTTAAGCATCAATCAAAAACATAGTCCCATACTAGGTACCACAAAGAAAATTAACTCCAGCCCAGCCAAAACCAACACAAACTTCCAGGTAATACAATATCTTTCAAATTTTCTCCTTGTCACCCCCCAGGCAGTAACTGTGTTTCCACACCCAGAGCCTGTAAAAGGTTTCTCTCTAATATAGAAGCTGGGGAATCTTCCCCTAATATATTCCTTCCCCATACGCTTTTAATTCTTATTATCACAAATAGGAATTTATTCATAATTGTCTCTCCTTCCTCCCTGCTACCCCATTTATTACAACTCCGTCTTCAGTTCTGGATCTTTTTAGGGGAGAATTTAGAAGGGACATGGGAGCTTCTGTTTCTGCTAAAAACTAGACCTCATTACCAATTACCACCATTACTTTACCAATTACATGCTCTTTTCCAATTTAAACGTTTCCCCACAAAAAAACAAACAAACAAACAAACAAAAAAAAAAACACCAAAAAAAAAAGCCACCACAACACCAAAAACATTTTCAGCCCCTCTGATTTTCCAAAGTGTATTGAGTTTTCTTCCTTTAGTCATTTCCAACAGTTGCCGCCCTAGGGGTAAATATCCCAGATTTCCACAATAATAGCATCCCATTTTCTCTCATTCTCTCACTTTTTTCACTGACTTTGGTCTAAATCTTCTGCGGTTTTGTTTTGTTTTGTTCTTTTCCCTTCCAGTCTTTCACTTGCAACCAATCAGTCTGCTTCAACTTTTCGCTTCAGTTCCCGACCATCATACACAAACACGACCACACTCAGATTTTTTGCAAATTCTTCCTGCCAACCTGGCACATGCTCTCGGAAATACTTCCGTAGATCCACAAACACACTTGCTACCAGTCCACAAAGCTTTCCAAAAATCTTCCCCAGTCGGTGCTCCCCTGGCTTCTGTCTACATTCCTGCACTTCAGTTCAGTTTACTCTTATCTCCTCAAAAGCTCAAAAGCTTTTATCAGATTTTTAACCACCGTTTGGCAATTATCTCCATTTGTTTGATTATTATCATCTCAATTAGAATCACCTTGGGGCCAGGTAGTCTCCCACTGCCTGTGGGGTTAGTTCCACATTCTTTTAAATGATGTTTCTGGACAGACCAACTCTCTCAATAACAGGATAACATCGGCTCAGAATGGATTCTAGCCCCGCCCCCCCCCAAAAAAATTAGAAAATCATGATGCTCATCGATCCCCATCTTCCCTTCAGAGTTTGATTTCCTCACATAATCAAATCCCCAGAGTGCCAGGGGGTGCATCCGTGTAACACTGGAACACTGGAGGGCATTCACATGTACATCCCCCCCTTCGCACTTGCTCCCCTACACACACATACGCACGCACATCTGCTGCTGGCTGCACTGCAAAATAACTTTAGCAATCCCAGGGTAAAGCCCAGCAAAAGCAGTAAGGACAAGAAAGACAGTTGGGGAGGTAATCAAGAGGTGATACAGAGAGCAGAGACCAGCTCTGCAAGCACCTTAGTTAAATTACTCCCAACTGCAGCTAAAATTCTTTCTCTAGGTTTTTATACTCGTTTTCGACCATCCTCTTTATGGTGGTCATATGCCAAATCATCCTATACGTACCAGTAATTCATTTGTCCAGGACATCTGTTTTCTAGGTGTTTTTTAGTTACAGTTGGCCAGTCTCCTCAATATAAGGTCATTGCATGCTTTTCTTGAAAACCTTGCTGTACCATAAGTATTTTCCCAATTTTGCAATACCTCGGCCAAGGGCGTCCCCTTCTCTATGCCGAGTTTTATTTCCCATCACTAAGAAAATTCAGAGACACGCTTCCGTTGAGTCACGAGGTTCAGAGGGAGCCCCTTGCTTTCTAATCTCCTTCAGAGAGGAGTTTAGGTGCGGCTGGATCCCATCCTAGTCTCAGACTTGGTCAACGGTTTACGTCTAAAGGATATTTTCCCATTCCCAAGAGAGACTCGAACACTGCTTTTATGTGCACTTTACACTGATCAGGCCACACACTTTGCACTCAAAAACATACTGCAGAAAGGGAGGGACTCGCACCCACCCTGGTGTGGAGGAAGATTTAAAGGCCCTACAGTTTTTTTTACATACCAATTTAGATCTTTGCATAGCCAATTGTCATTGGATCCGTATTTTGGCCAGAATATCACTCTATTAAGGGCTATTTTGTCCAGACAAAACACAATACTTTATCATTTTCTATTTATCCTTCCTTTTTGTACACCACACGTTTCCCCGGTACCTTAACATCCTCCCTAAAGGACTGGACGGAGGAATGTCACCATTTTTCCTTTCTATTTCCCATTCTGAGTCTCGAGGCTTCTCCTTGCGCCTCGTCCCTCCTCTCAGAATGCCCCCGACCACCAAGGTAGTACTTAACAGTCTGTTTTCTTACCTTGGTCCACGCACAAAGTTGCCCGCTCGCTCGTATCGTGCTTCCCGCTTTTTCCTTTCTCCTTTCGCCTATGGTTTGCGGGGATCCGCCTTCGTCCCCACAGCCCTGCAGTTTCTGTCTGTCCGTCCGTCCTGGAATCCCCACCGACCATCCAGAAGGCCATTGAAATCAACGGGGCACGCCTTCCCGTCCACTGGCGATAGGGACCCCCGAGATGACGACGTCGAGTCTCGGACGAGCCCCCAGACTTGTAGGAAACCATCATCTTGCCAACAGAATAGGCTCAGGCAGGATCTCTTGGCAAAGCACGTTTTATTAAGGCTTTTGCGAAACGGGCCGTTCTACCTAAAAGTAGGCACACGCAATAGGGCAAAAAGCTTCTACGCCCCCACAAATGCCAGCTGCAAATTCCCTGCCCTGTTCCCCAGGGGTTGGGTACTGCAGGCTTTCCGGACTGCCCGCCGCCTGCCTCAGTTTCCAGGACTCATTCATCTCATGCTAAGAAGGCCCTTCCCCTGCTGGATCTATTGCAAAGGTGGGTTCCTGGCTCTTGGGTTAGCCTTCCCTCTAGCTGCACTTGTTTTTGAAATGCAGGAATGAGTTTGCATTGCAGCATGAGTTGGAAGAGAGTTGGTTTGTGGGAAGGATTCCCAGTGTGATGTGTGTCAATCCTTCCCCCCTCGCTGGGTGAGGTGGCAGCTGAGTTGCAAAAGCAACATTCCTTCTCGAAGGGCTCCTTCCTTGCAGGGCTGAGGCAGAGGCGAGAGAGCGAGGCAGGTGCACGGCGGGGGGGCCGTGGGGGGGGCGGTTTGTCGGTGGGAAAAGCGGGGATCGAACCAGGGACCCATTTGACCAATCCGCGGGTCCGGCGCCCTGGCCGCTCCGCCAGCGCGATCCCACGGCCGTGGAACGCACGGCGCCCCCTATAGGCCGCAGAGCGGCCTGCGCGGCGGCTAAAGGCCGGGGGGGCGGTGGGCGGGGTGGGGATGGAAGTGGGTGCCCTGCGGACCAGCGTCCCGCGACCTGGCCGCTCCTCTACCGCCATCCCCACCGCCGGGGGACGCCACAGCTCCCCCTACAAACCTCCGCCCGCCCGCTAAGCTCGGCCCATGCCGGGGGGCACCCACCGACTCGCTGCCTCCCACCACCACGCTGCAACCCCACCTGCCCCCCGCCCAATCACACACCCCCCCACCCGCCCCTCGCCTGACAGAGCCCAAGACCTCCCGCTGCTGACAGCTACCTGCTCGCGGCCCTAGCGGCAGCGCACGCCGCTCTGCGGCCTATAGGGGGCGCCGTGCGTTCCACGGCCGTGGGATCGCGCTGGCGGAGCGGCCAGGGCGCCGGACCCGCGGATTGGTCAAATGGGTCCCTGGTTCGATCCCCGCTTTTCCCACCGACAGACCCCCACCCCCCACGGCCCCCCCCCCGCGCACCTGCCTCGCTCTCTCGCCTCTGCCTCAGCCCTGCAAGGAGCTATTGAAGGACGAAGGTTGTTTTTACAACTGGTTTGGCACCTGAGCTCAGCGGGGGAAAGGATTGAGAGGTATCAGACTATGAATCACAGAATCACAGAATGTTAGGGATTGGAAGGGACCTCAGAAGATCGTCTAGTCCAATCCCCCCGCCAGAGCAGGAACACCTAGATGAGGTTACACAGGAATGTGTCCAGGTGGCTTTTGAATGTCTCCAGAGGAGGAGACTCCTCAGCCTCCCTGGGCAGCCCGTTCCAGTGCTCTGCCAGCCTCACTGAGAAGAAGTTTCTTCTCCTATTTAAGTGGAACCTCCTGTGTTGCAGTTTGTACCCATTGCCCCATGTCTTATCATTGGTTGTCAGTGAGAAGAGCCTGGCTCCATCCTCGTGACACTCACCCTTTACATATTTACAAACATTAATGAGGTCACCCCTCAGTCTCCTCTTCTCCAAACTAAAGAGACACAGCTCCCTCAGCCTTTCCTCAGTAGGGAGATGCTCCACTCCCTTAATCAACTTTGTCGCCCTGCGCTGGACTCTCTCCAGCAGTTCCCTGTCCTTCTTGAACTGAGGGGCCCAGAACTGGACACAATATTCCAGATGCGGTCTCACCAGGGTAGAGTAGAGGGGCAGGAGAACCTCTTTCAACCTACTAACTACCCTCCTTCTAATACACCCCAGGATGTCATTGGCCTTCTTGGCCACAAGGGCACAGTGCTGGCTCATGGTCATCGTGCCGTCCACCGGGACCCCCAGGTCCCTTTCACTGCTCTCTGACAGGTCATTCCCCGACTTATACTAGTACCTGGGGTTCTTCTTGCCCAGATGCAAGACTCTACACTTGTGCTTGTTATATTTCATTCATGTTTTCCCCGCCCAACTCTCCAGCCTGTCCAGCTCTCGCTGGATGGCAGCACAGCCTTCTGGCGTGTCAGCCACTCCTCCCAGCTTGGTGTCATCAGCAAACTTGCTGACAGTCACTCTATTCCCTCATCCAAGTCATTGATGAATATATTGAATAGTACTGGCCCCAGTACCGACCCTTGAGGGACTCCACAGGCCTCCAACTAGACTCTGCCCCGTTGATCACGACTCTCTGGCTTCTTTCCTTCAGCCAGTTCACAGTCCACATCGCTACCCGATCGTCCAGACCACACTTCCTCAGTTTAGCTGGGAGGATGCTGTGGGAGACCGTGTCAAATGCTTCACTGAAATCAAGACAGACCACATCCACTGCTTTACCATCATCTGTCCACCCGGTTATGTCCTCATAAAAGTCTATGAGGTTGGTCAAGCACAACTTCCCTTTGGTGAAGCCATGTTGACTGCCCCTAATGACCCCCTTATCCCTGATATGCCTTGAGATGGCACCAAGGATAAGTCGTTCCATCAGTTTCCCAGGGATGGAGGTGACGCTGACCGGTCCATAGTTACCCGGGTCCTCCTTCTTGCCCTTTTTGAAGACTGGAATGACATTTGCTTTCCTCCAGCCCTCAGGCACCCCTCCCGTTTCCCATGACTTAGCAAAGATGACGGAGAGTGGCCTAGCAATGATCAGCCAGCTCCCTCAGCACCCGCGGGTGCATCCCACCTGGAGCCATGGATTTATGGATGTCCAGATTGCTTAATCGGTCCCTAACCCAGGCCCTCAGCCTTCCCTAGCCTGGAAGCACCAACACCCATGAAGGAGCGAGCTGTGGGCAATGTCCTGCTTTGCCTTCAGCGTCTCTCGCAATGTTAACTTGCAAATTTGTAGTGGATGAGGGTGTGGAACTGCAAGCTGGGGATAACAGTTTTCCAGTGAATGTGAAGGAGAAGGACATTGAACTGCTGCCCATGCAAGCTGGTCTCAGAGGACACGTAGCAACTATTCACCTCACACCTGGCAATGCATTCGTTTTTTAAAAAAAAAAATAAGCCCAAAACCACTAAGGCAGGGCTATGTTTCTCACCTGCATAGATGTCATCCTTTCCTGACTGGAACCCTTGGCTTCTTTGTGAAGCCTTTGGTTTCATTACCGGGTAGCGGAGGTTTGTTATCAGTCCTTGATTTGGCTTGTCGTAAGTGTATATTGAATCCTTCAATATTCTGAAGATCCTCTCTGGAACACCTTCAGAAGTCTGCAGAGAAAGGAAAGAAACATTTGTCTGCAGCTGCTCTTCGCATGCAGTCCCCAAAAATGAAAGGAATGACAGGTTGCTTCTTCTTTCCCAAGGAGCTGTTTTGGAAGCAGACTGGGTGACAGAGTCTGGTACCAGCCTTTGGCCACCAGGGACACCTGCTTGGTGGTGTGCTCTAGGCCCTAAGTGTCACCTCCCTCACCCGCTTGATTTTTTTTTTTTTTTTTTTTTTTTTTTAAAGGGAGAAGAGCAGTTTAAAATCTGGGCTCAGGGGTGTGTTGCAGAGGGATGGTGTTACCGACTTCCCCCTGGCGTCAGAGCGCAACGTTCTCTAGGTTATCTACTTTAGTCTTCTAGTGCACCACACTGGTGTGGATGTCAATGACTAAAGTCTGTGTTGAACTTGTATAAGGAAAAACGGAAAAAAAGAATAAGCCAATAAACGCCATCATTATTTTAAAGAAAGATGAGAAGGTAATTTTGCTTATGTCTCCAATAGAAAAGAACCACTGAACAATGACCCCCCTTCCTTCTCTACTCAGTGGGCAGAGATGACAAGAGTTCCTCCTTCTCCTTCCCTCTCCTTTCTCCCAAGGTAAACAGTGTCACATTCAGTGCCATGTAGATTAACTTGCATTTCTGAATTGAACCATAACTCCCCTTGGCACCACTCCAAGCAGAGAGACGAACTGAGCAGCTCAGACATGGATGTGTATGAGTATTCAAGGGTCCTGGCCTGACACCAACATCAGTGACATTTTCTTGATCTATCCTTTAATAGACTGAGATCTTTGTCGGTCAAAGTTCAGGCAGCTTACCAGAAAACCAACTACAGTCCTCATGTGTTAACAACATTTAGACTGTCAAAGGAAGAATGCTCAAATTTTAAATTCATCCTTCGTTTGCAGAGAACAGCTGCAGAAACTGAATGCCTAACACAAGCTAGCGCAACAACACAGAAACGTAGAGAAGGAAAGAGAACACCCAACCGCCTGTTCTACTGGTTATTTTCTCCAATACAGGAGAAACAACCACCAACTCTGGAGAACAAACAGGTCAGGGTTATTGGTCCCACAAAAACGAGCATAAGAAATACTAAGGCAATTCCCCAGAGTCCAGTAACTCTCTTGCCCTCAAGCCAGGGTCGTGCCACAAAAACAAAACTCTTACCAAAGATTTCATCTTAGCTTGAACAGGTAAGTTGTGATGACGGAGATTCGCCAGGAGTCCTAAACATGGTATCATTACCTCATCTTCTGTGGTTTGACTGAAAAGTCCAGGAAGTCAAACAAAGACTTTTAATTAAAGCATCCAGAAATTAGTTACCAGAATTTGGGGGTTGAGGGTGGGGTGCTTGGGGGACTCTATTTTGTTGCCGTGGCGGTGGGGAGGGGAGTGTGGTATTGTTTTGTTTTTTAACTAGACACCATTCTGCCAAGCCAAGCAAAATTCAGATTGCAATCCCCATAGTGTGGGCAGTTTTTAACTGAGCACATCTGGGAAAAAAAAAAAAAAAAAAGGTCTATCAGAGACCAGCACTATCAAAGGTCCTTTATTGCAGGTGCTTTTAAGAGTCACTAGATCTCTTACAAGGACCCTTGCACAAAAGTCATTTTAATGTAACATAAGTCTGTTCCTAATGACGAGCATGACTTTTCCCCTGGGTCTTCTCTTTGACAGCTCCCTGGGATATGCAGGTGGGCTAAGAGGCCAGTTAATATCCAGTCACTGAAAGTCCCACAACCACTGCATTTGACAGGCTGTAACAACATGGTTTGCAAAGAAAAACCTCTGTTTAGCTTGGAGTAAAAATGCCACAGGTCACTCTGGAGACCAGGTTAGTGCAATATGCTAATGGCCTTCAGAAAGTTTAGAAACTTAGCCAGGTGTTTCCCATGAGAGAAGGTAACTGAGTGCACACTTACACATGATGCATTAGAAATGAAATTAATTCATTGACGTTGGCACCAGCACAAAAGACCTGAACATTGTAAGTTACCCTCTGCAGCAACTGGATACTCTGAGGAAATTAAAAGCTGTTCACATGTGTCTTTCCTATAGCATCGCACTCAAGAATGTTACAAATTAGAAAGCTGAAAGGACAAATAAAAAGACATCACGACTGAATTCATTTTCAGACCCTGTGACGTTAACACGACAACTACACAAGCTGCTGTGAGCACACAGGGTCGTGTCCTGACACTCCGAGGTACTTATTAAAAGCCCAAACAGATGGATAAGGTTTTCTTTTGACAGAGGCATTACCTTTGTAGCCCATCCATTTCTCCCCTTTGCTTCATCAGCACGTTCTCCATTCTGTCAGCGAGAAAGGGGCTTTGTCCTGTTGAAAGATCCACAAGTTTTGCCAAAATGCAAAAAGCGCTTTGCAGCCTCTTCAGAAAGTATGTTTAGTGCAGGGGTGTCAAACTCATTTGTAGCAAATGCATTTTTAGGACTGTATAAATGTAGGAGTAGTCGCATTTCTAGAGTCCTAAAATTACGTTTGGCCCTTTGAAGGCAACCGCGAGGCTGATGTGCCCCCCAGTGAAAATGAGTTTGACACCCCCGGCTTAGAGGAAAACACGTTTGCTGTGAAGACAGTCGACAGATCTAATGGTAGTTAAGTCTTTCCTACAGCATCCTTTCAGCACGCAACGTAATTGAGTTAATATAATGCTAATATGCACAATTATGACAATAATCACAGCACAGGATAGCAGCTGAAACCAAACCTCATTATATAAGCATGTGACATAAGAAATTCAAGGTCTTAGTCCTGCATCTACTTGGTGACTACAAAACCTCTCCCACTGACTGGCAAGTCACCTGGATCTCTTAGTCTTCTCCTACTCCAAGTGCTTTGACAAATACACAAACTGGGACAAAAGTGTCCTTCACTGGATGCCTGACTCATTTTCCACAGATCAGGGGCAACACAACTGCTGGCAAATTCATTTTCCGTTTTCCCTCTCAGAAAAGAGATGTCACGACACGTAGCCAGCAAGTACTTGCTGAAATCTCAAAGCCACATATGAGGAAACCTGTGCATATTTTAAAAAAAAAAAAAAAAAAAGGAGGTCTTCCCCACCTTTACTGGTCAATGCACAGAAAGGACACGTGAACATTGGTGAAGATGGGCTGTGAGATGGGCTGTGAGATATTATGTGTAAGGTAATAATGTGTAATAAGCTCTGCACTTGACTCCTATAACTCAGCTCGCACTGGCACAGCCCCTTGCACTCACTGGCACTGAGCAGAGGGCAGCAGGCACACGTGCCCTGCAGACCTTCGATGAGAACTGGCAGCCACAGCTCTCGTTTCACTCCTTCACAACTGCCTGTCAAAGAATTGATTAGACAAAACCGACTCCAAGCTTGTCTCATGAACAGTAGGAGAAAGAACTAAATACCTCAGCTGGAAAATAATTCTGGAAAATAAGCTCTCCAGCAGCCATTTCTCGAAATCATTTCAAAAACAGAGGCTTTTGGGTTTGGTTTTGGTTTATTTTTGCTTGGTTTGTTGGTTGGATTTGTTTGTCTGGTTTTGTTAGGTTTGGGGTTTTTTGTTTTGTTTCAATTGGAGCAGGTGAGAAGCTCAAGCTCGATTAAAGAGAGAGTACAAAGAACTCTCTGCAGCCTTAAAATCCTGTCATACTGGCCTCGTATGGCAAACAACATACACAGCTAAGACCGACACACTATTTCAGAAGAGTTATTACATGCATGCCGCATAACAGATACCATATAAGAGTAGACAAATAGAGTTAAGCATTAGTTCCTGTTACCTGTAATATGAATGGGTCACTGAGATGAGCAGAGCCTCGATGAACCACTCCTGCCAGCACGTGGTCACATTGTAGGTATCCTGAAGAGCTTCTCTAGTCTCGCTCTCTAAGACTGGAATTTAAGAATTATTAACAAAAAACCCCTGTCAAACAGCAAAAGCAGCTGTTGCATTAGCTACCAATCTGAGCAGAAGCCCAAGTCATTGACCAGTTTTTCACATCTGTTTCACAAACAACTACAAATAAATCACAGCTCCTACGCACTTGAAGAATCTGGACCTGTCTTGTCATCGCTTTCCCAGAGCAAAGAGCATACCCCCCTCCCCTCTTCCCCCCTTCCTACCCCTCTGCACACCACCTCCAGCCCCGCTACAACCCCACCTGCCCCCCGCCCAAACACATCCCCCCCCACGCCCACCCCACCCCTCGCCTGACAGAGCCCAAGACCTCCCGCTGCTGACAGCTACCTGCTCGGGGCCTGGGAGCAAGCGTCACCCAAATGGAACAACCGGCCCAGGCCCACCCACGGGAGACTCTGGGGCGCAAACCAGATGCAAACTCTTCCGTCCTTCCTTCCTTCCTTCCTGCCTTGGCCCTAAGTGTCACCTCCCTCACCCACTTGTTGGGTTTTATTCCGAAAAAAAAAAGAGTGGTTTAAAATCTGGGCTCGGGTGTGTTGAAGAGGGACAGCGTTAGCGACTTTCCCCTGGGGACAGAGTGCAAGGTTAGTGGCAACCTGTTTGGTTCTCACTTCAAAGCTTCTCTTTCGACGCCTAGGTGAGAAGCAGAAGCCAAAGGTTCTGCCAAGGATGGGCACTGTCGAGCAAAAGACATCTGCAGAGGCAAGCCCGGAGGACGGCGCTCCTAAGCAGAGGAAGGGCCTTGTCGCAAGCTGCGTTTGAACGTGCCCGTTGGTGCTGCTGGACTGGATTCCTTCCAGGGCACAGTCCCCCAGGGATCCGTACAGAGACTTGGCCACACTGGTCACTTGAGGAGGGTGACAGACGGTAAGCGCACAAATCATCTGGAGTCACAGCCAGGGTCCTGCTAGTGGTGAGGACAAGTGAACAGGGCTTGATTCTCTTGGTTTTTCGGCATCCTGCATCTTGCCTTCTGCCCGGGGTGGGCTAGGTGCCACTGCCTCTGCGGACTTGCTCTGGCTGGGACGGAGTTGACTCTTGTTAGTGGCAGCCGGCCTAGCACCGTGTTTGGCAGGGGTGGCTAAAGCGGTGTTGCTTACTGCAGCTGTGGTGTGGCTGTTGCTGCGAGTGCGGGCCTCCCGGAGCCGTGAGGTTGTCTCTTTTTCCTGCAGCGCTGAGGCTGGGGGTGTGCAAGAGGTTGGGAGGGTGGAGAGCAGGAGAGCGTCTGGGAAGTGGCCAAAGGGCCGTCCCCTGCTGTAGGCCAGCTGCGCCCACAGGCCTGGTGTTCCTTGCTGCTGGTGCTGCTGCTGCCTTTGTGGTGCAGGTCAGGGTTTCTGGGCGCATGCATGATTTGGGGTGGGCTTGAGGGTGGGCGGGAGGGCAGCAGGCCAAAGGGCTCCCCTCCTGCTGTGCTGCCTGGGTGTCCCTGGCTGTGTGTCTACCGGGGGCCGGGGAAGCAAGAGCAAGAGGGCCAAGCGGGCGGCAGGCAGCGCAGGCTGGTGAGCGGCAAGGAGGAAAGGCCAAGGGCTTTGGGCGTCTGGTGCCGGGCCAGGTGGGGCTGAGGCGAGGGCATCTTTTCTACTAATGTCTATTCGTGATCCATAAACCTCACTTACTGAATCATCTGCTCCCTGTAGCGTAATTAGCAAAGGGTTGCACTGCAGAGACTCACATCCCGGGAGAGATTGCCCTTTGGATAGGGTAAGTTTTCTTTTTCATTCTATAACCATTCATTGCTCACTGTCCATCCCCCAAACTCTGTGGTCCAGATAACACTGTACCAGGAGGGGCAATGAGAGACAGCAACAAAAACTATGCACTTATTTAAATCATCCTTAGACTCGGTCCCCTTGGACACATGTTTGTTTTCATAACTCAATTCCCTTTAGCTCTGTACATCCCCACAGCTATGGATCTGGCAAGCGTCTACTCAAATTGTTAGGGAACCTTCAGTTTCAGTGACGTTCACGTTAAGTAACCCATTTGTAAATTCTACATAATACAGGATTAGTAATCCCCAAAAGTTTCATTTCATTTTCATCTCTGTATCTTTAGTTGAAGTGGGTCGTCAGTTGTCAGTACTTGCCACTCCTCACTGTCCTTTGGAGGTCTGATTGGCTCTTTAATCCACGTGTAATGAGTCCACCCTTTCTCAGCTGGTCGCACCACTGTCTCGGTGATCAGCAGAACTTGAAATGCGCCTTCCCAATCTGGCTGAAGCTTAGCGTCTTTCCAGGATTTGACCAGGACCTGCTGTCCAGGCTGAAACTTGTGAGCTGCAGACTCTAAAGGCAGAGTTTGTGCCAGAAGCCCTTGGTGCCTGAGAGAAGACAGAAAAGACAACCCGAGCATACAGTTTTTGAGAAACAAATCCTTAGTTTCAAACCGTGGGGGTCCATCCGTTATTTCGCTTTTGCTACCACTGCCCCCGTGGCAGTGCTAAGAGGGAAGGCTTCTCCCCACCTGGTAAGATGATCAAACACTAGTAAGTTTTTAATTCAGCCAACTGCAGGTAATTCTGTGAAATCAACTTGTATATTTTGGAAGGGTCATAAACTTGGCCTTCAACCTCCTGCAGGCTGCTTCCTAAGTGCCTTTTCATTTACTTTTTTACAAACCACACATCATTCACAAATTTGCTTGGCTATAGTATAAATTCCAGTACACCCATATTTTTATAACACTATGGCACCCATTACTTGTTTTCCTCATTAACTCTCTTGATGTAAAATTGCTAATACCTTCCTCATGGTTTGCTTATTTAACATTTCTCTACCCTCTGGGAGTACGCATTTCCCATTCTGTTCCCTGGCTTCCAACTCTTGGAGGACTTCTTTTTATCTTTCATTGAAAACTGGAATTTCTTGTGGGGCCAGGACCTCGGGCGTGAGATAAAACCTGAAGCAATAACTAAGTTAAGGCTGCTTCTCAGGCCATTTCATCTGCTAACCAACTTCCCCTGACACAAAAAGAGTTGCCCCTCTGATGTCCATTAACATGTACTACAGCCACTTCTATTGGTGACATCAGATTCCATAACACTTGTCCAACTAGTTCTTCATGAACCAATTCTTTACCTTTGCTATTAATTAGACCCCATTCTTCCCAAATTTTCCCAAAGGTGTGCACTTCTCCAAATGCGTATCTAGAACCATTACGGATGGTACCTTCTTTTCCTTCTAACATTTGCAGTGCCTGACTGACGGCTTGTGGCTGGCATGTTTGAGCTGACCAGTTATTAGGCAACCTTCCCGTTTCTCTTATTTCACCATTCACACCTTCAACGATGGCACACCCATTGTGTCTCTTCCCCTGAATTACCCTTGAAGACCCATCTATGAAGAGGTGCAGCCCATTGCCACCTCTCCATAGGAAAGCAGCAGGGTTTAATTTCCTGCTTTCTCCCACCAGAAGAGCAGTTGCTGCTGCAGCTTGCACACACTCTGGCCAACCTCGAGACACTGGGTCTAAGAGCTTAGATCAGTGTGCCACTGCTTGTCGCTTCCCCCCCAGCCCACTTGCTGCTGGAGCAGCGTGAGAGGCAGAACAGGCCTCCACTCTGTGCAAGCATTGCTCAACAATAACAAAAACATCTCTGTATTATCAACACTGTTTTAAGCATCAATCAAAAACATAGTCCCATACTAGGTACCACAAAGAAAATTAACTCCAGCCCAGCCAAAACCAACACAAACTTCCAGGTAATACAATATCTTTCAAATTTTCTCCTTGTCACCCCCCAGGCAGTAACTGTGTTTCCACACCCAGAGCCTGTAAAAGGTTTCTCTCTAATATAGAAGCTGGGGAATCTTCCCCTAATATATTCCTTCCCCATACGCTTTTAATTCTTATTATCACAAATAGGAATTTATTCATAATTGTCTCTCCTTCCTCCCTGCTACCCCATTTATTACAACTCCGTCTTCAGTTCTGGATCTTTTTAGGGGAGAATTTAGAAGGGACATGGGAGCTTCTGTTTCTGCTAAAAACTAGACCTCATTACCAATTACCACCATTACTTTACCAATTACATGCTCTTTTCCAATTTAAACGTTTCCCCACAAAAAAACAAACAAACAAACAAACAAAAAAAAAAACACCAAAAAAAAAAGCCACCACAACACCAAAAACATTTTCAGCCCCTCTGATTTTCCAAAGTGTATTGAGTTTTCTTCCTTTAGTCATTTCCAACAGTTGCCGCCCTAGGGGTAAATATCCCAGATTTCCACAATAATAGCATCCCATTTTCTCTCATTCTCTCACTTTTTTCACTGACTTTGGTCTAAATCTTCTGCGGTTTTGTTTTGTTTTGTTCTTTTCCCTTCCAGTCTTTCACTTGCAACCAATCAGTCTGCTTCAACTTTTCGCTTCAGTTCCCGACCATCATACACAAACACGACCACACTCAGATTTTTTGCAAATTCTTCCTGCCAACCTGGCACATGCTCTCGGAAATACTTCCGTAGATCCACAAACACACTTGCTACCAGTCCACAAAGCTTTCCAAAAATCTTCCCCAGTCGGTGCTCCCCTGGCTTCTGTCTACATTCCTGCACTTCAGTTCAGTTTACTCTTATCTCCTCAAAAGCTCAAAAGCTTTTATCAGATTTTTAACCACCGTTTGGCAATTATCTCCATTTGTTTGATTATTATCATCTCAATTAGAATCACCTTGGGGCCAGGTAGTCTCCCACTGCCTGTGGGGTTAGTTCCACATTCTTTTAAATGATGTTTCTGGACAGACCAACTCTCTCAATAACAGGATAACATCGGCTCAGAATGGATTCTAGCCCCGCCCCCCCCCAAAAAAATTAGAAAATCATGATGCTCATCGATCCCCATCTTCCCTTCAGAGTTTGATTTCCTCACATAATCAAATCCCCAGAGTGCCAGGGGGTGCATCCGTGTAACACTGGAACACTGGAGGGCATTCACATGTACATCCCCCCCTTCGCACTTGCTCCCCTACACACACATACGCACGCACATCTGCTGCTGGCTGCACTGCAAAATAACTTTAGCAATCCCAGGGTAAAGCCCAGCAAAAGCAGTAAGGACAAGAAAGACAGTTGGGGAGGTAATCAAGAGGTGATACAGAGAGCAGAGACCAGCTCTGCAAGCACCTTAGTTAAATTACTCCCAACTGCAGCTAAAATTCTTTCTCTAGGTTTTTATACTCGTTTTCGACCATCCTCTTTATGGTGGTCATATGCCAAATCATCCTATACGTACCAGTAATTCATTTGTCCAGGACATCTGTTTTCTAGGTGTTTTTTAGTTACAGTTGGCCAGTCTCCTCAATATAAGGTCATTGCATGCTTTTCTTGAAAACCTTGCTGTACCATAAGTATTTTCCCAATTTTGCAATACCTCGGCCAAGGGCGTCCCCTTCTCTATGCCGAGTTTTATTTCCCATCACTAAGAAAATTCAGAGACACGCTTCCGTTGAGTCACGAGGTTCAGAGGGAGCCCCTTGCTTTCTAATCTCCTTCAGAGAGGAGTTTAGGTGCGGCTGGATCCCATCCTAGTCTCAGACTTGGTCAACGGTTTACGTCTAAAGGATATTTTCCCATTCCCAAGAGAGACTCGAACACTGCTTTTATGTGCACTTTACACTGATCAGGCCACACACTTTGCACTCAAAAACATACTGCAGAAAGGGAGGGACTCGCACCCACCCTGGTGTGGAGGAAGATTTAAAGGCCCTACAGTTTTTTTTACATACCAATTTAGATCTTTGCATAGCCAATTGTCATTGGATCCGTATTTTGGCCAGAATATCACTCTATTAAGGGCTATTTTGTCCAGACAAAACACAATACTTTATCATTTTCTATTTATCCTTCCTTTTTGTACACCACACGTTTCCCCGGTACCTTAACATCCTCCCTAAAGGACTGGACGGAGGAATGTCACCATTTTTCCTTTCTATTTCCCATTCTGAGTCTCGAGGCTTCTCCTTGCGCCTCGTCCCTCCTCTCAGAATGCCCCCGACCACCAAGGTAGTACTTAACAGTCTGTTTTCTTACCTTGGTCCACGCACAAAGTTGCCCGCTCGCTCGTATCGTGCTTCCCGCTTTTTCCTTTCTCCTTTCGCCTATGGTTTGCGGGGATCCGCCTTCGTCCCCACAGCCCTGCAGTTTCTGTCTGTCCGTCCGTCCTGGAATCCCCACCGACCATCCAGAAGGCCATTGAAATCAACGGGGCACGCCTTCCCGTCCACTGGCGATAGGGACCCCCGAGATGACGACGTCGAGTCTCGGACGAGCCCCCAGACTTGTAGGAAACCATCATCTTGCCAACAGAATAGGCTCAGGCAGGATCTCTTGGCAAAGCACGTTTTATTAAGGCTTTTGCGAAACGGGCCGTTCTACCTAAAAGTAGGCACACGCAATAGGGCAAAAAGCTTCTACGCCCCCACAAATGCCAGCTGCAAATTCCCTGCCCTGTTCCCCAGGGGTTGGGTACTGCAGGCTTTCCGGACTGCCCGCCGCCTGCCTCAGTTTCCAGGACTCATTCATCTCATGCTAAGAAGGCCCTTCCCCTGCTGGATCTATTGCAAAGGTGGGTTCCTGGCTCTTGGGTTAGCCTTCCCTCTAGCTGCACTTGTTTTTGAAATGCAGGAATGAGTTTGCATTGCAGCATGAGTTGGAAGAGAGTTGGTTTGTGGGAAGGATTCCCAGTGTGATGTGTGTCAATCCTTCCCCCCTCGCTGGGTGAGGTGGCAGCTGAGTTGCAAAAGCAACATTCCTTCTCGAAGGGCTCCTTCCTTGCAGGGCTGAGGCAGAGGCGAGAGAGCGAGGCAGGTGCACGGCGGGGGGGCCGTGGGGGGGGCGGTTTGTCGGTGGGAAAAGCGGGGATCGAACCAGGGACCCATTTGACCAATCCGCGGGTCCGGCGCCCTGGCCGCTCCGCCAGCGCGATCCCACGGCCGTGGAACGCACGGCGCCCCCTATAGGCCGCAGAGCGGCCTGCGCGGCGGCTAAAGGCCGGGGGGGCGGTGGGCGGGGTGGGGATGGAAGTGGGTGCCCTGCGGACCAGCGTCCCGCGACCTGGCCGCTCCTCTACCGCCATCCCCACCGCCGGGGGACGCCACAGCTCCCCCTACAAACCTCCGCCCGCCCGCTAAGCTCGGCCCATGCCGGGGGGCACCCACCGACTCGCTGCCTCCCACCACCACGCTGCAACCCCACCTGCCCCCCGCCCAATCACACACCCCCCCACCCGCCCCTCGCCTGACAGAGCCCAAGACCTCCCGCTGCTGACAGCTACCTGCTCGCGGCCCTAGCGGCAGCGCACGCCGCTCTGCGGCCTATAGGGGGCGCCGTGCGTTCCACGGCCGTGGGATCGCGCTGGCGGAGCGGCCAGGGCGCCGGACCCGCGGATTGGTCAAATGGGTCCCTGGTTCGATCCCCGCTTTTCCCACCGACAGACCCCCACCCCCCACGGCCCCCCCCCCGCGCACCTGCCTCGCTCTCTCGCCTCTGCCTCAGCCCTGCAAGGAGCTATTGAAGGACGAAGGTTGTTTTTACAACTGGTTTGGCACCTGAGCTCAGCGGGGGAAAGGATTGAGAGGTATCAGACTATGAATCACAGAATCACAGAATGTTAGGGATTGGAAGGGACCTCAGAAGATCGTCTAGTCCAATCCCCCCGCCAGAGCAGGAACACCTAGATGAGGTTACACAGGAATGTGTCCAGGTGGCTTTTGAATGTCTCCAGAGGAGGAGACTCCTCAGCCTCCCTGGGCAGCCCGTTCCAGTGCTCTGCCAGCCTCACTGAGAAGAAGTTTCTTCTCCTATTTAAGTGGAACCTCCTGTGTTGCAGTTTGTACCCATTGCCCCATGTCTTATCATTGGTTGTCAGTGAGAAGAGCCTGGCTCCATCCTCGTGACACTCACCCTTTACATATTTACAAACATTAATGAGGTCACCCCTCAGTCTCCTCTTCTCCAAACTAAAGAGACACAGCTCCCTCAGCCTTTCCTCAGTAGGGAGATGCTCCACTCCCTTAATCAACTTTGTCGCCCTGCGCTGGACTCTCTCCAGCAGTTCCCTGTCCTTCTTGAACTGAGGGGCCCAGAACTGGACACAATATTCCAGATGCGGTCTCACCAGGGTAGAGTAGAGGGGCAGGAGAACCTCTTTCAACCTACTAACTACCCTCCTTCTAATACACCCCAGGATGTCATTGGCCTTCTTGGCCACAAGGGCACAGTGCTGGCTCATGGTCATCGTGCCGTCCACCGGGACCCCCAGGTCCCTTTCACTGCTCTCTGACAGGTCATTCCCCGACTTATACTAGTACCTGGGGTTCTTCTTGCCCAGATGCAAGACTCTACACTTGCGCTTGTTATATTTCATTCATGTTTTCCCCGCCCAACTCTCCAGCCTGTCCAGCTCTCGCTGGATGGCAGCACAGCCTTCTGGCGTGTCAGCCACTCCTCCCAGCTTGGTGTCATCAGCAAACTTGCTGACAGTCACTCTATTCCCTCATCCAAGTCATTGATGAATATATTGAATAGTACTGGCCCCAGTACCGACCCTTGAGGGACTCCACAGGCCTCCAACTAGACTCTGCCCCGTTGATCACGACTCTCTGGCTTCTTTCCTTCAGCCAGTTCACAGTCCACATCGCTACCCGATCGTCCAGACCACACTTCCTCAGTTTAGCTGGGAGGATGCTGTGGGAGACCGTGTCAAATGCTTCACTGAAATCAAGACAGACCACATCCACTGCTTTACCATCATCTGTCCACCCGGTTATGTCCTCATAAAAGTCTATGAGGTTGGTCAAGCACAACTTCCCTTTGGTGAAGCCATGTTGACTGCCCCTAATGACCCCCTTATCCCTGATATGCCTTGAGATGGCACCAAGGATAAGTCGTTCCATCAGTTTCCCAGGGATGGAGGTGACGCTGACCGGTCCATAGTCACCCGGGTCCTCCTTCTTGCCCTTTTTGAAGACTGGAATGACATTTGCTTTCCTCCAGCCCTCAGGCACCCCTCCCGTTTCCCATGACTTAGCAAAGGTGACGGAGAGTGGCCTAGCAATGATCAGCCAGCTCCCTCAGCACCCGCGGGTGCATCCCACCTGGAGCCATGGATTTATGGATGTCCAGATTGCTTAATCGGTCCCTAACCCAGGCCCTCAGCCTTCCCTAGCCTGGAAGCACCAACACCCATGAAGGAGCGAGCTGTGGGCAATGTCCTGCTTTGCCTTCAGCGTCTCTCGCAATGTTAACTTGCAAATTTGTAGTGGATGAGGGTGTGGAACTGCAAGCTGGGGATAACAGTTTTCCAGTGAATGTGAAGGAGAAGGACATTGAACTGCTGCCCATGCAAGCTGGTCTCAGAGGACACGTAGCAACTATTCACCTCACACCTGGCAATGCATTCGTTTTTTAAAAAAAAAAATAAGCCCAAAACCACTAAGGCAGGGCTATGTTTCTCACCTGCATAGATGTCATCCTTTCCTGACTGGAACCCTTGGCTTCTTTGTGAAGCCTTTGGTTTCATTACCGGGTAGCGGAGGTTTGTTATCAGTCCTTGATTTGGCTTGTCGTAAGTGTATATTGAATCCTTCAATATTCTGAAGATCCTCTCTGGAACACCTTCAGAAGTCTGCAGAGAAAGGAAAGAAACATTTGTCTGCAGCTGCTCTTCGCATGGAGTCCCCAAAAATGAAAGGAATGACAGGTTGCTTCTTCTTTCCCAAGGAGCTGTTTTGGAAGCAGACTGGGTGACAGAGTCTGGTACCAGCCTTTGGCCACCAGGGACACCTGCTTGGTGGTGTGCTCTAGGCCCTAAGTGTCACCTCCCTCACCCGCTTGATTTTTTTTTTTTTTTTTTTTTTTTAAAGGGAGAAGAGCAGTTTAAAATCTGGGCTCAGGGGTGTGTTGCAGAGGGATGGTGTTACCGACTTCCCCCTGGCGTCAGAGCGCAACGTTCTCTAGGTTATCTACTTTAGTCTTCTAGTGCACCACACTGGTGTGGATGTCAATGAATAAAGTCTGTGTTGAACTTGTATAAGGAAAAACGGAAAAAAAGAATAAGCCAATAAATGCCATCATTATTTTAAAGAAAGATGAGAAGGTAATTTTGCTTATGTCTCCAATAGAAAAGAACCACTGAACAATGACCCCCCTTCCTTCTCTACTCAGTGGGCAGAGATGACAAGAGTTCCTCCCTCTCCTTTCTCCCAAGGTAAACAGTGTCACATTCAGTGCCATGTAGATTAACTTGCATTTCTGAATGGAACCATAACTCCCCTTGGCACCACTCCAAGCAGAGAGACGAACTGAGCAGCTCAGACATGGATGTGTATGAGTATTCAAGGGTCCTGGCCTGACACCAACATCAGTGACATTGTCTTGATCTATCCTTTAATAGACTGAGATCTTTGTCGGTCAAAGTTCAGGCAGCTTACCAGAAAACCAACTACAGTCCTCATGTGTTAACAACATTTAGACTGTCAAAGGAAGAATGCTCAAATTTTAAATTCATCCTTCGTTTGCAGAGAACAGCTGCAGAAACTGAATGCCTAACACAAGCTAGCGCAACAACACAGAAACGTAGAGAAGGAAAGAGAACACCCAACCGCCTGTTCTACTGGTTATTTTCTCCAATACAGGAGAAACAACCACCAACTCTGGAGAACAAACAGGTCAGGGTTATTGGTCCCACAAAAACGAGCATAAGAAATACTAAGGCAATTCCCCAGAGTCCAGTAACTCTCTTGCCCTCAAGCCAGGGTCGTGCCACAAAAGCAAAACTCTTACCAAAGATTTCATCTTAGCTTGAACAGGTAAGTTGTGATGACGGAGATTCGCCAGGAGTCCTAAACATGGTATCATTACCTCATCTTCTGTGGTTTGACTGAAAAGTCCAGGAAGTCAAACAAAGACTTTTAATTAAAGCATCCAGAAATTAGTTACCAGAATTTGGGGGTTGAGGGTGGGGTGCTTGGGGGACTCTATTTTGTTGCCGTGGCGGTGGGGAGGGGAGTGTGGTATTGTTTTGTTTTTTAACTAGACACCATTCTGCCAAGCCAAGCAAAATTCAGATTGCAATCCCCATAGTGTGGGCAGTTTTTAACTGAGCACATCTGGGGAAAAAAAAAAAAAAAAAGGTCTATCAGAGACCAGCACTATCAAAGGTCCTTTATTGCAGGTGCTTTTAAGAGTCACTAGATCTCTTACAAGGACCCTTGCACAAAAGTCATTTTAATGTAACATAAGTCTGTTCCTAATGACGAGCATGACTTTTCCCCTGGGTCTACTCTTTGACAGCTCCCTGGGATATGCAGGTGGGCTAAGAGGCCAGTTAATATCCAGTCACTGAAAGTCCCACAACCACTGCATTTGACAGGCTGTAACAACATGGTTTGCTAAGAAAAACCTCTGTTTAGCTTGGAGTAAAAATGCCACAGGTCACTCTGGAGACCAGGTTAGTGCAATATGCTAATGGCCTTCAGAAAGTTTAGAAACTTAGCCAGGTGTTTCCCATGAGAGAAGGTAACTGAGTGCACACTTACACATGATGCATTAGAAATGAAATTAATTCATTGACGTTGGCACCAGCACAAAAGACCTGAACATTGTAAGTTACCCTCTGCAGCAACTGGATACTCTGAGGAAATTAAAAGCTGTTCACATGTGTCTTTCCTATAGCATCGCACTCAAGAATGTTACAAATTAGAAAGCTGAAAGGACAAATAAAAAGACATCACGACTGAATTCATTTTCAGACCCTGTGACGTTAACACGACAACTACACAAGCTGCTGTGAGCACACAGGGTCGTGTCCTGACACTCCGAGGTACTTATTAAAAGCCCAAACAGATGGATAAGGTTTTCTTTTGACAGAGGCATTACCTTTGTAGCCCATCCATTTCTCCCCTTTGCTTCATCAGCACGTTCTCCATTCTGTCAGCGAGAAAGGGGCTTTGTCCTGTTGAAAGATCCACAAGTTTTGCCAAAATGCAAAAAGCGCTTTGCAGCCTCTTCAGAAAGTATGTTTAGTGCAGGGGTGTCAAACTCATTTGTAGCAAATGCATTTTTAGGACTGTATAAATGTAGGAGTAGTCGCATTTCTAGAGTCCTAAAATTACGTTTGGCCCTTTGAAGGCAACCGCGAGGCTGATGTGCCCCCCAGTGAAAATGAGTTTGACACCCCCGGCTTAGAGGAAAACACGTTTGCTGTGAAGACAGTCGACAGATCTAATGGTAGTTAAGTCTTTCCTACAGCATCCTTTCAGCACGCAACGTAATTGAGTTAATATAATGCTAATATGCACAATTATGACAATAATCACAGCACAGGATAGCAGCTGAAACCAAACCTCATTATATAAGCATGTGACATAAGAAATTCAAGGTCTTAGTCCTGCATCTACTTGGTGACTACAAAACCTCTCCCACTGACTGGCAAGTCACCTGGATCTCTTAGTCTTCTCCTACTCCAAGTGCTTTGACAAATACACAAACTGGGACAAAAGTGTCCTTCACTGGATGCCTGACTCATTTTCCACAGATCAGGGGCAACACAACTGCTGGCAAATTCATTTTCTGTTTTCCCTCTCAGAAAAGAGATGTCACAACACGTAGCCAGCAAGTACTTGCTGAAATCTCAAAGCCACATATGAGGAAACCTGTGCATATTTTAAAAAAAAAAAAAAAAAAGAGGAGGTCTTCCCCACCTTTACTGGTCAATGCACAGAAAGGACACGTGAACATTGGTGAAGATGGGCTGTGAGATGGGCTGTGAGATATTATGTGTAAGGTAATAATGTGTAATAAGCTCTGCACTTGACTCCTATAACTCAGCTCGCACTGGCACAGCCCCTTGCACTCACTGGCACTGAGCAGAGGGCAGCAGGCACACGTGCCCTGCAGACCTTCGATGAGAACTGGCAGCCACAGCTCTCGTTTCACTCCTTCACAACTGCCTGTCAAAGAATTGATTAGACAAAACCGACTCCAAGCTTGTCTCATGAACAGTAGGAGAAAGAACTAAATACCTCAGCTGGAAAATAATTCTGGAAAACAAGCTCTCCAGCAGCCATTTCTCGAAATCATTTCAAAAACAGAGGCTTTTGGGTTTGGTTTTGGTTTATTTTTGCTTGGTTTGTTGGTTGGATTTGTTTGTCTGGTTTTGTTAGGTTTGGGGTTTTTTGTTTTGTTTCAATTGGAGCAGGTGAGAAGCTCAAGCTCGATTAAAGAGAGAGTACAAAGAACTCTCTGCAGCCTTAAAATCCTGTCATACTGGCCTCGTATGGCAAACAACATACACAGCTAAGACCGACACACTATTTCAGAAGAGTTATTACATGCATGCCGCATAACAGATACCATATAAGAGTAGACAAATAGAGTTAAGCATTAGTTCCTGTTACCTGTAATATGAATGGGTCACTGAGATGAGCAGAGCCTCGATGAACCACTCCTGCCAGCACGTGGTCACATTGTAGGTATCCTGAAGAGCTTCTCTAGTCTCGCTCTCTAAGACTGGAATTTAAGAATTATTAACAAAAAACCCCTGTCAAACAGCAAAAGCAGCTGTTGCATTAGCTACCAATCTGAGCAGAAGCCCAAGTCATTGACCAGTTTTTCACATCTGTTTCACAAACAACTACAAATAAATCACAGCTCCTACGCACTTGAAGAATCTGGACCTGTCTTGTCATCGCTTTCCCAGAGCAAAGAGCATACCCCCCTCCCCTCTTCCCCCCTTCCTACCCCTCTGCACACCACCTCCAGCCCCGCTACAACCCCACCTGCCCCCCACCCAAACACATCCCCCCCCACGCCCACCCCACCCCTCGCCTGACAGAGCCCAAGACCTCCCGCTGCTGACAGCTACCTGCTCGGGGCCTGGGAGCAAGCGTCACCCAAATGGAACAACCGGCCCAGGCCCACCCACGGGAGACTCTGGGGCGCAAACCAGATGCAAACTCTTCCGTCCTTCCTTCCTTCCTTCCTGCCTTGGCCCTAAGTGTCACCTCCCTCACCCACTTGTTGGGTTTTATTCCGAAAAAAAAAAGAGTGGTTTAAAATCTGGGCTCGGGTGTGTTGAAGAGGGACAGCGTTAGCGACTTTCCCCTGGGGACAGAGTGCAAGGTTAGTGGCAACCTGTTTGGTTCTCACTTCAAAGCTTCTCTTTCGACGCCTAGGTGAGAAGCAGAAGCCAAAGGTTCTGCCAAGGATGGGCACTGTCGAGCAAAAGACATCTGCAGAGGCAAGCCCGGAGGACGGCGCTCCTAAGCAGAGGAAGGGCCTTGTCGCAAGCTGCGTTTGAACGTGCCCGTTGGTGCTGCTGGACTGGATTCCTTCCAGGGCACAGTCCCCCAGGGATCCGTACAGAGACTTGGCCACACTGGTCACTTGAGGAGGGTGACAGACGGTAAGCGCACAAATCATCTGGAGTCACAGCCAGGGTCCTGCTAGTGGTGAGGACAAGTGAACAGGGCTTGATTCTCTTGGTTTTTCGGCATCCTGCATCTTGCCTTCTGCCCGGGGTGGGCTAGGTGCCACTGCCTCTGCGGACTTGCTCTGGCTGGGACGGAGTTGACTCTTGTTAGTGGCAGCCGGCCTAGCACCGTGTTTGGCAGGGGTGGCTAAAGCGGTGTTGCTTACTGCAGCTGTGGTGTGGCTGTTGCTGCGAGTGCGGGCCTCCCGGAGCCGTGAGGTTGTCTCTTTTTCCTGCAGCGCTGAGGCTGGGGGTGTGCAAGAGGTTGGGAGGGTGGAGAGCAGGAGAGCGTCCGGGAAGTGGCCAAAGGGCCGTCCCCTGCTGTAGGCCAGCTGCGCCCACAGGCTTGGTGTTCCTTGCTGCTGGTGCTGCTGCTGCTGCCTTTGTGGTGCAGGTCAGCGTTTCTGGGCGCATGCATGATTTGTGGTGGGCTTGGGGGTGGGCAGGAGGGCAGCAGGCCAAAGGGCTCCCCTCCTGCTGTGCTGCCTGGGTGTCCCTGGCTGTGTGTCTGCCGGGGGCCGGGGAAGCAAGAGCAAGAGGGCCAAGCGGGCGGCAGGCAGCGCAGGCTGGTGAGCGGCAAGGAGGAAAGGCCAAGGGCTTTGGGCGTCTGGTGCCGGGCCAGGTGGGGCTGAGGCGAGGGCATCTTTTCTACTAATGTCTATTCGTGATCCATAAACCTCACTTACTGAATCATCTGCTCCCTGTAGCGTAATTAGCAAAGGGTTGCACTGCAGAGACTCACATCCCGGGAGAGATTGCCCTTTGGATAGGGTAAGTTTTCTTTTTCATTCTATAACCATTCATTGCTCACTGTCCATCCCCCAAACTCTGTGGTCCAGATAACACTGTATCAGGAGGGGCAATGAGAGACAGCAACAAAAACTATGCACTTATTTAAATCATCCTTAGACTCGGTCCCCTTGGACACATGTTTGTTTTCATAACTCAATTCCCTTTAGCTCTGTACATCCCCACACCTATGGATCTGGCAAGCGTCTACTCAAATTGTTAGGGAACCTTCAGTTTCAGTGACGTTCACGTTAAGTAACCCATTTGTAAATTCTACATAATACAGGATTAGTAATCCCCAAAAGTTTCATTTCATTTTCATCTCTGTATCTTTAGTTGAAGTGGGTCGTCAGTTGTCAGTACTTGCCACTCCTCACTGTCCTTTGGAGGTCTGATTGGCTCTTTAATCCACGTGTAATGAGTCCACCCTTTCTCAGCTGGTCGCACCACTGTCTCGGTGATCAGCAGAACTTGAAATGCGCCTTCCCAATCTGGCTGAAGCTTAGCGTCTTTCCAGGATTTGACCAGGACCTGCTGTCCAGGCTGAAACTTGTGAGCTGCAGACTCTAAAGGCAGAGTTTGTGCCAGAAGCCCTTGGTGCCTGAGAGAAGACAGAAAAGACAACCCGAGCATACAGTTTTTGAGAAACAAATCCTTAGTTTCAAACCGTGGGGGTCCATCCGTTATTTCGCTTTTGCTACCACTGCCCCCGTGGCAGTGCTAAGAGGGAAGGCTTCTCCCCACCTGGTAAGATGATCAAACACTAGTAAGTTTTTAATTCAGCCAACTGCAGGTAATTCTGTGAAATCAAC
This sequence comes from Columba livia, assembly GCF_036013475.1. Taxonomy (NCBI): domain Eukaryota; kingdom Metazoa; phylum Chordata; class Aves; order Columbiformes; family Columbidae; genus Columba; species Columba livia. Next base: position 1,376,084 of record NW_027043810.1, read on the forward strand.
TTGTATATTTTGGAAGGGTCATAAACTTGGCCTTCAACCTCCTGCAGGCTGCTTCCTAAGTGCCTTTTCATTTACTTTTTTACAAACCACACATCATTCACAAATTTGCTTGGCTATAGTATAAATTCCAGTACACCCATATTTTTATAACACTATGGCACCCATTACTTGTTTTCCTCATTAACTCTCTTGATGTAAAATTGCTAATACCTTCCTCATGGTTTGCTTATTTAACATTTCTCTACCCTCTGGGAGTACGCATTTCCCATTCTGTTCCCTGGCTTCCAACTCTTGGAGGACTTCTTTTTATCTTTCATTGAAAACTGGAATTTCTTGTGGGGCCAGGACCTCGGGCGTGAGATAAAACCTGAAGCAATAAATAAGTTAAGGCTGCTTCTCAGGCCATTTCATCTGCTAACCAACTTCCCCGACACAAAAAGAGTTGCCCCTCTGATGTCCATTAACATGTACTACAGCCACTTCTATTGGTGACATCAGATTCCATAACACTTGTCCAACTAGTTCTTCATGAACCAATTCTTTACCTTTGCTATTAATTAGACCCCATTCTTCCCAAATTTTCCCAAAGGTGTGCACTTCTCCAAATGCGTATCTAGAACCATTACGGATGGTACCTTCTTTTCCTTCTAACATTTGCAGTGCCTGACTGACGGCTTGTGGCTGGCATGTTTGAGCTGACCAGTTATTAGGCAACCTTCCCGTTTCTCTTATTTCACCATTCACACCTTCAACGATGGCACACCCATTGTGTCTCTTCCCCTGAATTACCCTTGAAGACCCATCTATGAAGAGGTGCAGCCCATTGCCACCTCTCCATAGGAAAGCAGCAGGGTTTAATTTCCTGCTTTCTCCCACCAGAAGAGCAGTTGCTGCTGCAGCTTGCACACACTCTGGCCAACCTCGAGACACTGGGTCTAAGAGCTTAGATCAGTGTGCCACTGCTTGTCGCTTCCCCCCCAGCCCACTTGCTGCTGGAGCAGCGTGAGAGGCAGAACAGGCCTCCACTCTGTGCAAGCATTGCTCAACAATAACAAAAACATCTCTGTATTATCAACACTGTTTTAAGCATCAATCAAAAACATAGTCCCATACTAGGTACCACAAAGAAAATTAACTCCAGCCCAGCCAAAACCAACACAAACTTCCAGGTAATACAATATCTTTCAAATTTTCTCCTTGTCACCCCCCAGGCAGTAACTGTGTTTCCACACCCAGAGCCTGTAAAAGGTTTCTCTCTAATATAGAAGCTGGGGAATCTTCCCCTAATATATTCCTTCCCCATACGCTTTTAATTCTTATTATCACAAATAGGAATTTATTCATAATTGTCTCTCCTTCCTCCCTGCTACCCCATTTATTACAACTCCGTCTTCAGTTCTGGATCTTTTTAGGGGAGAATTTAGAAGGGACATGGGAGCTTCTGTTTCTGCTAAAAACTAGACCTCATTACCAATTACCACCATTACTTTACCAATTACATGCTCTTTTCCAATTTAAACGTTTCCCCACAAAAAAACAAACAAACAAACAAACAAAAAAAAAAACACCAAAAAAAAAAGCCACCACAACACCAAAAACATTTTCAGCCCCTCTGATTTTCCAAAGTGTATTGAGTTTTCTTCCTTTAGTCATTTCCAACAGTTGCCGCCCTAGGGGTAAATATCCCAGATTTCCACAATAATAGCATCCCATTTTCTCTCATTCTCTCACTTTTTTCACTGACTTTGGTCTAAATCTTCTGCGGTTTTGTTTTGTTTTGTTCTTTTCCCTTCCAGTCTTTCACTTGCAACCAATCAGTCTGCTTCAACTTTTCGCTTCAGTTCCCGACCATCATACACAAACACGACCACACTCAGATTTTTTGCAAATTCTTCCTGCCAACCTGGCACATGCTCTCGGAAATACTTCCGTAGATCCACAAACACACTTGCTACCAGTCCACAAAGCTTTCCAAAAATCTTCCCCAGTCGGTGCTCCCCTGGCTTCTGTCTACATTCCTGCACTTCAGTTCAGTTTACTCTTATCTCCTCAAAAGCTCAAAAGCTTTTATCAGATTTTTAACCACCGTTTGGCAATTATCTCCATTTGTTTGATTATTATCATCTCAATTAGAATCACCTTGGGGCCAGGTAGTCTCCCACTGCCTGTGGGGTTAGTTCCACATTCTTTTAAATGATGTTTCTGGACAGACCAACTCTCTCAATAACAGGATAACATCGGCTCAGAATGGATTCTAGCCCCGCCCCCCCCCAAAAAAATTAGAAAATCATGATGCTCATCGATCCCCATCTTCCCTTCAGAGTTTGATTTCCTCACATAATCAAATCCCCAGAGTGCCAGGGGGTGCATCCGTGTAACACTGGAACACTGGAGGGCATTCACATGTACATCCCCCCCTTCGCACTTGCTCCCCTACACACACATACGCACGCACATCTGCTGCTGGCTGCACTGCAAAATAACTTTAGCAATCCCAGGGTAAAGCCCAGCAAAAGCAGTAAGGACAAGAAAGACAGTTGGGGAGGTAATCAAGAGGTGATACAGAGAGCAGAGACCAGCTCTGCAAGCACCTTAGTTAAATTACTCCCAACTGCAGCTAAAATTCTTTCTCTAGGTTTTTATACTCGTTTTCGACCATCCTCTTTATGGTGGTCATATGCCAAATCATCCTATACGTACCAGTAATTCATTTGTCCAGGACATCTGTTTTCTAGGTGTTTTTTAGTTACAGTTGGCCAGTCTCCTCAATATAAGGTCATTGCATGCTTTTCTTGAAAACCTTGCTGTACCATAAGTATTTTCCCAATTTTGCAATACCTCGGCCAAGGGCGTCCCCTTCTCTATGCCGAGTTTTATTTCCCATCACTAAGAAAATTCAGAGACACGCTTCCGTTGAGTCACGAGGTTCAGAGGGAGCCCCTTGCTTTCTAATCTCCTTCAGAGAGGAGTTTAGGTGCGGCTGGATCCCATCCTAGTCTCAGACTTGGTCAACGGTTTACGTCTAAAGGATATTTTCCCATTCCCAAGAGAGACTCGAACACTGCTTTTATGTGCACTTTACACTGATCAGGCCACACACTTTGCACTCAAAAACATACTGCAGAAAGGGAGGGACTCGCACCCACCCTGGTGTGGAGGAAGATTTAAAGGCCCTACAGTTTTTTTTACATACCAATTTAGATCTTTGCATAGCCAATTGTCATTGGATCCGTATTTTGGCCAGAATATCACTCTATTAAGGGCTATTTTGTCCAGACAAAACACAATACTTTATCATTTTCTATTTATCCTTCCTTTTTGTACACCACACGTTTCCCCGGTACCTTAACATCCTCCCTAAAGGACTGGACGGAGGAATGTCACCATTTTTCCTTTCTATTTCCCATTCTGAGTCTCGAGGCTTCTCCTTGCGCCTCGTCCCTCCTCTCAGAATGCCCCCGACCACCAAGGTAGTACTTAACAGTCTGTTTTCTTACCTTGGTCCACGCACAAAGTTGCCCGCTCGCTCGTATCGTGCTTCCCGCTTTTTCCTTTCTCCTTTCGCCTATGGTTTGCGGGGATCCGCCTTCGTCCCCACAGCCCTGCAGTTTCTGTCTGTCCGTCCGTCCTGGAATCCCCACCGACCATCCAGAAGGCCATTGAAATCAACGGGGCACGCCTTCCCGTCCACTGGCGATAGGGACCCCCGAGATGACGACGTCGAGTCTCGGACGAGCCCCCAGACTTGTAGGAAACCATCATCTTGCCAACAGAATAGGCTCAGGCAGGATCTCTTGGCAAAGCACGTTTTATTAAGGCTTTTGCGAAACGGGCCGTTCTACCTAAAAGTAGGCACACGCAATAGGGCAAAAAGCTTCTACGCCCCCACAAATGCCAGCTGCAAATTCCCTGCCCTGTTCCCCAGGGGTTGGGTACTGCAGGCTTTCCGGACTGCCCGCCGCCTGCCTCAGTTTCCAGGACTCATTCATCTCATGCTAAGAAGGCCCTTCCCCTGCTGGATCTATTGCAAAGGTGGGTTCCTGGCTCTTGGGTTAGCCTTCCCTCTAGCTGCACTTGTTTTTGAAATGCAGGAATGAGTTTGCATTGCAGCATGAGTTGGAAGAGAGTTGGTTTGTGGGAAGGATTCCCAGTGTGATGTGTGTCAATCCTTCCCCCCTCGCTGGGTGAGGTGGCAGCTGAGTTGCAAAAGCAACATTCCTTCTCGAAGGGCTCCTTCCTTGCAGGGCTGAGGCAGAGGCGAGAGAGCGAGGCAGGTGCACGGCGGGGGGGCCGTGGGGGGGGCGGTTTGTCGGTGGGAAAAGCGGGGATCGAACCAGGGACCCATTTGACCAATCCGCGGGTCCGGCGCCCTGGCCGCTCCGCCAGCGCGATCCCACGGCCGTGGAACGCACGGCGCCCCCTATAGGCCGCAGAGCGGCCTGCGCGGCGGCTAAAGGCCGGGGGGGCGGTGGGCGGGGTGGGGATGGAAGTGGGTGCCCTGCGGACCAGCGTCCCGCGACCTGGCCGCTCCTCTACCGCCATCCCCACCGCCGGGGGACGCCACAGCTCCCCCTACAAACCTCCGCCCGCCCGCTAAGCTCGGCCCATGCCGGGGGGCACCCACCGACTCGCTGCCTCCCACCACCACGCTGCAACCCCACCTGCCCCCCGCCCAATCACACACCCCCCCACCCGCCCCTCGCCTGACAGAGCCCAAGACCTCCCGCTGCTGACAGCTACCTGCTCGCGGCCCTAGCGGCAGCGCACGCCGCTCTGCGGCCTATAGGGGGCGCCGTGCGTTCCACGGCCGTGGGATCGCGCTGGCGGAGCGGCCAGGGCGCCGGACCCGCGGATTGGTCAAATGGGTCCCTGGTTCGATCCCCGCTTTTCCCACCGACAGACCCCCACCCCCCACGGCCCCCCCCCCGCGCACCTGCCTCGCTCTCTCGCCTCTGCCTCAGCCCTGCAAGGAGCTATTGAAGGACGAAGGTTGTTTTTACAACTGGTTTGGCACCTGAGCTCAGCGGGGGAAAGGATTGAGAGGTATCAGACTATGAATCACAGAATCACAGAATGTTAGGGATTGGAAGGGACCTCAGAAGATCGTCTAGTCCAATCCCCCCGCCAGAGCAGGAACACCTAGATGAGGTTACACAGGAATGTGTCCAGGTGGCTTTTGAATGTCTCCAGAGGAGGAGACTCCTCAGCCTCCCTGGGCAGCCCGTTCCAGTGCTCTGCCAGCCTCACTGAGAAGAAGTTTCTTCTCCTATTTAAGTGGAACCTCCTGTGTTGCAGTTTGTACCCATTGCCCCATGTCTTATCATTGGTTGTCAGTGAGAAGAGCCTGGCTCCATCCTCGTGACACTCACCCTTTACATATTTACAAACATTAATGAGGTCACCCCTCAGTCTCCTCTTCTCCAAACTAAAGAGACACAGCTCCCTCAGCCTTTCCTCAGTAGGGAGATGCTCCACTCCCTTAATCAACTTTGTCGCCCTGCGCTGGACTCTCTCCAGCAGTTCCCTGTCCTTCTTGAACTGAGGGGCCCAGAACTGGACACAATATTCCAGATGCGGTCTCACCAGGGTAGAGTAGAGGGGCAGGAGAACCTCTTTCAACCTACTAACTACCCTCCTTCTAATACACCCCAGGATGTCATTGGCCTTCTTGGCCACAAGGGCACAGTGCTGGCTCATGGTCATCGTGCCGTCCACCGGGACCCCCAGGTCCCTTTCACTGCTCTCTGACAGGTCATTCCCCGACTTATACTAGTACCTGGGGTTCTTCTTGCCCAGATGCAAGACTCTACACTTGTGCTTGTTATATTTCATTCATGTTTTCCCCGCCCAACTCTCCAGCCTGTCCAGCTCTCGCTGGATGGCAGCACAGCCTTCTGGCGTGTCAGCCACTCCTCCCAGCTTGGTGTCATCAGCAAACTTGCTGACAGTCACTCTATTCCCTCATCCAAGTCATTGATGAATATATTGAATAGTACTGGCCCCAGTACCGACCCTTGAGGGACTCCACAGGCCTCCAACTAGACTCTGCCCCGTTGATCACGACTCTCTGGCTTCTTTCCTTCAGCCAGTTCACAGTCCACATCGCTACCCGATCGTCCAGACCACACTTCCTCAGTTTAGCTGGGAGGATGCTGTGGGAGACCGTGTCAAATGCTTCACTGAAATCAAGACAGACCACATCCACTGCTTTACCATCATCTGTCCACCCGGTTATGTCCTCATAAAAGTCTATGAGGTTGGTCAAGCACAACTTCCCTTTGGTGAAGCCATGTTGACTGCCCCTAATGACCCCCTTATCCCTGATATGCCTTGAGATGGCACCAAGGATAAGTCGTTCCATCAGTTTCCCAGGGATGGAGGTGACGCTGACCGGTCCATAGTTACCCGGGTCCTCCTTCTTGCCCTTTTTGAAGACTGGAATGACATTTGCTTTCCTCCAGCCCTCAGGCACCCCTCCCGTTTCCCATGACTTAGCAAAGATGACGGAGAGTGGCCTAGCAATGATCAGCCAGCTCCCTCAGCACCCGCGGGTGCATCCCACCTGGAGCCATGGATTTATGGATGTCCAGATTGCTTAATCGGTCCCTAACCCAGGCCCTCAGCCTTCCCTAGCCTGGAAGCACCAACACCCATGAAGGAGCGAGCTGTGGGCAATGTCCTGCTTTGCCTTCAGCGTCTCTCGCAATGTTAACTTGCAAATTTGTAGTGGATGAGGGTGTGGAACTGCAAGCTGGGGATAACAGTTTTCCAGTGAATGTGAAGGAGAAGGACATTGAACTGCTGCCCATGCAAGCTGGTCTCAGAGGACACGTAGCAACTATTCACCTCACACCTGGCAATGCATTCGTTTTTTAAAAAAAAAAATAAGCCCAAAACCACTAAGGCAGGGCTATGTTTCTCACCTGCATAGATGTCATCCTTTCCTGACTGGAACCCTTGGCTTCTTTGTGAAGCCTTTGGTTTCATTACCGGGTAGCGGAGGTTTGTTATCAGTCCTTGATTTGGCTTGTCGTAAGTGTATATTGAATCCTTCAATATTCTGAAGATCCTCTCTGGAACACCTTCAGAAGTCTGCAGAGAAAGGAAAGAAACATTTGTCTGCAGCTGCTCTTCGCATGCAGTCCCCAAAAATGAAAGGAATGACAGGTTGCTTCTTCTTTCCCAAGGAGCTGTTTTGGAAGCAGACTGGGTGACAGAGTCTGGTACCAGCCTTTGGCCACCAGGGACACCTGCTTGGTGGTGTGCTCTAGGCCCTAAGTGTCACCTCCCTCACCCGCTTGATTTTTTTTTTTTTTTTTTTTTTTTTTAAAGGGAGAAGAGCAGTTTAAAATCTGGGCTCAGGGGTGTGTTGCAGAGGGATGGTGTTACCGACTTCCCCCTGGCGTCAGAGCGCAACGTTCTCTAGGTTATCTACTTTAGTCTTCTAGTGCACCACACTGGTGTGGATGTCAATGACTAAAGTCTGTGTTGAACTTGTATAAGGAAAAACGGAAAAAAAGAATAAGCCAATAAACGCCATCATTATTTTAAAGAAAGATGAGAAGGTAATTTTGCTTATGTCTCCAATAGAAAAGAACCACTGAACAATGACCCCCCTTCCTTCTCTACTCAGTGGGCAGAGATGACAAGAGTTCCTCCTTCTCCTTCCCTCTCCTTTCTCCCAAGGTAAACAGTGTCACATTCAGTGCCATGTAGATTAACTTGCATTTCTGAATTGAACCATAACTCCCCTTGGCACCACTCCAAGCAGAGAGACGAACTGAGCAGCTCAGACATGGATGTGTATGAGTATTCAAGGGTCCTGGCCTGACACCAACATCAGTGACATTTTCTTGATCTATCCTTTAATAGACTGAGATCTTTGTCGGTCAAAGTTCAGGCAGCTTACCAGAAAACCAACTACAGTCCTCATGTGTTAACAACATTTAGACTGTCAAAGGAAGAATGCTCAAATTTTAAATTCATCCTTCGTTTGCAGAGAACAGCTGCAGAAACTGAATGCCTAACACAAGCTAGCGCAACAACACAGAAACGTAGAGAAGGAAAGAGAACACCCAACCGCCTGTTCTACTGGTTATTTTCTCCAATACAGGAGAAACAACCACCAACTCTGGAGAACAAACAGGTCAGGGTTATTGGTCCCACAAAAACGAGCATAAGAAATACTAAGGCAATTCCCCAGAGTCCAGTAACTCTCTTGCCCTCAAGCCAGGGTCGTGCCACAAAAGCAAAACTCTTACCAAAGATTTCATCTTAGCTTGAACAGGTAAGTTGTGATGACGGAGATTCGCCAGGAGTCCTAAACATGGTATCATTACCTCATCTTCTGTGGTTTGACTGAAAAGTCCAGGAAGTCAAACAAAGACTTTTAATTAAAGCATCCAGAAATTAGTTACCAGAATTTGGGGGTTGAGGGTGGGGTGCTTGGGGGACTCTATTTTGTTGCCGTGGCGGTGGGGAGGGGAGTGTGGTATTGTTTTGTTTTTTAACTAGACACCATTCTGCCAAGCCAAGCAAAATTCAGATTGCAATCCCCATAGTGTGGGCAGTTTTTAACTGAGCACATCTGGGAAAAAAAAAAAAAAAAAAGGTCTATCAGAGACCAGCACTATCAAAGGTCCTTTATTGCAGGTGCTTTTAAGAGTCACTAGATCTCTTACAAGGACCCTTGCACAAAAGTCATTTTAATGTAACATAAGTCTGTTCCTAATGACGAGCATGACTTTTCCCCTGGGTCTTCTCTTTGACAGCTCCCTGGGATATGCAGGTGGGCTAAGAGGCCAGTTAATATCCAGTCACTGAAAGTCCCACAACCACTGCATTTGACAGGCTGTAACAACATGGTTTGCAAAGAAAAACCTCTGTTTAGCTTGGAGTAAAAATGCCACAGGTCACTCTGGAGACCAGGTTAGTGCAATATGCTAATGGCCTTCAGAAAGTTTAGAAACTTAGCCAGGTGTTTCCCATGAGAGAAGGTAACTGAGTGCACACTTACACATGATGCATTAGAAATGAAATTAATTCATTGACGTTGGCACCAGCACAAAAGACCTGAACATTGTAAGTTACCCTCTGCAGCAACTGGATACTCTGAGGAAATTAAAAGCTGTTCACATGTGTCTTTCCTATAGCATCGCACTCAAGAATGTTACAAATTAGAAAGCTGAAAGGACAAATAAAAAGACATCACGACTGAATTCATTTTCAGACCCTGTGACGTTAACACGACAACTACACAAGCTGCTGTGAGCACACAGGGTCGTGTCCTGACACTCCGAGGTACTTATTAAAAGCCCAAACAGATGGATAAGGTTTTCTTTTGACAGAGGCATTACCTTTGTAGCCCATCCATTTCTCCCCTTTGCTTCATCAGCACGTTCTCCATTCTGTCAGCGAGAAAGGGGCTTTGTCCTGTTGAAAGATCCACAAGTTTTGCCAAAATGCAAAAAGCGCTTTGCAGCCTCTTCAGAAAGTATGTTTAGTGCAGGGGTGTCAAACTCATTTGTAGCAAATGCATTTTTAGGACTGTATAAATGTAGGAGTAGTCGCATTTCTAGAGTCCTAAAATTACGTTTGGCCCTTTGAAGGCAACCGCGAGGCTGATGTGCCCCCCAGTGAAAATGAGTTTGACACCCCCGGCTTAGAGGAAAACACGTTTGCTGTGAAGACAGTCGACAGATCTAATGGTAGTTAAGTCTTTCCTACAGCATCCTTTCAGCACGCAACGTAATTGAGTTAATATAATGCTAATATGCACAATTATGACAATAATCACAGCACAGGATAGCAGCTGAAACCAAACCTCATTATATAAGCATGTGACATAAGAAATTCAAGGTCTTAGTCCTGCATCTACTTGGTGACTACAAAACCTCTCCCACTGACTGGCAAGTCACCTGGATCTCTTAGTCTTCTCCTACTCCAAGTGCTTTGACAAATACACAAACTGGGACAAAAGTGTCCTTCACTGGATGCCTGACTCATTTTCCACAGATCAGGGGCAACACAACTGCTGGCAAATTCATTTTCCGTTTTCCCTCTCAGAAAAGAGATGTCACGACACGTAGCCAGCAAGTACTTGCTGAAATCTCAGAGCCACATATGAGGAAACCTGTGCATATTTAAAAAAAAAAAAAAAAGAGGAGGTCTTCCCCACCTTTACTGGTCAATGCACAGAAAGGACACGTGAACATTGGTGAAGATGGGCTGTGAGATGGGCTGTGAGATATTATGTGTAAGGTAATAATGTGTAATAAGCTCTGCACTTGACTCCTATAACTCAGCTCGCACTGGCACAGCCCCTTGCACTCACTGGCACTGAGCAGAGGGCAGCAGGCACACGTGCCCTGCAGACCTTCGATGAGAACTGGCAGCCACAGCTCTCGTTTCACTCCTTCACAACTGCCTGTCAAAGAATTGATTAGACAAAACCGACTCCAAGCTTGTCTCATGAACAGTAGGAGAAAGAACTAAATACCTCAGCTGGAAAATAATTCTGGAAAATAAGCTCTCCAGCAGCCATTTCTCGAAATCATTTCAAAAACAGAGGCTTTTGGGTTTGGTTTTGGTTTATTTTTGCTTGGTTTGTTGGTTGGATTTGTTTGTCTGGTTTTGTTAGGTTTGGGGTTTTTTGTTTTGTTTCAATTGGAGCAGGTGAGAAGCTCAAGCTCGATTAAAGAGAGAGTACAAAGAACTCTCTGCAGCCTTAAAATCCTGTCATACTGGCCTCGTATGGCAAACAACATACACAGCTAAGACCGACACACTATTTCAGAAGAGTTATTACATGCATGCCGCATAACAGATACCATATAAGAGTAGACAAATAGAGTTAAGCATTAGTTCCTGTTACCTGTAATATGAATGGGTCACTGAGATGAGCAGAGCCTCGATGAACCACTCCTGCCAGCACGTGGTCACATTGTAGGTATCCTGAAGAGCTTCTCTAGTCTCGCTCTCTAAGACTGGAATTTAAGAATTATTAACAAAAAACCCCTGTCAAACAGCAAAAGCAGCTGTTGCATTAGCTACCAATCTGAGCAGAAGCCCAAGTCATTGACCAGTTTTTCACATCTGTTTCACAAACAACTACAAATAAATCACAGCTCCTACGCACTTGAAGAATCTGGACCTGTCTTGTCATCGCTTTCCCAGAGCAAAGAGCATACCCCCCTCCCCTCTTCCCCCCTTCCTACCCCTCTGCACACCACCTCCAGCCCCGCTACAACCCCACCTGCCCCCCGCCCAAACACATCCCCCCCCACGCCCACCCCACCCCTCGCCTGACAGAGCCCAAGACCTCCCGCTGCTGACAGCTACCTGCTCAGGGCCTGGGAGCAAGCGTCACCCAAATGGAACAACCGGCCCAGGCCCACCCACGGGAGACTCTGGGGCGCAAACCAGATGCAAACTCTTCCGTCCTTCCTTCCTTCCTTCCTGCCTTGGCCCTAAGTGTCACCTCCCTCACCCACTTGTTGGGTTTTATTCCGAAAAAAAAAAGAGTGGTTTAAAATCTGGGCTCGGGTGTGTTGAAGAGGGACAGCGTTAGCGACTTTCCCCTGGGGACAGAGTGCAAGGTTAGTGGCAACCTGTTTGGTTCTCACTTCAAAGCTTCTCTTTCGACGCCTAGGTGAGAAGCAGAAGCCAAAGGTTCTGCCAAGGATGGGCACTGTCGAGCAAAAGACATCTGCAGAGGCAAGCCCGGAGGACGGCGCTCCTAAGCAGAGGAAGGGCCTTGTCGCAAGCTGCGTTTGAACGTGCCCGTTGGTGCTGCTGGACTGGATTCCTTCCAGGGCACAGTCCCCCAGGGATCCGTACAGAGACTTGGCCACACTGGTCACTTGAGGAGGGTGACAGACGGTAAGCGCACAAATCATCTGGAGTCACAGCCAGGGTCCTGCTAGTGGTGAGGACAAGTGAACAGGGCTTGATTCTCTTGGTTTTTCGGCATCCTGCATCTTGCCTTCTGCCCGGGGTGGGCTAGGTGCCACTGCCTCTGCGGACTTGCTCTGGCTGGGACGGAGTTGACTCTTGTTAGTGGCAGCCGGCCTAGCACCGTGTTTGGCAGGGGTGGCTAAAGCGGTGTTGCTTACTGCAGCTGTGGTGTGGCTGTTGCTGCGAGTGCGGGCCTCCCGGAGCCGTGAGGTTGTCTCTTTTTCCTGCAGCGCCGAGGCTGGGGGTGTGCAAGAGGTTGGGAGGGTGGAGAGCAGGAGAGCGTCCGGGAAGTGGCCAAAGGGCCGTCCCCTGCTGTAGGCCAGCTGCGCCCACAGGCCTGGTGTTCCTTGCTGCTGGTGCTGCTGCTGCCTTTGTGGTGCAGGTCAGGGTTTCTGGGCGCATGCATGATTTGGGGTGGGCTTGAGGGTGGGCGGGAGGGCAGCAGGCCAAAGGGCTCCCCTCCTGCTGTGCTGCCTGGGTGTCCCTGGCTGTGTGTCTGCCGGGGGCCGGGGAAGCAAGAGCAAGAGGGCCAAGCGGGCGGCAGGCAGCGCAGGCTGGTGAGCGGCAAGGAGGAAAGGCCAAGGGCTTTGGGCGTCTGGTGCCGGGCCAGGTGGGGCTGAGGCGAGGGCATCTTTTCTACTAATGTCTATTCGTGATCCATAAACCTCACTTACTGAATCATCTGCTCCCTGTAGCGTAATTAGCAAAGGGTTGCACTGCAGAGACTCACATCCCGGGAGAGATTGCCCTTTGGATAGGGTAAGTTTTCTTTTTCATTCTATAACCATTCATTGCTCACTGTCCATCCCCCAAACTCTGTGGTCCAGATAACACTGTACCAGGAGGGGCAATGAGAGACAGCAACAAAAACTATGCACTTATTTAAATCATCCTTAGACTCGGTCCCCTTGGACACATGTTTGTTTTCATAACTCAATTCCCTTTAGCTCTGTACATCCCCACAGCTATGGATCTGGCAAGCGTCTACTCAGATTGTTAGGGAACCTTCAGTTTCAGTGACGTTCACGTTAAGTAACCCATTTGTAAATTCTACATAATACAGGATTAGTAATCCCCAAAAGTTTCATTTCATTTTCATCTCTGTATCTTTAGTTGAAGTGGGTCGTCAGTTGTCAGTACTTGCCACTCCTCACTGTCCTTTGGAGGTCTGATTGGCTCTTTAATCCACGTGTAATGAGTCCACCCTTTCTCAGCTGGTCGCACCACTGTCTCGGTGATCAGCAGAACTTGAAATGCGCCTTCCCAATCTGGCTGAAGCTTAGCGTCTTTCCAGGATTTGACCAGGACCTGCTGTCCAGGCTGAAACTTGTGAGCTGCAGACTCTAAAGGCAGAGTTTGTGCCAGAAGCCCTTGGTGCCTGAGAGAAGACAGAAAAGACAACCCGAGCATACAGTTTTTGAGAAACAAATCCTTAGTTTCAAACCGTGGGGGTCCATCCGTTATTTCGCTTTTGCTACCACTGCCCCCGTGGCAGTGCTAAGAGGGAAGGCTTCTCCCCACCTGGTAAGATGATCAAACACTAGTAAGTTTTTAATTCAGCCAACTGCAGGTAATTCTGTGAAATCAACTTGTATATTTTGGAAGGGTCATAAACTTGGCCTTCAACCTCCTGCAGGCTGCTTCCTAAGTGCCTTTTCATTTACTTTTTTACAAACCACACATCATTCACAAATTTGCTTGGCTATAGTATAAATTCCAGTACACCCATATTTTTATAACACTATGGCACCCATTACTTGTTTTCCTCATTAACTCTCTTGATGTAAAATTGCTAATACCTTCCTCATGGTTTGCTTATTTAACATTTCTCTACCCTCTGGGAGTACGCATTTCCCATTCTGTTCCCTGGCTTCCAACTCTTGGAGGACTTCTTTTTATCTTTCATTGAAAACTGGAATTTCTTGTGGGGCCAGGACCTCGGGCGTGAGATAAAACCTGAAGCAATAACTAAGTTAAGGCTGCTTCTCAGGCCATTTCATCTGCTAACCAACTTCCCCTGACACAAAAAGAGTTGCCCCTCTGATGTCCATTAACATGTACTACAGCCACTTCTATTGGTGACATCAGATTCCATAACACTTGTCCAACTAGTTCTTCATGAACCAATTCTTTACCTTTGCTATTAATTAGACCCCATTCTTCCCAAATTTTCCCAAAGGTGTGCACTTCTCCAAATGCGTATCTAGAACCATTACGGATGGTACCTTCTTTTCCTTCTAACATTTGCAGTGCCTGACTGACGGCTTGTGGCTGGCATGTTTGAGCTGACCAGTTATTAGGCAACCTTCCCGTTTCTCTTATTTCACCATTCACACCTTCAACGATGGCACACCCATTGTGTCTCTTCCCCTGAATTACCCTTGAAGACCCATCTATGAAGAGGTGCAGCCCATTGCCACCTCTCCATAGGAAAGCAGCAGGGTTTAATTTCCTGCTTTCTCCCACCAGAAGAGCAGTTGCTGCTGCAGCTTGCACACACTCTGGCCAACCTCGAGACACTGGGTCTAAGAGCTTAGATCAGTGTGCCACTGCTTGTCGCTTCCCCCCCAGCCCACTTGCTGCTGGAGCAGCGTGAGAGGCAGAACAGGCCTCCACTCTGTGCAAGCATTGCTCAACAATAACAAAAACATCTCTGTATTATCAACACTGTTTTAAGCATCAATCAAAAACATAGTCCCATACTAGGTACCACAAAGAAAATTAACTCCAGCCCAGCCAAAACCAACACAAACTTCCAGGTAATACAATATCTTTCAAATTTTCTCCTTGTCACCCCCCAGGCAGTAACTGTGTTTCCACACCCAGAGCCTGTAAAAGGTTTCTCTCTAATATAGAAGCTGGGGAATCTTCCCCTAATATATTCCTTCCCCATACGCTTTTAATTCTTATTATCACAAATAGGAATTTATTCATAATTGTCTCTCCTTCCTCCCTGCTACCCCATTTATTACAACTCCGTCTTCAGTTCTGGATCTTTTTAGGGGAGAATTTAGAAGGGACATGGGAGCTTCTGTTTCTGCTAAAAACTAGACCTCATTACCAATTACCACCATTACTTTACCAATTACATGCTCTTTTCCAATTTAAACGTTTCCCCACAAAAAACAAACAAACAAACAAACAAAAAAAAACACCAAAAAAAAAAGCCACCACAACACCAAAAACATTTTCAGCCCCTCTGATTTTCCAAAGTGTATTGAGTTTTCTTCCTTTAGTCATTTCCAACAGTTGCCGCCCTAGGGGTAAATATCCCAGATTTCCACAATAATAGCATCCCATTTTCTCTCATTCTCTCACTTTTTTCACTGACTTTGGTCTAAATCTTCTGCGGTTTTGTTTTGTTTTGTTCTTTTCCCTTCCAGTCTTTCACTTGCAACCAATCAGTCTGCTTCAACTTTTCGCTTCAGTTCCCGACCATCATACACAAACACGACCACACTCAGATTTTTTGCAAATTCTTCCTGCCAACCTGGCACATGCTCTCGGAAATACTTCCGTAGATCCACAAACACACTTGCTACCAGTCCACAAAGCTTTCCAAAAATCTTCCCCAGTCGGTGCTCCCCTGGCTTCTGTCTACATTCCTGCACTTCAGTTCAGTTTACTCTTATCTCCTCAAAAGCTCAAAAGCTTTTATCAGATTTTTAACCACCGTTTGGCAATTATCTCCATTTGTTTGATTATTATCATCTCAATTAGAATCACCTTGGGGCCAGGTAGTCTCCCACTGCCTGTGGGGTTAGTTCCACATTCTTTTAAATGATGTTTCTGGACAGACCAACTCTCTCAATAACAGGATAACATCGGCTCAGAATGGATTCTAGCCCCCCCCCCCCCCCCCCCCAAAAAAATGAGAAAATCATGATGCTCATCGATCCCCATCTTCCCTTCAGAGTTTGATTTCCTCACATAATCAAATCCCCAGAGTGCCAGGGGGTGCATCCGTGTAACACTGGAACACTGGAGGGCATTCACATGTACATCCCCCCCTTCGCACTTGCTCCCCTACACACACATACGCACGCACATCTGCTGCTGGCTGCACTGCAAAATAACTTTAGCAATCCCAGGGTAAAGCCCAGCAAAAGCAGTAAGGACAAGAAAGACAGTTGGGGAGGTAATCAAGAGGTGATACAGAGAGCAGAGACCAGCTCTGCAAGCACCTTAGTTAAATTACTCCCAACTGCAGCTAAAATTCTTTCTCTAGGTTTTTATACTCGTTTTCGACCATCCTCTTTATGGTGGTCATATGCCAAATCATCCTATACGTACCAGTAATTCATTTGTCCAGGACATCTGTTTTCTAGGTGTTTTTTAGTTACAGTTGGCCAGTCTCCTCAATATAAGGTCATTGCATGCTTTTCTTGAAAACCTTGCTGTACCATAAGTATTTTCCCAATTTTGCAATACCTCGGCCAAGGGCGTCCCCTTCTCTATGCCGAGTTTTATTTCCCATCACTAAGAAAATTCAGAGACACGCTTCCGTTGAGTCACGAGGTTCAGAGGGAGCCCCTTGCTTTCTAATCTCCTTCAGAGAGGAGTTTAGGTGCGGCTGGATCCCATCCTAGTCTCAGACTTGGTCAACGGTTTACGTCTAAAGGATATTTTCCCATTCCCAAGAGAGACTCGAACACTGCTTTTATGTGCACTTTACACTGATCAGGCCACACACTTTGCACTCAAAAACATACTGCAGGAAGGGAGGGACTCGCACCCACCCTGGTGTGGAGGAAGATTTAAACGCCCTGCAGTCTTTTTTACACACCAATTTAGATCTTTGCATAGCCAATTGTCATTGGATCCGTATTTTGGCCAGAATATCACTCTATTAAGGGCTATTTTGTCCAGACAAAACACAATACTTTATCATTTTCTATTTATCCTTCCTTTTTGTACACCACACGTTTCCCCGGTACCTTAACATCCTCCCTAAAGGACTGGACGGAGGAATGTCACCATTTTTCCTTTCTATTTCCCATTCTGAGTCTCGAGGCTTCTCCTTGCGCCTCGTCCCTCCTCTCAGAATGCCCCCGACCACCAAGGTAGTACTTAACAGTCTGTTTTCTTACCTTGGTCCACGCACAAAGTTGCCCGCTCGCTCGTATCGTGCTTCCCGCTTTTTCCTTTCTCCTTTCGCCTATGGTTTGCGGGGATCCGCCTTCGTCCCCACAGCCCTGCAGTTTCTGTCTGTCCGTCCGTCCTGGAATCCCCACCGACCATCCAGAAGGCCATTGAAATCAACGGGGCACGCCTTCCCGTCCATTGGCGACAGGGACCCCCGAGATGACGACGTCGAGTCTCGGACGAGCCCCCAGACTTGTAGGAAAGCATCATCTTGCCAACAGAATAGGCTCAGGCAGGATCTCTCGGCAAAGCACGTTTTATTAAGGCTTTTGCGAAACGGGCCGTTCTACCTAAAAGTAGGCACACGCAATAGGGCAAAAAGCTTATACGCCCCCACAAATGCCAGCTGCAAATTCCCTGCCCTGTTCCCCAGGGGTTGGGTACTGCAGGCTTTCCGGACTGCCCGCCGCCTGCCTCAGTTTCCAGGACTCATTCATCTCATGCTAAGAAGGCCCTTCCCCTGCTGGATCTATTGCAAAGGTGGGTTCCTGGCTCTTGGGTTAGCCTTCCCTCTAGCTGCACTTGTTTTTGAAATGCAGGAATGAGTTTGCATTGCAGCATGAGTTGGAAGAGAGTTGGTTTGTGGGAAGGATTCCCAGTGTGATGTGTGTCAATCCTTCCCCCCTCGCTGGGTGAGGTGGCAGCTGAGTTGCAAAAGCAACATTCCTTCTTGAAGGGCTCCTTCCTTGCAGGGCTGAGGCAGAGGCGAGAGAGCGAGGCAGGTGCACGGGGGGGGCGCCGTGGGGGGCGCCGTGGGGGGGGCGGTTTGTCGGTGGGAAAAGCGGGGATCGAACCAGGGACCCATTTGACCAATCCGCGGGTCCGGCGCCCTGGCCGCTCCGCCAGCGCGATCCCACGGCCGTGGAACGCACGGCGCCCCCTATAGGCCGCAGAGCGGCCTGCGCGGCGGCTAAAGGCCGGGGGGGCGGTGGGCGGGGTGGGGATGGAAGTGGGTGCCCTGCGGACCAGCGTCCCGCGACCTGGCCGCTCCTCTACCGCCATCCCCACCGCCGGGGGACGCCACAGCTCCCCCTACAAACCTCCGCCCGCCCGCTAAGCTCGGCCCATGCCGGGGGGCACCCACCGACTCGCTGCCTCCCACCACCACGCTGCAACCCCACCTGCCCCCCGCCCAATCACACACCCCCCCACCCGCCCCTCGCCTGACAGAGCCCAAGACCTCCCGCTGCTGACAGCTACCTGCTCGCGGCCCTAGCGGCAGCGCACGCCGCTCTGCGGCCTATAGGGGGCGCCGTGCGTTCCACGGCCGTGGGATCGCGCTGGCGGAGCGGCCAGGGCGCCGGACCCGCGGATTGGTCAAATGGGTCCCTGGTTCGATCCCCGCTTTTCCCACCGACAGACCCCCACCCCCCACGGCCCCCCCCCCGCGCACCTGCCTCGCTCTCTCGCCTCTGCCTCAGCCCTGCAAGGAGCTATTGAAGGACGAAGGTTGTTTTTACAACTGGTTTGGCACCTGAGCTCAGCGGGGGAAAGGATTGAGAGGTATCAGACTATGAATCACAGAATCACAGAATGTTAGGGATTGGAAGGGACCTCAGAAGATCGTCTAGTCCAATCCCCCCGCCAGAGCAGGAACACCTAGATGAGGTTACACAGGAATGTGTCCAGGTGGCTTTTGAATGTCTCCAGAGGAGGAGACTCCTCAGCCTCCCTGGGCAGCCCGTTCCAGTGCTCTGCCAGCCTCACTGAGAAGAAGTTTCTTCTCCTATTTAAGTGGAACCTCCTGTGTTGCAGTTTGTACCCATTGCCCCATGTCTTATCATTGGTTGTCAGTGAGAAGAGCCTGGCTCCATCCTCGTGACACTCACCCTTTACATATTTACAAACATTAATGAGGTCACCCCTCAGTCTCCTCTTCTCCAAACTAAAGAGACACAGCTCCCTCAGCCTTTCCTCAGTAGGGAGATGCTCCACTCCCTTAATCAACTTTGTCGCCCTGCGCTGGACTCTCTCCAGCAGTTCCCTGTCCTTCTTGAACTGAGGGGCCCAGAACTGGACACAATATTCCAGATGCGGTCTCACCAGGGTAGAGTAGAGGGGCAGGAGAACCTCTTTCAACCTACTAACTACCCTCCTTCTAATACACCCCAGGATGTCATTGGCCTTCTTGGCCACAAGGGCACAGTGCTGGCTCATGGTCATCGTGCCGTCCACCGGGACCCCCAGGTCCCTTTCACTGCTCTCTGACAGGTCATTCCCCGACTTATACTAGTACCTGGGGTTCTTCTTGCCCAGATGCAAGACTCTACACTTGTGCTTGTTATATTTCATTCATGTTTTCCCCGCCCAACTCTCCAGCCTGTCCAGCTCTCGCTGGATGGCAGCACAGCCTTCTGGCGTGTCAGCCACTCCTCCCAGCTTGGTGTCATCAGCAAACTTGCTGACAGTCACTCTATTCCCTCATCCAAGTCATTGATGAATATATTGAATAGTACTGGCCCCAGTACCGACCCTTGAGGGACTCCACAGGCCTCCAACTAGACTCTGCCCCGTTGATCACGACTCTCTGGCTTCTTTCCTTCAGCCAGTTCACAGTCCACATCGCTACCCGATCGTCCAGACCACACTTCCTCAGTTTAGCTGGGAGGATGCTGTGGGAGACCGTGTCAAATGCTTCACTGAAATCAAGACAGACCACATCCACTGCTTTACCATCATCTGTCCACCCGGTTATGTCCTCATAAAAGTCTATGAGGTTGGTCAAGCACAACTTCCCTTTGGTGAAGCCATGTTGACTGCCCCTAATGACCCCCTTATCCCTGATATGCCTTGAGATGGCACCAAGGATAAGTCGTTCCATCAGTTTCCCAGGGATGGAGGTGACGCTGACCGGTCCATAGTTACCCGGGTCCTCCTTCTTGCCCTTTTTGAAGACTGGAATGACATTTGCTTTCCTCCAGCCCTCAGGCACCCCTCCCGTTTCCCATGACTTAGCAAAGATGACGGAGAGTGGCCTAGCAATGATCAGCCAGCTCCCTCAGCACCCGCGGGTGCATCCCACCTGGAGCCATGGATTTATGGATGTCCAGATTGCTTAATCGGTCCCTAACCCAGGCCCTCAGCCTTCCCTAGCCTGGAAGCACCAACACCCATGAAGGAGCGAGCTGTGGGCAATGTCCTGCTTTGCCTTCAGCGTCTCTCGCAATGTTAACTTGCAAATTTGTAGTGGATGAGGGTGTGGAACTGCAAGCTGGGGATAACAGTTTTCCAGTGAATGTGAAGGAGAAGGACATTGAACTGCTGCCCATGCAAGCTGGTCTCAGAGGACACGTAGCAACTATTCACCTCACACCTGGCAATGCATTCGTTTTTTAAAAAAAAAAATAAGCCCAAAACCACTAAGGCAGGGCTATGTTTCTCACCTGCATAGATGTCATCCTTTCCTGACTGGAACCCTTGGCTTCTTTGTGAAGCCTTTGGTTTCATTACCGGGTAGCGGAGGTTTGTTATCAGTCCTTGATTCGGCTTGTCGTAAGTGTATATTGAATCCTTCAATATTCTGAAGATCCTCTCTGGAACACCTTCAGAAGTCTGCAGAGAAAGGAAAGAAACATTTGTCTGCAGCTGCTCTTCGCATGCAGTCCCCAAAAATGAAAGGAATGACAGGTTGCTTCTTCTTTCCCAAGGAGCTGTTTTGGAAGCAGACTGGGTGACAGAGTCTGGTACCAGCCTTTGGCCACCAGGGACACCTGCTTGGTGGTGTGCTCTAGGCCCTAAGTGTCACCTCCCTCACCCGCTTGATTTTTTTTTTTTTTTTTTTTTTTTTTTTAAAGGGAGAAGAGCAGTTTAAAATCTGGGCTCAGGGGTGTGTTGCAGAGGGATGGTGTTACCGACTTCCCCCTGGCGTCAGAGCGCAACGTTCTCTAGGTTATCTACTTTAGTCTTCTAGTGCACCACACTGGTGTGGATGTCAATGACTAAAGTCTGTGTTGAACTTGTATAAGGAAAAACGGAAAAAAAGAATAAGCCAATAAACGCCATCATTATTTTAAAGAAAGATGAGAAGGTAATTTTGCTTATGTCTCCAATAGAAAAGAACCACTGAACAATGACCCCCCTTCCTTCTCTACTCAGTGGGCAGAGATGACAAGAGTTCCTCCTTCTCCTTCCCTCTCCTTTCTCCCAAGGTAAACAGTGTCACATTGAGTGCCATGTAGATTAACTTGCATTTCTGAATTGAACCATAACTCCCCTTGGCACCACTCCAAGCAGAGAGACGAACTGAGCAGCTCAGACATGGATGTGTATGAGTATTCAAGGGTCCTGGCCTGACACCAACATCAGTGACATTTTCTTGATCTATCCTTTAATAGACTGAGATCTTTGTCAGTCAAAGTTCAGGCAGCTTACCAGAAAACCAACTACAGTCCTCATGTGTTAACAACATTTAGACTGTCAAAGGAAGAATGCTCAAATTTTAAATTCATCCTTCGTTTGCAGAGAACAGCTGCAGAAACTGAATGCCTAACACAAGCTAGCGCAACAACACAGAAACGTAGAGAAGGAAAGAGAACACCCAACCGCCTGTTCTACTGGTTATTTTCTCCAATACAGGAGAAACAACCACCAACTCTGGAGAACAAACAGGTCAGGGTTATTGGTCCCACAAAAACGAGCATAAGAAATACTAAGGCAATTCCCCAGAGTCCAGTAACTCTCTTGCCCTCAAGCCAGGGTCGTGCCACAAAAACAAAACTCTTACCAAAGATTTCATCTTAGCTTGAACAGGTAAGTTGTGATGACGGAGATTCGCCAGGAGTCCTAAACATGGTATCATTACCTCATCTTTTGTGGTTTGACTGAAAAGTCCAGGAAGTCAAACAAAGACTTTTAATTAAAGCATCCAGAAATTAGTTACCAGAATTTGGGGGTTGAGGGTGGGGTGCTTGGGGGACTCTATTTTGTTGCTGTGGCGGTGGGGAGGGGAGTGTGGTATTGTTTTGTTTTTTAACTAGACACCATTCTGCCAAGCCAAGCAAAATTCAGATTGCAATCCCCATAGTGTGGGCAGTTTTTAACTGAGCACATCTGGGGGAAAAAAAAAAAAAAAAGGTCTATCAGAGACCAGCACTATCAAAGGTCCTTTATTGCAGGTGCTTTTAAGAGTCACTAGATCTCTTACAAGGACCCTTGCACAAAAGTCATTTTAATGTAACATAAGTCTGTTCCTAATGACGAGCATGACTTTTCCCCTGGGTCTTCTCTTTGACAGCTCCCTGGGATATGCAGGTGGGCTAAGAGGCCAGTTAATATCCAGTCACTGAAAGTCCCACAACCACTGCATTTGACAGGCTGTAACAACATGGTTTGCTAAGAAAAACCTCTGTTTAGCTTGGAGTAAAAATGCCACAGGTCACTCTGGAGACCAGGTTAGTGCAATATGCTAATGGCCTTCAGAAAGTTTAGAAACTTAGCCAGGTGTTTCCCATGAGAGAAGGTAACTGAGTGCACACTTACACATGATGCATTAGAAATGAAATTAATTCATTGACGTTGGCACCAGCACAAAAGACCTGAACATTGTAAGTTACCCTCTGCAGCAACTGGATACTCTGAGGAAATTAAAAGCTGTTCACATGTGTCTTTCCTATAGCATCGCACTCAAGAATGTTACAAATTAGAAAGCTGAAAGGACAAATAAAAAGACATCACGACTGAATTCATTTTCAGACCCTGTGACGTTAACACGACAACTACACAAGCTGCTGTGAGCACACAGGGTCGTGTCCTGACACTCCGAGGTACTTATTAAAAGCCCAAACAGATGGATAAGGTTTTCTTTTGACAGAGGCATTACCTTTGTAGCCCATCCATTTCTCCCCTTTGCTTCATCAGCACGTTCTCCATTCTGTCAGCGAGAAAGGGGCTTTGTCCTGTTGAAAGATCCACAAGTTTTGCCAAAATGCAAAAAGCGCTTTGCAGCCTCTTCAGAAAGTATGTTTAGTGCAGGGGTGTCAAACTCATTTGTAGCAAATGCAATTTTAGGACTGTATAAATGTAGGAGTAGTCGCATTTCTAGAGTCCTAAAATTACGTTTGGCCCTTTGAAGGCAACCGCGAGGCTGATGTGCCCCCCAGTGAAAATGAGTTTGACACCCCCGGCTTAGAGGAAAACACGTTTGCTGTGAAGACAGTCGACAGATCTAATGGTAGTTAAGTCTTTCCTACAGCATCCTTTCAGCACGCAACGTAATTGAGTTAATATAATGCTAATATGCACAATTATGACAATAATCACAGCACAGGATAGCAGCTGAAACCAAACCTCATTATATAAGCATGTGACATAAGAAATTCAAGGTCTTAGTCCTGCATCTACTTGGTGACTACAAAACCTCTCCCACTGACTGGCAAGTCACCTGGATCTCTTAGTCTTCTCCTACTCCAAGTGCTTTGACAAATACACAAACTGGGACAAAAGTGTCCTTCACTGGATGCCTGACTCATTTTCCACAGATCAGGGGCAACACAACTGCTGGCAAATTCATTTTCCGTTTTCCCTCTCAGAAAAGAGATGTCACGACACGTAGCCAGCAAGTACTTGCTGAAATCTCAGAGCCACATATGAGGAAACCTGTGCATATTTAAAAAAAAAAAAAAAAAGAGGAGGTCTTCCCCACCTTTACTGGTCAATGCACAGAAAGGACACGTGAACATTGGTGAAGATGGGCTGTGAGATGGGCTGTGAGATATTATGTGTAAGGTAATAATGTGTAATAAGCTCTGCACTTGACTCCTATAACTCAGCTCGCACTGGCACTGAGCAGAGGGCAGCAGGCACACGTGCCCTGCAGACCTTCGATGAGAACTGGCAGCCACAGCTCTCGTTTCACTCCTTCACAACTGCCTGTCAAAGAATTGATTAGACAAAACCGACTCCAGGCTTGTCTCATGAACAGTAGGAGAAAGAACTAAATACCTCAGCTGGAAAATAATTCTGGAAAATAAGCTCTCCAGCAGCCAAATCATTTCAAAAACAGAGGCTTTTGGTTTTGGTTTTGGTTTATTTTTGCTTGGTTTGTTGGTTGGATTTGTTTGTCTGGTTTTGTTAGGTTTGGGGTTTTTTGTTTTGTTTCAATTGGAGCAGGTGAGAAGCTCAAGCTCGATTAAAGAGAGAGTACAAAGAACTCTCTGCAGCCTTAAAATCCTGTCATACTGGCCTCGTATGGCAAACAACATACACAGCTAAGACCGACACACTATTTCAGAAGAGTTATTACATGCATGCCGCATAACAGATACCATATAAGAGTAGACAAATAGAGTTAAACATTAGTTCCTATTACCTGTAATATGAATGGGTCACTGAGATGAGCAGAGCCTCGATGAACCACTCCTGCCAGCACGTGGTCACATTGTAGGTATCCTGAAGAGCTTCTCTAGTCTCGCTCTCTAAGACTGGAATTTAAGAATTATTAACAAAAAACCCCTGTCAAACAGCAAAAGCAGCTGTTGCATTAGCTACCAATCTGAGCAGAAGCCCAAGTCATTGACCAGTTTTTCACATCTGTTTCACAAACAACTACAAATAAATCACAGCTCCTACGCACTTGAAGAATCTGGACCTGTCTTGTCATCGCTTTCCCAGAGCAAAGAGCATAGCCCCCTCCCCTCTTCCCCCCTTCCTACCCCTCTGCACACCACCTCCAGCCCCGCTACAACCCCACCTGTCCCCCACCCAAACACATCCCCCCCCACGCCCACCCCACCCCTCGCCTGACAGAGCCCAAGACCTTCCGCTGCTGACAGCTACCTGCTCGGGGCCTGGGAGCAAGCGTCACCCAAATGGAACAACCGGCCCAGGCCCACCCACGGGAGACTCTGGGGCGCAAACCAGATGCAAACTCTTCCGTCCTTCCTTCCTTCCTGCCTTGGCCCTAAGTGTCACCTCCCTCACCCACTTGTTGGGTTTTATTCCGAAAAAAAAAAGAGTGGTTTAAAATCTGGGCTCGGGTGTGTTGAAGAGGGACAGCGTTAGCGACTTTCCCCTGGGGACAGAGTGCAAGGTTAGTGGCAACCTGTTTGGTTCTCACTTCAAAGCTTCTCTTTCGACGCCTAGGTGAGAAGCAGAAGCCAAAGGTTCTGCCAAGGATGGGCACTGTCGAGCAAAAGACATCTGCAGAGGCAAGCCCGGAGGACGGCGCTCCTAAGCAGAGGAAGGGCCTTGTCGCAAGCTGCGTTTGAACGTGCCCGTTGGTGCTGCTGGACTGGACTCCTTCCAGGGCACAGTCCCCCAGGGATCCGTACAGAGACTTGGCCACACTGGTCACTTGAGGAGGGTGACAGACGGTAAGCGCACAAATCATCTGGAGTCACAGCCAGGGTCCTGCTAGTGGTGAGGACAAGTGAACAGGGCTTGATTCTCTTGGTTTTTCGGCATCCTGCATCTTGCCTTCTGCCCAGGGTGGGCTAGGTGCCACTGCCTCTGCGGACTTGCTCTGGCTGGGACGGAGTTGACTCTTGTTAGTGGCAGCCGGCCTAGCACCGTGTTTGGCAGGGGTGGCTAAAGCGGTGTTGCTTACTGCAGCTGTGGTGTGGCTGTTGCTGCGAGTGCGGGCCTCCCGGAGCCGTGAGGTTGTCTCTTTTTCCTGCAGCGCCGAGGCTGGGGGTGTGCAAGAGGTTGGGAGGGTGGAGAGCAGGAGAGCATCCGGGAAGTGGCCAAAGGGCCGTCCCCTGCTGTAGGCCAGCTGCGCCCACAGGCCTGGTGTTCCTTGCTGCTGGTGCTGCTGCTGCTGCCTTTGTGGTGCAGGTCAGCGTTTCTGGGCGCATGCATGATTTGGGGTGGGCTTGGGGGTGGGCAGGAGGGCAGCAGGCCAAAGGGCTCCCCTCCTGCTGTGCTGCCTGGGTGTCCCTGGCTGTGTGTCTGCCGGGGGCCGGGGAAGCAAGAGCAAGAGGGCCAAGCGGGCGGCAGGCAGCGCAGGCTGGTGAGCGGCAAGGAGGAAAGGCCAAGGGCTTTGGGCGTCTGGTGCCGGGCCAGGTGGGGCTGAGGCGAGGGCATCTTTTCTACTAATGTCTATTCGCGATCCATAAACCTCACTTACTGAATCATCTGCTCCCTGTAGCGTAATTAGCAAAGGGTTGCACTGCAGAGACTCACATCCCGGGAGAGATTGCCCTTTGGATAGGGTAAGTTTTCTTTTTCATTCTATAACCATTCATTGCTCACTGTCCATCCCCCAAACTCTGTGGTCCAGATAACACTGTACCAGGAGGGGCAATGAGAGACAGCAACAAAAACTATGCACTTATTTAAATCATCCTTAGACTCGGTCCCCTTGGACACATGTTTGTTTTCATAACTCAATTCCCTTTAGCTCTGTACATCCCCACAGCTATGGATCTGGCAAGCGTCTACTCAAATTGTTAGGGAACCTTCAGTTTCAGTGACGTTCACGTTAAGTAACCCATTTGTAAATTCTACATAATACAGGATTAGTAATCCCCAAAAGTTTCATTTCATTTTCATCTCTGTATCTTTAGTTGAAGTGGGTCGTCAGTTGTCAGTACTTGCCACTCCTCACTGTCCTTTGGAGGTCTGATTGGCTCTTTAATCCACGTGTAATGAGTCCACCCTTTCTCAGCTGGTCGCACCACTGTCTCGGTGATCAGCAGAACTTGAAATGCGCCTTCCCAATCTGGCTGAAGCTTAGCGTCTTTCCAGGATTTGACCAGGACCTGCTGTCCAGGCTGAAACTTGTGAGCTGCAGACTCTAAAGGCAGAGTTTGTGCCAGAAGCCCTTGGTGCCTGAGAGAAGACAGAAAAGACAACCCGAGCATACAGTTTTTGAGAAACAAATCCTTAGTTTCAAACCGTGGGGGTCCATCCGTTATTTCGCTTTTGCTACCACTGCCCCCGTGGCAGTGCTAAGAGGGAAGGCTTCTCCCCACCTGGTAAGATGATCAAACACTAGTAAGTTTTTAATTCAGCCAACTGCAGGTAATTCTGTGAAATCAACTTGTATATTTTGGAAGGGTCATAAACTTGGCCTTCAACCTCCTGCAGGCTGCTTCCTAAGTGCCTTTTCATTTACTTTTTTACAAACCACACATCATTCACAAATTTGCTTGGCTATAGTATAAATTCCAGTACACCCATATTTTTATAACACTATGGCACCCATTACTTGTTTTCCTCATTAACTCTCTTGATGTAAAATTGCTAATACCTTCCTCATGGTTTGCTTATTTAACATTTCTCTACCCTCTGGGAGTACGCATTTCCCATTCTGTTCCCTGGCTTCCAACTCTTGGAGGACTTCTTTTTATCTTTCATTGAAAACTGGAATTTCTTGTGGGGCCAGGACCTCGGGCGTGAGATAAAACCTGAAGCAATAACTAAGTTAAGGCTGCTTCTCAGGCCATTTCATCTGCTAACCAACTTCCCCGACACAAAAAGAGTTGCCCCTCTGATGTCCATTAACATGTACTACAGCCACTTCTATTGGTGACATCAGATTCCATAACACTTGTCCAACTAGTTCTTCATGAACCAATTCTTTACCTTTGCTATTAATTAGACCCCATTCTTCACAAATTTTCCCAAAGGTGTGCACTTCTCCAAATGCGTATCTAGAACCATTACGGATGGTACCTTCTTTTCCTTCTAACATTTGCAGTGCCTGACTGACGGCTTGTGGCTGGCATGTTTGAGCTGACCAGTTATTAGGCAACCTTCCCGTTTCTCTTATTTCACCATTCACACCTTCAACGATGGCACACCCATTGTGTCTCTTCCCCTGAATTACCCTTGAAGACCCATCTATGAAGAGGTGCAGCCCATTGCCACCTCTCCATAGGAAAGCAGCAGGGTTTAATTTCCTGCTTTCTCCCACCAGAAGAGCAGTTGCTGCTGCAGCTTGCACACACTCTGGCCAACCTCGAGACACTGGGTCTAAGAGCTTAGATCAGTGTGCCACTGCTTGTCGCTTCCCCCCCAGCCCACTTGCTGCTGGAGCAGCGTGAGAGGCAGAACAGGCCTCCACTCTGTGCAAGCATTGCTCAACAATAACAAAAACATCTCTGTATTATCAACACTGTTTTAAGCATCAATCAAAAACATAGTCCCATACCAGGTACCACAAAGAAAATTAACTCCAGCCCAGCCAAAACCAACACAAACTTCCAGGTAATACAATATCTTTCAAATTTTCTCCTTGTCACCCCCCAGGCAGTAACTGTGTTTCCACACCCAGAGCCTGTAAAAGGTTTCTCTCTAATATAGAAGCTGGGGAATCTTCCCCTAATATATTCCTTCCCCATACGCTTTTAATTCTTATTATCACAAATAGGAATTTATTCATAATTGTCTCTCCTTCCTCCCTGCTACCCCATTTATTACAACTCCGTCTTCAGTTCTGGATCTTTTTAGGGGAGAATTTAGAAGGGACATGGGAGCTTCTGTTTCTGCTAAAAACTAGACCTCATTACCAATTACCACCATTACTTTACCAATTACATGCTCTTTTCCAATCTAAACGTTTCCCCACAAAAAACAAACAAACAAACAAACAAACAAAAAAAAAAAACACCAATAAAAAAAGCCACCACAACACCAAAAACATTTTCAGCCCCTCTGATTTTCCAAAGTGTATTGAGTTTTCTTCCTTTAGTCATTTCCAACAGTTGCCGCCCTAGGGGTAAATATCCCAGATTTCCACAATAATAGCATCCCATTTTCTCTCATTCTCTCACTTTTTTCACTGACTTTGGTCTAAATCTTCTGCGGTTTTGTTTTGTTTTGTTCTTTTCCCTTCCAGTCTTTCACTTGCAACCAATCAGTCTGCTTCAACTTTTCGCTTCAGTTCCCGACCATCATACACAAACACGACCACACTCAGATTTTTTGCAAATTCTTCCTGCCAACCTGGCACATGCTCTCGGAAATACTTCCGTAGATCCACAAACACACTTGCTACCAGTCCACAAAGCTTTCCAAAAATCTTCCCCAGTCGGTGCTCCCCTGGCTTCTGTCTACATTCCTGCACTTCAGTTCAGTTTACTCTTATCTCCTCAAAAGCTCAAAAGCTTTTATCAGATTTTTAACCACCGTTTGGCAATTATCTCCATTTGTTTGATTATTATCATCTCAATTAGAATCACCTTGGGGCCAGGTAGTCTCCCACTGCCTGTGGGGTTAGTTCCACATTCTTTTAAATGATGTTTCCGGAAAGACCAACTCTCTCAATAACAGGATAACATCGGCTCAGAATGGATTCTAGCCGCTCCCCCCCTCCCCCCCCAAAAAAAAAAAATTAGAAAATCATGATGCTCATCGATCCCCATCTTCCCTTCAGAGTTTGATTTCCTCACATAATCAAATCCCCAGAGTGCCAGGGGGTGCATCCGTGTAACACTGGAACACTGGAGGGCATTCACATGTACATCCCCCCCTTCGCACTTGCTCCCCTACACACACATACGCACGCACATCTGCTGCTGGCTGCACTGCAAAATAACTTTAGCAATCCCAGGGTAAAGCCCAGCAAAAGCAGTAAGGACAAGAAAGACAGTTGGGGAGGTAATCAAGAGGTGATACAGAGAGCAGAGACCAGCTCTGCAAGCACCTTAGTTAAATTACTCCCAACTGCAGCTAAAATTCTTTCCCTAGGTTTTTATACTCGTTTTCGACCATCCTCTTTATGGTGGTCATATGCCAAATCATCCTATACGTACCAGTAATTCATTTGTCCAGGACATCTGTTTTCTAGGTGTTTTTTAGTTACAGTTGGCCAGCCTCCTCAATATAAGGTCATTGCAT
Source organism: Columba livia (assembly GCF_036013475.1). NCBI lineage: Eukaryota > Metazoa > Chordata > Aves > Columbiformes > Columbidae > Columba > Columba livia. Next base: position 1,405,961 of record NW_027043810.1, read on the forward strand.
GCTTTTCTTGAAAACCTTGCTGTACCATAAGTATTTTCCCAATTTTGCAATACCTCGGCCAAGGGTGTCCCCTTCTCTATGCCGAGTTTTATTTCCCATCACTAAAAAAATTCAGAGACACGCTTCCGTTGAGTCACGAGGTTCAGAGGGAGCCCCTTGCTTTCTAATCTCCTTCAGAGAGGAGTTTAGGTGCGGCTGGATCCCATCCTAGTCTCAGACTTGGTCAACGGCTTATGTCTAAAGGATATTTTCCCATTCTCAAGAGAGACTCGAACACTGCTTTTATGTGCACTTTACACTGATCAGGCCACACACTTTGCACTCAAAAACATACTGCAGGAAGGGAGGGACTCGCACCCACCCTGGTGTGGAGGAAGATTTAAAGGCCCTACAGTTTTTTTTACATACCAATTTAGATCTTTGCATAGCCAATTGTCATTGGATCCGTATTTTGGCCAGAATATCACTCTATTAAGGGCTATTTTGTCCAGACAAAACACAATACTTTATCATTTTCTATTTATCCTTCCTTTTTGTACACCACACGTTTCCCCGGTACCTTAACATCCTCCCTAAAGGACTGGACGGAGGAATGTCACCATTTTTCCTTTCTATTTCCCATTCTGAGTCTCGAGGCTTCTCCTTGCGCCTCGTCCCTCCTCTCAGAATGCCCCCGACCACCAAGGTAGTACTTAACAGTCTGTTTTCTTACCTTGGTCCACGCACAAAGTTGCCCGCTCGCTCGTATCGTGCTTCCCGCTTTTTCCTTTCTCCTTTCGCCTATGGTTTGCGGGGATCCGCCTTCGTCCCCACAGCCCTGCAGTTTCTGTCTGTCCGTCCGTCCTGGAATCCCCACCGACCATCCAGAAGGCCATTGAAATCAACGGGGCACGCCTTCCCGTCCATTGGCGACAGGGACCCCCGAGATGACGACGTCGAGTCTCGGACGAGCCCCCAGACTTGTAGGAAAGCATCATCTTGCCAACAGAATAGGCTCAGGCAGGATCTCTCGGCAAAGCACGTTTTATTAAGGCTTTTGCGAAACGGGCCGTTCTACCTAAAAGTAGGCACACGCAATAGGGCAAAAAGCTTATACGCCCCCACAAATGCCAGCTGCAAATTCCCTGCCCTGTTCCCCAGGGGTTGGGTACTGCAGGCTTTCCGGACTGCCCGCCGCCTGCCTCAGTTTCCAGGACTCATTCATCTCATGCTAAGAAGGCCCTTCCCCTGCTGGATCTATTGCAAAGGTGGGTTCCTGGCTCTTGGGTTAGCCTTCCCTCTAGCTGCACTTGTTTTTGAAATGCAGGAATGAGTTTGCATTGCAGCATGAGTTGGAAGAGAGTTGGTTTGTGGGAAGGATTCCCAGTGTGATGTGTGTCAATCCTTCCCCCCTCGCTGGGTGAGGTGGCAGCTGAGTTGCAAAAGCAACATTCCTTCTTGAAGGGCTCCTTCCTTGCAGGGCTGAGGCAGAGGCGAGAGAGCGAGGCAGGTGCACGGGGGGGGCGCCGTGGGGGGCGCCGTGGGGGGGGCGGTTTGTCGGTGGGAAAAGCGGGGATCGAACCAGGGACCCATTTGACCAATCCGCGGGTCCGGCGCCCTGGCCGCTCCGCCAGCGCGATCCCACGGCCGTGGAACGCACGGCGCCCCCTATAGGCCGCAGAGCGGCCTGCGCGGCGGCTAAAGGCCGGGGGGGCGGTGGGCGGGGTGGGGATGGAAGTGGGTGCCCTGCGGACCAGCGTCCCGCGACCTGGCCGCTCCTCTACCGCCATCCCCACCGCCGGGGGACGCCACAGCTCCCCCTACAAACCTCCGCCCGCCCGCTAAGCTCGGCCCATGCCGGGGGGCACCCACCGACTCGCTGCCTCCCACCACCACGCTGCAACCCCACCTGCCCCCCGCCCAATCACACACCCCCCCACCCGCCCCTCGCCTGACAGAGCCCAAGACCTCCCGCTGCTGACAGCTACCTGCTCGCGGCCCTAGCGGCAGCGCACGCCGCTCTGCGGCCTATAGGGGGCGCCGTGCGTTCCACGGCCGTGGGATCGCGCTGGCGGAGCGGCCAGGGCGCCGGACCCGCGGATTGGTCAAATGGGTCCCTGGTTCGATCCCCGCTTTTCCCACCGACAGACCCCCACCCCCCACGGCCCCCCCCCCCGCGCACCTGCCTCGCTCTCTCGCCTCTGCCTCAGCCCTGCAAGGAGCTATTGAAGGACGAAGGTTGTTTTTACAACTGGTTTGGCACCTGAGCTCAGCGGGGGAAAGGATTGAGAGGTATCAGACTATGAATCACAGAATCACAGAATGTTAGGGATTGGAAGGGACCTCAGAAGATCGTCTAGTCCAATCCCCCCGCCAGAGCAGGAACACCTAGATGAGGTTACACAGGAATGTGTCCAGGTGGCTTTTGAATGTCTCCAGAGGAGGAGACTCCTCAGCCTCCCTGGGCAGCCCGTTCCAGTGCTCTGCCAGCCTCACTGAGAAGAAGTTTCTTCTCCTATTTAAGTGGAACCTCCTGTGTTGCAGTTTGTACCCATTGCCCCATGTCTTATCATTGGTTGTCAGTGAGAAGAGCCTGGCTCCATCCTCGTGACACTCACCCTTTACATATTTACAAACATTAATGAGGTCACCCCTCAGTCTCCTCTTCTCCAAACTAAAGAGACCCAGCTCCCTCAGCCTTTCCTCAGTAGGGAGATGCTCCACTCCCTTAATCAACTTTGTCGCCCTGCGCTGGACTCTCTCCAGCAGTTCCCTGTCCTTCTTGAACTGAGGGGCCCAGAACTGGACACAATATTCCAGATGCGGTCTCACCAGGGTAGAGTAGAGGGGCAGGAGAACCTCTTTCAACCTACTAACTACCCTCCTTCTAATACACCCCAGGATGTCATTGGCCTTCTTGGCCACAAGGGCACAGTGCTGGCTCATGGTCATCGTGCCGTCCACCGGGACCCCCAGGTCCCTTTCACTGCTCTCTGACAGGTCATTCCCCGACTTATACTAGTACCTGGGGTTCTTCTTGCCCAGATGCAAGACTCTACACTTGTGCTTGTTATATTTCATTCATGTTTTCCCCGCCCAACTCTCCAGCCTGTCCAGCTCTCGCTGGATGGCAGCACAGCCTTCTGGCGTGTCAGCCACTCCTCCCAGCTTGGTGTCATCAGCAAACTTGCTGACAGTCACTCTATTCCCTCATCCAAGTCATTGATGAATATATTGAATAGTACTGGCCCCAGTACCGACCCTTGAGGGACTCCACAGGCCTCCAACTAGACTCTGCCCCGTTGATCACGACTCTCTGGCTTCTTTCCTTCAGCCAGTTCACAGTCCACATCGCTACCCGATCGTCCAGACCACACTTCCTCAGTTTAGCTGGGAGGATGCTGTGGGAGACCGTGTCAAATGCTTCACTGAAATCAAGACAGACCACATCCACTGCTTTACCATCATCTGTCCACCCGGTTATGTCCTCATAAAAGTCTATGAGGTTGGTCAAGCACAACTTCCCTTTGGTGAAGCCATGTTGACTGCCCCTAATGACCCCCTTATCCCTGATATGCCTTGAGATGGCACCAAGGATAAGTCGTTCCATCAGTTTCCCAGGGATGGAGGTGACGCTGACCGGTCCATAGTTACCCGGGTCCTCCTTCTTGCCCTTTTTGAAGACTGGAATGACATTTGCTTTCCTCCAGCCCTCAGGCACCCCTCCCGTTTCCCATGACTTAGCAAAGATGACGGAGAGTGGCCTAGCAATGATCAGCCAGCTCCCTCAGCACCCGCGGGTGCATCCCACCTGGAGCCATGGATTTATGGATGTCCAGATTGCTTAATCGGTCCCTAACCCAGGCCCTCAGCCTTCCCTAGCCTGGAAGCACCAACACCCATGAAGGAGCGAGCTGTGGGCAATGTCCTGCTTTGCCTTCAGCGTCTCTCGCAATGTTAACTTGCAAATTTGTAGTGGATGAGGGTGTGGAACTGCAAGCTGGGGATAACAGTTTTCCAGTGAATGTGAAGGAGAAGGACATTGAACTGCTGCCCATGCAAGCTGGTCTCAGAGGACACGTAGCAACTATTCACCTCACACCTGGCAATGCATTCGTTTTTTAAAAAAAAAAATAAGCCCAAAACCACTAAGGCAGGGCTATGTTTCTCACCTGCATAGATGTCATCCTTTCCTGACTGGAACCCTTGGCTTCTTTGTGAAGCCTTTGGTTTCATTACCGGGTAGCGGAGGTTTGTTATCAGTCCTTGATTCGGCTTGTCGTAAGTGTATATTGAATCCTTCAATATTCTGAAGATCCTCTCTGGAACACCTTCAGAAGTCTGCAGAGAAAGGAAAGAAACATTTGTCTGCAGCTGCTCTTCGCATGCAGTCCCCAAAAATGAAAGGAATGACAGGTTGCTTCTTCTTTCCCAAGGAGCTGTTTTGGAAGCAGACTGGGTGACAGAGTCTGGTACCAGCCTTTGGCCACCAGGGACACCTGCTTGGTGGTGTGCTCTAGGCCCTAAGTGTCACCTCCCTCACCCGCTTGATTTTTTTTTTTTTTTTTTTTTTTTTTTAAAGGGAGAAGAGCAGTTTAAAATCTGGGCTCAGGGGTGTGTTGCAGAGGGATGGTGTTACCGACTTCCCCCTGGCGTCAGAGCGCAACGTTCTCTAGGTTATCTACTTTAGTCTTCTAGTGCACCACACTGGTGTGGATGTCAATGACTAAAGTCTGTGTTGAACTTGTATAAGGAAAAACGGAAAAAAAGAATAAGCCAATAAACGCCATCATTATTTTAAAGAAAGATGAGAAGGTAATTTTGCTTATGTCTCCAATAGAAAAGAACCACTGAACAATGACCCCCCTTCCTTCTCTACTCAGTGGGCAGAGATGACAAGAGTTCCTCCTTCTCCTTCCCTCTCCTTTCTCCCAAGGTAAACAGTGTCACATTGAGTGCCATGTAGATTAACTTGCATTTCTGAATTGAACCATAACTCCCCTTGGCACCACTCCAAGCAGAGAGACGAACTGAGCAGCTCAGACATGGATGTGTATGAGTATTCAAGGGTCCTGGCCTGACACCAACATCAGTGACATTTTCTTGATCTATCCTTTAATAGACTGAGATCTTTGTCGGTCAAAGTTCAGGCAGCTTACCAGAAAACCAACTACAGTCCTCATGTGTTAACAACATTTAGACTGTCAAAGGAAGAATGCTCAAATTTTAAATTCATCCTTCGTTTGCAGAGAACAGCTGCAGAAACTGAATGCCTAACACAAGCTAGCGCAACAACACAGAAACGTAGAGAAGGAAAGAGAACACCCAACCGCCTGTTCTACTGGTTATTTTCTCCAATACAGGAGAAACAACCACCAACTCTGGAGAACAAACAGGTCAGGGTTATTGGTCCCACAAAAACGAGCATAAGAAATACTAAGGCAATTCCCCAGAGTCCAGTAACTCTCTTGCCCTCAAGCCAGGGTCGTGCCACAAAAACAAAACTCTTACCAAAGATTTCATCTTAGCTTGAACAGGTAAGTTGTGATGACGGAGATTCGCCAGGAGTCCTAAACATGGTATCATTACCTCATCTTCTGTGGTTTGACTGAAAAGTCCAGGAAGTCAAACAAAGACTTTTAATTAAAGCATCCAGAAATTAGTTACCAGAATTTGGGGGTTGAGGGTGGGGTGCTTGGGGGACTCTATTTTGTTGCCGTGGCGGTGGGGAGGGGAGTGTGGTATTGTTTTGTTTTTTAACTAGACACCATTCTGCCAAGCCAAGCAAAATTCAGATTGCAATCCCCATAGTGTGGGCAGTTTTTAACTGAGCACATCTGGGAAAAAAAAAAAAAAAAAAGGTCTATCAGAGACCAGCACTATCAAAGGTCCTTTATTGCAGGTGCTTTTAAGAGTCACTAGATCTCTTACAAGGACCCTTGCACAAAAGTCATTTTAATGTAACATAAGTCTGTTCCTAATGACGAGCATGACTTTTCCCCTGGGTCTTCTCTTTGACAGCTCCCTGGGATATGCAGGTGGGCTAAGAGGCCAGTTAATATCCAGTCACTGAAAGTCCCACAACCACTGCATTTGACAGGCTGTAACAACATGGTTTGCAAAGAAAAACCTCTGTTTAGCTTGGAGTAAAAATGCCACAGGTCACTCTGGAGACCAGGTTAGTGCAATATGCTAATGGCCTTCAGAAAGTTTAGAAACTTAGCCAGGTGTTTCCCATGAGAGAAGGTAACTGAGTGCACACTTACACATGATGCATTAGAAATGAAATTAATTCATTGACGTTGGCACCAGCACAAAAGACCTGAACATTGTAAGTTACCCTCTGCAGCAACTGGATACTCTGAGGAAATTAAAAGCTGTTCACATGTGTCTTTCCTATAGCATCGCACTCAAGAATGTTACAAATTAGAAAGCTGAAAGGACAAATAAAAAGACATCACGACTGAATTCATTTTCAGACCCTGTGACGTTAACACGACAACTACACAAGCTGCTGTGAGCACACAGGGTCGTGTCCTGACACTCCGAGGTACTTATTAAAAGCCCAAACAGATGGATAAGGTTTTCTTTTGACAGAGGCATTACCTTTGTAGCCCATCCATTTCTCCCCTTTGCTTCATCAGCACGTTCTCCATTCTGTCAGTGAGAAAGGGGCTTTGTCCTGTTGAAAGATCCACAAGTTTTGCCAAAATGCAAAAAGCGCTTTGCAGCCTCTTCAGAAAGTATGTTTAGTGCAGGGGTGTCAAACTCATTTGTAGCAAATGCATTTTTAGGACTGTATAAATGTAGGAGTAGTCGCATTTCTAGAGTCCTAAAATTACGTTTGGCCCTTTGAAGGCAACCGCGAGGCTGATGTGCCCCCCAGTGAAAATGAGTTTGACACCCCCGGCTTAGAGGAAAACACGTTTGCTGTGAAGACAGTCGACAGATCTAATGGTAGTTAAGTCTTTCCTACAGCATCCTTTCAGCACGCAACGTAATTGAGTTAATATAATGCTAATATGCACAATTATGACAATAATCACAGCACAGGATAGCAGCTGAAACCAAACCTCATTATATAAGCATGTGACATAAGAAATTCAAGGTCTTAGTCCTGCATCTACTTGGTGACTACAAAACCTCTCCCACTGACTGGCAAGTCACCTGGATCTCTTAGTCTTCTCCTACTCCAAGTGCTTTGACAAATACACAAACTGGGACAAAAGTGTCCTTCACTGGATGCCTGACTCATTTTCCACAGATCAGGGGCAACACAACTGCTGGCAAATTCATTTTCCGTTTTCCCTCTCAGAAAAGAGATGTCACGACACGTAGCCAGCAAGTACTTGCTGAAATCTCAGAGCCACATATGAGGAAACCTGTGCATATTTAAAAAAAAAAAAAAAAAGAGGAGGTCTTCCCCACCTTTACTGGTCAATGCACAGAAAGGACACGTGAACATTGGTGAAGATGGGCTGTGAGATGGGCTGTGAGATATTATGTGTAAGGTAATAATGTGTAATAAGCTCTGCACTTGACTCCTATAACTCAGCTCGCACTGGCACAGCCCCTTGCACTCACTGGCACTGAGCAGAGGGCAGCAGGCACACGTGCCCTGCAGACCTTCGATGAGAACTGGCAGCCACAGCTCTCGTTTCACTCCTTCACAACTGCCTGTCAAAGAATTGATTAGACAAAACCGACTCCAAGCTTGTCTCATGAACAGTAGGAGAAAGAACTAAATACCTCAGCTGGAAAATAATTCTGGAAAATAAGCTCTCCAGCAGCCATTTCTCGAAATCATTTCAAAAACAGAGGCTTTTGGGTTTGGTTTTGGTTTATTTTTGCTTGGTTTGTTGGTTGGATTTGTTTGTCTGGTTTTGTTAGGTTTGGGGTTTTTTGTTTTGTTTCAATTGGAGCAGGTGAGAAGCTCAAGCTCGATTAAAGAGAGAGTACAAAGAACTCTCTGCAGCCTTAAAATCCTGTCATACTGGCCTCGTATGGCAAACAACATACACAGCTAAGACCGACACACTATTTCAGAAGAGTTATTACATGCATGCCGCATAACAGATACCATATAAGAGTAGACAAATAGAGTTAAGCATTAGTTCCTGTTACCTGTAATATGAATGGGTCACTGAGATGAGCAGAGCCTCGATGAACCACTCCTGCCAGCACGTGGTCACATTGTAGGTATCCTGAAGAGCTTCTCTAGTCTCGCTCTCTAAGACTGGAATTTAAGAATTATTAACAAAAAACCCCTGTCAAACAGCAAAAGCAGCTGTTGCATTAGCTACCAATCTGAGCAGAAGCCCAAGTCATTGACCAGTTTTTCACATCTGTTTCACAAACAACTACAAATAAATCACAGCTCCTACGCACTTGAAGAATCTGGACCTGTCTTGTCATCGCTTTCCCAGAGCAAAGAGCATACCCCCCTCCCCTCTTCCCCCCTTCCTACCCCTCTGCACACCACCTCCAGCCCCGCTACAACCCCACCTGCCCCCCGCCCAAACACATCCCCCCCCACGCCCACCCCACCCCTCGCCTGACAGAGCCCAAGACCTCCCGCTGCTGACAGCTACCTGCTCAGGGCCTGGGAGCAAGCGTCACCCAAATGGAACAACCGGCCCAGGCCCACCCACGGGAGACTCTGGGGCGCAAACCAGATGCAAACTCTTCCGTCCTTCCTTCCTTCCTTCCTGCCTTGGCCCTAAGTGTCACCTCCCTCACCCACTTGTTGGGTTTTATTCCGAAAAAAAAAAGAGTGGTTTAAAATCTGGGCTCGGGTGTGTTGAAGAGGGACAGCGTTAGCGACTTTCCCCTGGGGACAGAGTGCAAGGTTAGTGGCAACCTGTTTGGTTCTCACTTCAAAGCTTCTCTTTCGACGCCTAGGTGAGAAGCAGAAGCCAAAGGTTCTGCCAAGGATGGGCACTGTCGAGCAAAAGACATCTGCAGAGGCAAGCCCGGAGGACGGCGCTCCTAAGCAGAGGAAGGGCCTTGTCGCAAGCTGCGTTTGAACGTGCCCGTTGGTGCTGCTGGACTGGATTCCTTCCAGGGCACAGTCCCCCAGGGATCCGTACAGAGACTTGGCCACACTGGTCACTTGAGGAGGGTGACAGACGGTAAGCGCACAAATCATCTGGAGTCACAGCCAGGGTCCTGCTAGTGGTGAGGACAAGTGAACAGGGCTTGATTCTCTTGGTTTTTCGGCATCCTGCATCTTGCCTTCTGCCCGGGGTGGGCTAGGTGCCACTGCCTCTGCGGACTTGCTCTGGCTGGGACGGAGTTGACTCTTGTTAGTGGCAGCCGGCCTAGCACCGTGTTTGGCAGGGGTGGCTAAAGCGGTGTTGCTTACTGCAGCTGTGGTGTGGCTGTTGCTGCGAGTGCGGGCCTCCCGGAGCCGTGAGGTTGTCTCTTTTTCCTGCAGCGCCGAGGCTGGGGGTGTGCAAGAGGTTGGGAGGGTGGAGAGCAGGAGAGCGTCCGGGAAGTGGCCAAAGGGCCGTCCCCTGCTGTAGGCCAGCTGCGCCCACAGGCCTGGTGTTCCTTGCTGCTGGTGCTGCTGCTGCCTTTGTGGTGCAGGTCAGGGTTTCTGGGCGCATGCATGATTTGGGGTGGGCTTGAGGGTGGGCGGGAGGGCAGCAGGCCAAAGGGCTCCCCTCCTGCTGTGCTGCCTGGGTGTCCCTGGCTGTGTGTCTGCCGGGGGCCGGGGAAGCAAGAGCAAGAGGGCCAAGCGGGCGGCAGGCAGCGCAGGCTGGTGAGCGGCAAGGAGGAAAGGCCAAGGGCTTTGGGCGTCTGGTGCCGGGCCAGGTGGGGCTGAGGCGAGGGCATCTTTTCTACTAATGTCTATTCGTGATCCATAAACCTCACTTACTGAATCATCTGCTCCCTGTAGCGTAATTAGCAAAGGGTTGCACTGCAGAGACTCACATCCCGGGAGAGATTGCCCTTTGGATAGGGTAAGTTTTCTTTTTCATTCTATAACCATTCATTGCTCACTGTCCATCCCCCAAACTCTGTGGTCCAGATAACACTGTACCAGGAGGGGCAATGAGAGACAGCAACAAAAACTATGCACTTATTTAAATCATCCTTAGACTCGGTCCCCTTGGACACATGTTTGTTTTCATAACTCAATTCCCTTTAGCTCTGTACATCCCCACACCTATGGATCTGGCAAGCGTCTACTCAGATTGTTAGGGAACCTTCAGTTTCAGTGACGTTCACGTTAAGTAACCCATTTGTAAATTCTACATAATACAGGATTAGTAATCCCCAAAAGTTTCATTTCATTTTCATCTCTGTATCTTTAGTTGAAGTGGGTCGTCAGTTGTCAGTACTTGCCACTCCTCACTGTCCTTTGGAGGTCTGATTGGCTCTTTAATCCACGTGTAATGAGTCCACCCTTTCTCAGCTGGTCGCACCACTGTCTCGGTGATCAGCAGAACTTGAAATGCGCCTTCCCAATCTGGCTGAAGCTTAGCGTCTTTCCAGGATTTGACCAGGACCTGCTGTCCAGGCTGAAACTTGTGAGCTGCAGACTCTAAAGGCAGAGTTTGTGCCAGAAGCCCTTGGTGCCTGAGAGAAGACAGAAAAGACAACCCGAGCATACAGTTTTTGAGAAACAAATCCTTAGTTTCAAACCGTGGGGGTCCATCCGTTATTTCGCTTTTGCTACCACTGCCCCCGTGGCAGTGCTAAGAGGGAAGGCTTCTCCCCACCTGGTAAGATGATCAAACACTAGTAAGTTTTTAATTCAGCCAACTGCAGGTAATTCTGTGAAATCAACTTGTATATTTTGGAAGGGTCATAAACTTGGCCTTCAACCTCCTGCAGGCTGCTTCCTAAGTGCCTTTTCATTTACTTTTTTACAAACCACACATCATTCACAAATTTGCTTGGCTATAGTATAAATTCCAGTACAACCCATATTTTTATAACACTATGGCACCCATTACTTGTTTTTCCTCATTAACTCTCTTGATGTAAAATTGCTAATACCTTCCTCATGGTTTGCTTATTTAACATTTCTCTACCCTCTGGGAGTACGCATTTCCCCTTCTGTTCCCTGGCTTCCAACTCTTGGAGGACTTCTTTTTATCTTCATTGAAAACTGGATAAAGCAATAAGAGTGGAAGTAAAAGATGAGATAAAACCTGAAGCAATAACTAAGTTAAGGCTGCTTCTCAGGCCATTTCATCTGCTAACCAACTTCCCCTGACACAAAAAGAGTTGCCCCTCTGATGTCCATTAACATGTACTACAGCCACTTCTATTGGTGACATCAGATTCCATAACACTTGTCCAACTAGTTCTTCATGAACCAATTCTTTACCTTTGCTATTAATTAGACCCCATTCTTCCCAAATTTTCCCAAAGGTGTGCACTTCTCCAAATGCGTATCTAGAACCATTACGGATGGTACCTTCTTTTCCTTCTAACATTTGCAGTGCCTGACTGACGGCTTGTGGCTGGCATGTTTGAGCTGACCAGTTATTAGGCAACCTTCCCGTTTCTCTTATTTCACCATTCACACCTTCAACGATGGCACACCCATTGTGTCTCTTCCCCTGAATTACCCTTGAAGACCCATCTATGAAGAGGTGCAGCCCATTGCCACCTCTCCATAGGAAAGCAGCAGGGTTTAATTTCCTGCTTTCTCCCACCAGAAGAGCAGTTGCTGCTGCAGCTTGCACACACTCTGGCCAACCTCGAGACACTGGGTCTAAGAGCTTAGATCAGTGTGCCACTGCTTGTCGCTTCCCCCCCAGCCCACTTGCTGCTGGAGCAGCGTGAGAGGCAGAACAGGCCTCCACTCTGTGCAAGCATTGCTCAACAATAACAAAAACATCTCTGTATTATCAACACTGTTTTAAGCATCAATCAAAAACATAGTCCCATACTAGGTACCACAAAGAAAATTAACTCCAGCCCAGCCAAAACCAACACAAACTTCCAGGTAATACAATATCTTTCAAATTTTCTCCTTGTCACCCCCCAGGCAGTAACTGTGTTTCCACACCCAGAGCCTGTAAAAGGTTTCTCTCTAATATAGAAGCTGGGGAATCTTCCCCTAATATATTCCTTCCCCATACGCTTTTAATTCTTATTATCACAAATAGGAATTTATTCATAATTGTCTCTCCTTCCTCCCTGCTACCCCATTTATTACAACTCCGTCTTCAGTTCTGGATCTTTTTAGGGGAGAATTTAGAAGGGACATGGGAGCTTCTGTTTCTGCTAAAAACTAGACCTCATTACCAATTACCACCATTACTTTACCAATTACATGCTCTTTTCCAATTTAAACGTTTCCCCACAAAAAACAAACAAACAAACAAACAAAAAAAAACACCAAAAAAAAAAGCCACCACAACACCAAAAACATTTTCAGCCCCTCTGATTTTCCAAAGTGTATTGAGTTTTCTTCCTTTAGTCATTTCCAACAGTTGCCGCCCTAGGGGTAAATATCCCAGATTTCCACAATAATAGCATCCCATTTTCTCTCATTCTCTCACTTTTTTCACTGACTTTGGTCTAAATCTTCTGCGGTTTTGTTTTGTTTTGTTCTTTTCCCTTCCAGTCTTTCACTTGCAACCAATCAGTCTGCTTCAACTTTTCGCTTCAGTTCCCGACCATCATACACAAACACGACCACACTCAGATTTTTTGCAAATTCTTCCTGCCAACCTGGCACATGCTCTCGGAAATACTTCCGTAGATCCACAAACACACTTGCTACCAGTCCACAAAGCTTTCCAAAAATCTTCCCCAGTCGGTGCTCCCCTGGCTTCTGTCTACATTCCTGCACTTCAGTTCAGTTTACTCTTATCTCCTCAAAAGCTCAAAAGCTTTTATCAGATTTTTAACCACCGTTTGGCAATTATCTCCATTTGTTTGATTATTATCATCTCAATTAGAATCACCTTGGGGCCAGGTAGTCTCCCACTGCCTGTGGGGTTAGTTCCACATTCTTTTAAATGATGTTTCTGGACAGACCAACTCTCTCAATAACAGGATAACATCGGCTCAGAATGGATTCTAGCCCCCCCCCCCCCCCCCCCCCCAAAAAAATGAGAAAATCATGATGCTCATCGATCCCCATCTTCCCTTCAGAGTTTGATTTCCTCACATAATCAAATCCCCAGAGTGCCAGGGGGTGCATCCGTGTAACACTGGAACACTGGAGGGCATTCACATGTACATCCCCCCCTTCGCACTTGCTCCCCTACACACACATACGCACGCACATCTGCTGCTGGCTGCACTGCAAAATAACTTTAGCAATCCCAGGGTAAAGCCCAGCAAAAGCAGTAAGGACAAGAAAGACAGTTGGGGAGGTAATCAAGAGGTGATACAGAGAGCAGAGACCAGCTCTGCAAGCACCTTAGTTAAATTACTCCCAACTGCAGCTAAAATTCTTTCTCTAGGTTTTTATACTCGTTTTCGACCATCCTCTTTATGGTGGTCATATGCCAAATCATCCTATACGTACCAGTAATTCATTTGTCCAGGACATCTGTTTTCTAGGTGTTTTTTAGTTACAGTTGGCCAGTCTCCTCAATATAAGGTCATTGCATGCTTTTCTTGAAAACCTTGCTGTACCATAAGTATTTTCCCAATTTTGCAATACCTCGGCCAAGGGCGTCCCCTTCTCTATGCCGAGTTTTATTTCCCATCACTAAGAAAATTCAGAGACACGCTTCCGTTGAGTCACGAGGTTCAGAGGGAGCCCCTTGCTTTCTAATCTCCTTCAGAGAGGAGTTTAGGTGCGGCTGGATCCCATCCTAGTCTCAGACTTGGTCAACGGTTTACGTCTAAAGGATATTTTCCCATTCCCAAGAGAGACTCGAACACTGCTTTTATGTGCACTTTACACTGATCAGGCCACACACTTTGCACTCAAAAACATACTGCAGGAAGGGAGGGACTCGCACCCACCCTGGTGTGGAGGAAGATTTAAACGCCCTGCAGTCTTTTTTACACACCAATTTAGATCTTTGCATAGCCAATTGTCATTGGATCCGTATTTTGGCCAGAATATCACTCTATTAAGGGCTATTTTGTCCAGACAAAACACAATACTTTATCATTTTCTATTTATCCTTCCTTTTTGTACACCACACGTTTCCCCGGTACCTTAACATCCTCCCTAAAGGACTGGACGGAGGAATGTCACCATTTTTCCTTTCTATTTCCCATTCTGAGTCTCGAGGCTTCTCCTTGCGCCTCGTCCCTCCTCTCAGAATGCCCCCGACCACCAAGGTAGTACTTAACAGTCTGTTTTCTTACCTTGGTCCACGCACAAAGTTGCCCGCTCGCTCGTATCGTGCTTCCCGCTTTTTCCTTTCTCCTTTCGCCTATGGTTTGCGGGGATCCGCCTTCGTCCCCACAGCCCTGCAGTTTCTGTCTGTCCGTCCGTCCTGGAATCCCCACCGACCATCCAGAAGGCCATTGAAATCAACGGGGCACGCCTTCCCGTCCATTGGCGACAGGGACCCCCGAGATGACGACGTCGAGTCTCGGACGAGCCCCCAGACTTGTAGGAAAGCATCATCTTGCCAACAGAATAGGCTCAGGCAGGATCTCTCGGCAAAGCACGTTTTATTAAGGCTTTTGCGAAACGGGCCGTTCTACCTAAAAGTAGGCACACGCAATAGGGCAAAAAGCTTATACGCCCCCACAAATGCCAGCTGCAAATTCCCTGCCCTGTTCCCCAGGGGTTGGGTACTGCAGGCTTTCCGGACTGCCCGCCGCCTGCCTCAGTTTCCAGGACTCATTCATCTCATGCTAAGAAGGCCCTTCCCCTGCTGGATCTATTGCAAAGGTGGGTTCCTGGCTCTTGGGTTAGCCTTCCCTCTAGCTGCACTTGTTTTTGAAATGCAGGAATGAGTTTGCATTGCAGCATGAGTTGGAAGAGAGTTGGTTTGTGGGAAGGATTCCCAGTGTGATGTGTGTCAATCCTTCCCCCCTCGCTGGGTGAGGTGGCAGCTGAGTTGCAAAAGCAACATTCCTTCTTGAAGGGCTCCTTCCTTGCAGGGCTGAGGCAGAGGCGAGAGAGCGAGGCAGGTGCACGGGGGGGGCGCCGTGGGGGGCGCCGTGGGGGGGGCGGTTTGTCGGTGGGAAAAGCGGGGATCGAACCAGGGACCCATTTGACCAATCCGCGGGTCCGGCGCCCTGGCCGCTCCGCCAGCGCGATCCCACGGCCGTGGAACGCACGGCGCCCCCTATAGGCCGCAGAGCGGCCTGCGCGGCGGCTAAAGGCCGGGGGGGCGGTGGGCGGGGTGGGGATGGAAGTGGGTGCCCTGCGGACCAGCGTCCCGCGACCTGGCCGCTCCTCTACCGCCATCCCCACCGCCGGGGGACGCCACAGCTCCCCCTACAAACCTCCGCCCGCCCGCTAAGCTCGGCCCATGCCGGGGGGCACCCACCGACTCGCTGCCTCCCACCACCACGCTGCAACCCCACCTGCCCCCCGCCCAATCACACACCCCCCCACCCGCCCCTCGCCTGACAGAGCCCAAGACCTCCCGCTGCTGACAGCTACCTGCTCGCGGCCCTAGCGGCAGCGCACGCCGCTCTGCGGCCTATAGGGGGCGCCGTGCGTTCCACGGCCGTGGGATCGCGCTGGCGGAGCGGCCAGGGCGCCGGACCCGCGGATTGGTCAAATGGGTCCCTGGTTCGATCCCCGCTTTTCCCACCGACAGACCCCCACCCCCCACGGCCCCCCCCCCGCGCACCTGCCTCGCTCTCTCGCCTCTGCCTCAGCCCTGCAAGGAGCTATTGAAGGACGAAGGTTGTTTTTACAACTGGTTTGGCACCTGAGCTCAGCGGGGGAAAGGATTGAGAGGTATCAGACTATGAATCACAGAATCACAGAATGTTAGGGATTGGAAGGGACCTCAGAAGATCGTCTAGTCCAATCCCCCCGCCAGAGCAGGAACACCTAGATGAGGTTACACAGGAATGTGTCCAGGTGGCTTTTGAATGTCTCCAGAGGAGGAGACTCCTCAGCCTCCCTGGGCAGCCCGTTCCAGTGCTCTGCCAGCCTCACTGAGAAGAAGTTTCTTCTCCTATTTAAGTGGAACCTCCTGTGTTGCAGTTTGTACCCATTGCCCCATGTCTTATCATTGGTTGTCAGTGAGAAGAGCCTGGCTCCATCCTCGTGACACTCACCCTTTACATATTTACAAACATTAATGAGGTCACCCCTCAGTCTCCTCTTCTCCAAACTAAAGAGACCCAGCTCCCTCAGCCTTTCCTCAGTAGGGAGATGCTCCACTCCCTTAATCAACTTTGTCGCCCTGCGCTGGACTCTCTCCAGCAGTTCCCTGTCCTTCTTGAACTGAGGGGCCCAGAACTGGACACAATATTCCAGATGCGGTCTCACCAGGGTAGAGTAGAGGGGCAGGAGAACCTCTTTCAACCTACTAACTACCCTCCTTCTAATACACCCCAGGATGTCATTGGCCTTCTTGGCCACAAGGGCACAGTGCTGGCTCATGGTCATCGTGCCGTCCACCGGGACCCCCAGGTCCCTTTCACTGCTCTCTGACAGGTCATTCCCCGACTTATACTAGTACCTGGGGTTCTTCTTGCCCAGATGCAAGACTCTACACTTGTGCTTGTTATATTTCATTCATGTTTTCCCCGCCCAACTCTCCAGCCTGTCCAGCTCTCGCTGGATGGCAGCACAGCCTTCTGGCGTGTCAGCCACTCCTCCCAGCTTGGTGTCATCAGCAAACTTGCTGACAGTCACTCTATTCCCTCATCCAAGTCATTGATGAATATATTGAATAGTACTGGCCCCAGTACCGACCCTTGAGGGACTCCACAGGCCTCCAACTAGACTCTGCCCCGTTGATCACGACTCTCTGGCTTCTTTCCTTCAGCCAGTTCACAGTCCACATCGCTACCCGATCGTCCAGACCACACTTCCTCAGTTTAGCTGGGAGGATGCTGTGGGAGACCGTGTCAAATGCTTCACTGAAATCAAGACAGACCACATCCACTGCTTTACCATCATCTGTCCACCCGGTTATGTCCTCATAAAAGTCTATGAGGTTGGTCAAGCACAACTTCCCTTTGGTGAAGCCATGTTGACTGCCCCTAATGACCCCCTTATCCCTGATATGCCTTGAGATGGCACCAAGGATAAGTCGTTCCATCAGTTTCCCAGGGATGGAGGTGACGCTGACCGGTCCATAGTTACCCGGGTCCTCCTTCTTGCCCTTTTTGAAGACTGGAATGACATTTGCTTTCCTCCAGCCCTCAGGCACCCCTCCCGTTTCCCATGACTTAGCAAAGATGACGGAGAGTGGCCTAGCAATGATCAGCCAGCTCCCTCAGCACCCGCGGGTGCATCCCACCTGGAGCCATGGATTTATGGATGTCCAGATTGCTTAATCGGTCCCTAACCCAGGCCCTCAGCCTTCCCTAGCCTGGAAGCACCAACACCCATGAAGGAGCGAGCTGTGGGCAATGTCCTGCTTTGCCTTCAGCGTCTCTCGCAATGTTAACTTGCAAATTTGTAGTGGATGAGGGTGTGGAACTGCAAGCTGGGGATAACAGTTTTCCAGTGAATGTGAAGGAGAAGGACATTGAACTGCTGCCCATGCAAGCTGGTCTCAGAGGACACGTAGCAACTATTCACCTCACACCTGGCAATGCATTCGTTTTTTAAAAAAAAAAATAAGCCCAAAACCACTAAGGCAGGGCTATGTTTCTCACCTGCATAGATGTCATCCTTTCCTGACTGGAACCCTTGGCTTCTTTGTGAAGCCTTTGGTTTCATTACCGGGTAGCGGAGGTTTGTTATCAGTCCTTGATTCGGCTTGTCGTAAGTGTATATTGAATCCTTCAATATTCTGAAGATCCTCTCTGGAACACCTTCAGAAGTCTGCAGAGAAAGGAAAGAAACATTTGTCTGCAGCTGCTCTTCGCATGCAGTCCCCAAAAATGAAAGGAATGACAGGTTGCTTCTTCTTTCCCAAGGAGCTGTTTTGGAAGCAGACTGGGTGACAGAGTCTGGTACCAGCCTTTGGCCACCAGGGACACCTGCTTGGTGGTGTGCTCTAGGCCCTAAGTGTCACCTCCCTCACCCGCTTGATTTTTTTTTTTTTTTTTTTTTTTTTTTTAAAGGGAGAAGAGCAGTTTAAAATCTGGGCTCAGGGGTGTGTTGCAGAGGGATGGTGTTACCGACTTCCCCCTGGCGTCAGAGCGCAACGTTCTCTAGGTTATCTACTTTAGTCTTCTAGTGCACCACACTGGTGTGGATGTCAATGACTAAAGTCTGTGTTGAACTTGTATAAGGAAAAACGGAAAAAAAGAATAAGCCAATAAACGCCATCATTATTTTAAAGAAAGATGAGAAGGTAATTTTGCTTATGTCTCCAATAGAAAAGAACCACTGAACAATGACCCCCCTTCCTTCTCTACTCAGTGGGCAGAGATGACAAGAGTTCCTCCTTCTCCTTCCCTCTCCTTTCTCCCAAGGTAAACAGTGTCACATTGAGTGCCATGTAGATTAACTTGCATTTCTGAATTGAACCATAACTCCCCTTGGCACCACTCCAAGCAGAGAGACGAACTGAGCAGCTCAGACATGGATGTGTATGAGTATTCAAGGGTCCTGGCCTGACACCAACATCAGTGACATTTTCTTGATCTATCCTTTAATAGACTGAGATCTTTGTCAGTCAAAGTTCAGGCAGCTTACCAGAAAACCAACTACAGTCCTCATGTGTTAACAACATTTAGACTGTCAAAGGAAGAATGCTCAAATTTTAAATTCATCCTTCGTTTGCAGAGAACAGCTGCAGAAACTGAATGCCTAACACAAGCTAGCGCAACAACACAGAAACGTAGAGAAGGAAAGAGAACACCCAACCGCCTGTTCTACTGGTTATTTTCTCCAATACAGGAGAAACAACCACCAACTCTGGAGAACAAACAGGTCAGGGTTATTGGTCCCACAAAAACGAGCATAAGAAATACTAAGGCAATTCCCCAGAGTCCAGTAACTCTCTTGCCCTCAAGCCAGGGTCGTGCCACAAAAACAAAACTCTTACCAAAGATTTCATCTTAGCTTGAACAGGTAAGTTGTGATGACGGAGATTCGCCAGGAGTCCTAAACATGGTATCATTACCTCATCTTTTGTGGTTTGACTGAAAAGTCCAGGAAGTCAAACAAAGACTTTTAATTAAAGCATCCAGAAATTAGTTACCAGAATTTGGGGGTTGAGGGTGGGGTGCTTGGGGGACTCTATTTTGTTGCTG
Source organism: Columba livia (assembly GCF_036013475.1). NCBI lineage: Eukaryota > Metazoa > Chordata > Aves > Columbiformes > Columbidae > Columba > Columba livia. Next base: position 1,425,224 of record NW_027043810.1, read on the forward strand.
TGGCGGTGGGGAGGGGAGTGTGGTATTGTTTTGTTTTTTAACTAGACACCATTCTGCCAAGCCAAGCAAAATTCAGATTGCAATCCCCATAGTGTGGGCAGTTTTTAACTGAGCACATCTGGGGGAAAAAAAAAAAAAAAAGGTCTATCAGAGACCAGCACTATCAAAGGTCCTTTATTGCAGGTGCTTTTAAGAGTCACTAGATCTCTTACAAGGACCCTTGCACAAAAGTCATTTTAATGTAACATAAGTCTGTTCCTAATGACGAGCATGACTTTTCCCCTGGGTCTTCTCTTTGACAGCTCCCTGGGATATGCAGGTGGGCTAAGAGGCCAGTTAATATCCAGTCACTGAAAGTCCCACAACCACTGCATTTGACAGGCTGTAACAACATGGTTTGCTAAGAAAAACCTCTGTTTAGCTTGGAGTAAAAATGCCACAGGTCACTCTGGAGACCAGGTTAGTGCAATATGCTAATGGCCTTCAGAAAGTTTAGAAACTTAGCCAGGTGTTTCCCATGAGAGAAGGTAACTGAGTGCACACTTACACATGATGCATTAGAAATGAAATTAATTCATTGACGTTGGCACCAGCACAAAAGACCTGAACATTGTAAGTTACCCTCTGCAGCAACTGGATACTCTGAGGAAATTAAAAGCTGTTCACATGTGTCTTTCCTATAGCATCGCACTCAAGAATGTTACAAATTAGAAAGCTGAAAGGACAAATAAAAAGACATCACGACTGAATTCATTTTCAGACCCTGTGACGTTAACACGACAACTACACAAGCTGCTGTGAGCACACAGGGTCGTGTCCTGACACTCCGAGGTACTTATTAAAAGCCCAAACAGATGGATAAGGTTTTCTTTTGACAGAGGCATTACCTTTGTAGCCCATCCATTTCTCCCCTTTGCTTCATCAGCACGTTCTCCATTCTGTCAGCGAGAAAGGGGCTTTGTCCTGTTGAAAGATCCACAAGTTTTGCCAAAATGCAAAAAGCGCTTTGCAGCCTCTTCAGAAAGTATGTTTAGTGCAGGGGTGTCAAACTCATTTGTAGCAAATGCAATTTTAGGACTGTATAAATGTAGGAGTAGTCGCATTTCTAGAGTCCTAAAATTACGTTTGGCCCTTTGAAGGCAACCGCGAGGCTGATGTGCCCCCCAGTGAAAATGAGTTTGACACCCCCGGCTTAGAGGAAAACACGTTTGCTGTGAAGACAGTCGACAGATCTAATGGTAGTTAAGTCTTTCCTACAGCATCCTTTCAGCACGCAACGTAATTGAGTTAATATAATGCTAATATGCACAATTATGACAATAATCACAGCACAGGATAGCAGCTGAAACCAAACCTCATTATATAAGCATGTGACATAAGAAATTCAAGGTCTTAGTCCTGCATCTACTTGGTGACTACAAAACCTCTCCCACTGACTGGCAAGTCACCTGGATCTCTTAGTCTTCTCCTACTCCAAGTGCTTTGACAAATACACAAACTGGGACAAAAGTGTCCTTCACTGGATGCCTGACTCATTTTCCACAGATCAGGGGCAACACAACTGCTGGCAAATTCATTTTCCGTTTTCCCTCTCAGAAAAGAGATGTCACGACACGTAGCCAGCAAGTACTTGCTGAAATCTCAGAGCCACATATGAGGAAACCTGTGCATATTTAAAAAAAAAAAAAAAAAGAGGAGGTCTTCCCCACCTTTACTGGTCAATGCACAGAAAGGACACGTGAACATTGGTGAAGATGGGCTGTGAGATGGGCTGTGAGATATTATGTGTAAGGTAATAATGTGTAATAAGCTCTGCACTTGACTCCTATAACTCAGCTCGCACTGGCACTGAGCAGAGGGCAGCAGGCACACGTGCCCTGCAGACCTTCGATGAGAACTGGCAGCCACAGCTCTCGTTTCACTCCTTCACAACTGCCTGTCAAAGAATTGATTAGACAAAACCGACTCCAGGCTTGTCTCATGAACAGTAGGAGAAAGAACTAAATACCTCAGCTGGAAAATAATTCTGGAAAATAAGCTCTCCAGCAGCCAAATCATTTCAAAAACAGAGGCTTTTGGTTTTGGTTTTGGTTTATTTTTGCTTGGTTTGTTGGTTGGATTTGTTTGTCTGGTTTTGTTAGGTTTGGGGTTTTTTGTTTTGTTTCAATTGGAGCAGGTGAGAAGCTCAAGCTCGATTAAAGAGAGAGTACAAAGAACTCTCTGCAGCCTTAAAATCCTGTCATACTGGCCTCGTATGGCAAACAACATACACAGCTAAGACCGACACACTATTTCAGAAGAGTTATTACATGCATGCCGCATAACAGATACCATATAAGAGTAGACAAATAGAGTTAAACATTAGTTCCTATTACCTGTAATATGAATGGGTCACTGAGATGAGCAGAGCCTCGATGAACCACTCCTGCCAGCACGTGGTCACATTGTAGGTATCCTGAAGAGCTTCTCTAGTCTCGCTCTCTAAGACTGGAATTTAAGAATTATTAACAAAAAACCCCTGTCAAACAGCAAAAGCAGCTGTTGCATTAGCTACCAATCTGAGCAGAAGCCCAAGTCATTGACCAGTTTTTCACATCTGTTTCACAAACAACTACAAATAAATCACAGCTCCTACGCACTTGAAGAATCTGGACCTGTCTTGTCATCGCTTTCCCAGAGCAAAGAGCATAGCCCCCTCCCCTCTTCCCCCCTTCCTACCCCTCTGCACACCACCTCCAGCCCCGCTACAACCCCACCTGTCCCCCACCCAAACACATCCCCCCCCACGCCCACCCCACCCCTCGCCTGACAGAGCCCAAGACCTTCCGCTGCTGACAGCTACCTGCTCGGGGCCTGGGAGCAAGCGTCACCCAAATGGAACAACCGGCCCAGGCCCACCCACGGGAGACTCTGGGGCGCAAACCAGATGCAAACTCTTCCGTCCTTCCTTCCTTCCTGCCTTGGCCCTAAGTGTCACCTCCCTCACCCACTTGTTGGGTTTTATTCCGAAAAAAAAAAGAGTGGTTTAAAATCTGGGCTCGGGTGTGTTGAAGAGGGACAGCGTTAGCGACTTTCCCCTGGGGACAGAGTGCAAGGTTAGTGGCAACCTGTTTGGTTCTCACTTCAAAGCTTCTCTTTCGACGCCTAGGTGAGAAGCAGAAGCCAAAGGTTCTGCCAAGGATGGGCACTGTCGAGCAAAAGACATCTGCAGAGGCAAGCCCGGAGGACGGCGCTCCTAAGCAGAGGAAGGGCCTTGTCGCAAGCTGCGTTTGAACGTGCCCGTTGGTGCTGCTGGACTGGACTCCTTCCAGGGCACAGTCCCCCAGGGATCCGTACAGAGACTTGGCCACACTGGTCACTTGAGGAGGGTGACAGACGGTAAGCGCACAAATCATCTGGAGTCACAGCCAGGGTCCTGCTAGTGGTGAGGACAAGTGAACAGGGCTTGATTCTCTTGGTTTTTCGGCATCCTGCATCTTGCCTTCTGCCCAGGGTGGGCTAGGTGCCACTGCCTCTGCGGACTTGCTCTGGCTGGGACGGAGTTGACTCTTGTTAGTGGCAGCCGGCCTAGCACCGTGTTTGGCAGGGGTGGCTAAAGCGGTGTTGCTTACTGCAGCTGTGGTGTGGCTGTTGCTGCGAGTGCGGGCCTCCCGGAGCCGTGAGGTTGTCTCTTTTTCCTGCAGCGCCGAGGCTGGGGGTGTGCAAGAGGTTGGGAGGGTGGAGAGCAGGAGAGCATCCGGGAAGTGGCCAAAGGGCCGTCCCCTGCTGTAGGCCAGCTGCGCCCACAGGCCTGGTGTTCCTTGCTGCTGGTGCTGCTGCTGCTGCCTTTGTGGTGCAGGTCAGCGTTTCTGGGCGCATGCATGATTTGGGGTGGGCTTGGGGGTGGGCAGGAGGGCAGCAGGCCAAAGGGCTCCCCTCCTGCTGTGCTGCCTGGGTGTCCCTGGCTGTGTGTCTGCCGGGGGCCGGGGAAGCAAGAGCAAGAGGGCCAAGCGGGCGGCAGGCAGCGCAGGCTGGTGAGCGGCAAGGAGGAAAGGCCAAGGGCTTTGGGCGTCTGGTGCCGGGCCAGGTGGGGCTGAGGCGAGGGCATCTTTTCTACTAATGTCTATTCGCGATCCATAAACCTCACTTACTGAATCATCTGCTCCCTGTAGCGTAATTAGCAAAGGGTTGCACTGCAGAGACTCACATCCCGGGAGAGATTGCCCTTTGGATAGGGTAAGTTTTCTTTTTCATTCTATAACCATTCATTGCTCACTGTCCATCCCCCAAACTCTGTGGTCCAGATAACACTGTACCAGGAGGGGCAATGAGAGACAGCAACAAAAACTATGCACTTATTTAAATCATCCTTAGACTCGGTCCCCTTGGACACATGTTTGTTTTCATAACTCAATTCCCTTTAGCTCTGTACATCCCCACAGCTATGGATCTGGCAAGCGTCTACTCAAATTGTTAGGGAACCTTCAGTTTCAGTGACGTTCACGTTAAGTAACCCATTTGTAAATTCTACATAATACAGGATTAGTAATCCCCAAAAGTTTCATTTCATTTTCATCTCTGTATCTTTAGTTGAAGTGGGTCGTCAGTTGTCAGTACTTGCCACTCCTCACTGTCCTTTGGAGGTCTGATTGGCTCTTTAATCCACGTGTAATGAGTCCACCCTTTCTCAGCTGGTCGCACCACTGTCTCGGTGATCAGCAGAACTTGAAATGCGCCTTCCCAATCTGGCTGAAGCTTAGCGTCTTTCCAGGATTTGACCAGGACCTGCTGTCCAGGCTGAAACTTGTGAGCTGCAGACTCTAAAGGCAGAGTTTGTGCCAGAAGCCCTTGGTGCCTGAGAGAAGACAGAAAAGACAACCCGAGCATACAGTTTTTGAGAAACAAATCCTTAGTTTCAAACCGTGGGGGTCCATCCGTTATTTCGCTTTTGCTACCACTGCCCCCGTGGCAGTGCTAAGAGGGAAGGCTTCTCCCCACCTGGTAAGATGATCAAACACTAGTAAGTTTTTAATTCAGCCAACTGCAGGTAATTCTGTGAAATCAACTTGTATATTTTGGAAGGGTCATAAACTTGGCCTTCAACCTCCTGCAGGCTGCTTCCTAAGTGCCTTTTCATTTACTTTTTTACAAACCACACATCATTCACAAATTTGCTTGGCTATAGTATAAATTCCAGTACACCCATATTTTTATAACACTATGGCACCCATTACTTGTTTTCCTCATTAACTCTCTTGATGTAAAATTGCTAATACCTTCCTCATGGTTTGCTTATTTAACATTTCTCTACCCTCTGGGAGTACGCATTTCCCATTCTGTTCCCTGGCTTCCAACTCTTGGAGGACTTCTTTTTATCTTTCATTGAAAACTGGAATTTCTTGTGGGGCCAGGACCTCGGGCGTGAGATAAAACCTGAAGCAATAACTAAGTTAAGGCTGCTTCTCAGGCCATTTCATCTGCTAACCAACTTCCCCGACACAAAAAGAGTTGCCCCTCTGATGTCCATTAACATGTACTACAGCCACTTCTATTGGTGACATCAGATTCCATAACACTTGTCCAACTAGTTCTTCATGAACCAATTCTTTACCTTTGCTATTAATTAGACCCCATTCTTCCCAAATTTTCCCAAAGGTGTGCACTTCTCCAAATGCGTATCTAGAACCATTACGGATGGTACCTTCTTTTCCTTCTAACATTTGCAGTGCCTGACTGACGGCTTGTGGCTGGCATGTTTGAGCTGACCAGTTATTAGGCAACCTTCCCGTTTCTCTTATTTCACCATTCACACCTTCAACGATGGCACACCCATTGTGTCTCTTCCCCTGAATTACCCTTGAAGACCCATCTATGAAGAGGTGCAGCCCATTGCCACCTCTCCATAGGAAAGCAGCAGGGTTTAATTTCCTGCTTTCTCCCACCAGAAGAGCAGTTGCTGCTGCAGCTTGCACACACTCTGGCCAACCTCGAGACACTGGGTCTAAGAGCTTAGATCAGTGTGCCACTGCTTGTCGCTTCCCCCCCAGCCCACTTGCTGCTGGAGCAGCGTGAGAGGCAGAACAGGCCTCCACTCTGTGCAAGCATTGCTCAACAATAACAAAAACATCTCTGTATTATCAACACTGTTTTAAGCATCAATCAAAAACATAGTCCCATACCAGGTACCACAAAGAAAATTAACTCCAGCCCAGCCAAAACCAACACAAACTTCCAGGTAATACAATATCTTTCAAATTTTCTCCTTGTCACCCCCCAGGCAGTAACTGTGTTTCCACACCCAGAGCCTGTAAAAGGTTTCTCTCTAATATAGAAGCTGGGGAATCTTCCCCTAATATATTCCTTCCCCATACGCTTTTAATTCTTATTATCACAAATAGGAATTTATTCATAATTGTCTCTCCTTCCTCCCTGCTACCCCATTTATTACAACTCCGTCTTCAGTTCTGGATCTTTTTAGGGGAGAATTTAGAAGGGACATGGGAGCTTCTGTTTCTGCTAAAAACTAGACCTCATTACCAATTACCACCATTACTTTACCAATTACATGCTCTTTTCCAATCTAAACGTTTCCCCACAAAAAACAAACAAACAAACAAAAAAAAAAAACACCAATAAAAAAAGCCACCACAACACCAAAAACATTTTCAGCCCCTCTGATTTTCCAAAGTGTATTGAGTTTTCTTCCTTTAGTCATTTCCAACAGTTGCCGCCCTAGGGGTAAATATCCCAGATTTCCACAATAATAGCATCCCATTTTCTCTCATTCTCTCACTTTTTTCACTGACTTTGGTCTAAATCTTCTGCGGTTTTGTTTTGTTTTGTTCTTTTCCCTTCCAGTCTTTCACTTGCAACCAATCAGTCTGCTTCAACTTTTCGCTTCAGTTCCCGACCATCATACACAAACACGACCACACTCAGATTTTTTGCAAATTCTTCCTGCCAACCTGGCACATGCTCTCGGAAATACTTCCGTAGATCCACAAACACACTTGCTACCAGTCCACAAAGCTTTCCAAAAATCTTCCCCAGTCGGTGCTCCCCTGGCTTCTGTCTACATTCCTGCACTTCAGTTCAGTTTACTCTTATCTCCTCAAAAGCTCAAAAGCTTTTATCAGATTTTTAACCACCGTTTGGCAATTATCTCCATTTGTTTGATTATTATCATCTCAATTAGAATCACCTTGGGGCCAGGTAGTCTCCCACTGCCTGTGGGGTTAGTTCCACATTCTTTTAAATGATGTTTCCGGAAAGACCAACTCTCTCAATAACAGGATAACATCGGCTCAGAATGGATTCTAGCCGCTCCCCCCCTCCCCCCCCAAAAAAAAAAAATTAGAAAATCATGATGCTCATCGATCCCCATCTTCCCTTCAGAGTTTGATTTCCTCACATAATCAAATCCCCAGAGTGCCAGGGGGTGCATCCGTGTAACACTGGAACACTGGAGGGCATTCACATGTACATCCCCCCCTTCGCACTTGCTCCCCTACACACACATACGCACGCACATCTGCTGCTGGCTGCACTGCAAAATAACTTTAGCAATCCCAGGGTAAAGCCCAGCAAAAGCAGTAAGGACAAGAAAGACAGTTGGGGAGGTAATCAAGAGGTGATACAGAGAGCAGAGACCAGCTCTGCAAGCACCTTAGTTAAATTACTCCCAACTGCAGCTAAAATTCTTTCCCTAGGTTTTTATACTCGTTTTCGACCATCCTCTTTATGGTGGTCATATGCCAAATCATCCTATACGTACCAGTAATTCATTTGTCCAGGACATCTGTTTTCTAGGTGTTTTTTAGTTACAGTTGGCCAGCCTCCTCAATATAAGGTCATTGCATGCTTTTCTTGAAAACCTTGCTGTACCATAAGTATTTTCCCAATTTTGCAATACCTCGGCCAAGGGCGTCCCCTTCTCTATGCCGAGTTTTATTTCCCATCACTAAAAAAATTCAGAGACACGCTTCCGTTGAGTCACGAGGTTCAGAGGGAGCCCCTTGCTTTCTAATCTCCTTCAGAGAGGAGTTTAGGTGCGGCTGGATCCCATCCTAGTCTCAGACTTGGTCAACGGTTTACGTCTAAAGGATATTTTCCCATTCTCAAGAGAGACTCGAACACTGCTTTTATGTGCACTTTACACTGATCAGGCCACACACTTTGCACTCAAAAACATACTGCAGGAAGGGAGGGACTCGCACCCACCCTGGTGTGGAGGAAGATTTAAACGCCCTGCAGTCTTTTTTACACACCAATTTAGATCTTTGCATAGCCAATTGTCATTGGATCCGTATTTTGGCCAGAATATCACTCTATTAAGGGCTATTTTGTCCAGACAAAACACAATACTTTATCATTTTCTATTTATCCTTCCTTTTTGTACACCACACGTTTCCCCGGTACCTTAACATCCTCCCTAAAGGACTGGAAGGAGGAATGTCACCATTTTTCCTTTCTATTTCCCATTCTGAGTCTCGAGGCTTCTCCTTGCGCCTCGTCCCTCCTCTCAGAATGCCCCCGACCACCAAGGTAGTACTTAACAGTCTGTTTTCTTACCTTGGTCCACGCACAAAGTTGCCCGCTCGCTCGTATCGTGCTTCCCGCTTTTTCCTTTCTCCTTTCGCCTATGGTTTGCGGGGATCCGCCTTCGTCCCCACAGCCCTGCAGTTTCTGTCTGTCCGTCCGTCCTGGAATCCCCACCGACCATCCAGAAGGCCATTGAAATCAACGGGGCACGCCTTCCCGTCCATTGGCGACAGGGACCCCCGAGATGACGACGTCGAGTCTCGGACGAGCCCCCAGACTTGTAGGAAACCATCATCTTGCCAACAGAATAGGCTCAGGCAGGATCTCTCGGCAAAGCACGTTTTATTAAGGCTTTTGCGAAACGGGCCGTTCTACCTAAAAGTAGGCACACGCAATAGGGCAAAAAGCTTATACGCCCCCACAAATGCCAGCTGCAAATTCCCTGCCCTGTTCCCCAGGGGTTGGGTACTGCAGGCTTTCCGGACTGCCCGCCGCCTGCCTCAGTTTCCAGGACTCATTCATCTCATGCTAAGAAGGCCCTTCCCCTGCTGGATCTATTGCAAAGGTGGGTTCCTGGCTCTTGGGTTAGCCTTCCCTCTAGCTGCACTTGTTTTTGAAATGCAGGAATGAGTTTGCATTGCAGCATGAGTTGGAAGAGAGTTGGTTTGTGGGAAGGATTCCCAGTGTGATGTGTGTCAATCCTTCCCCCCTCGCTGGGTGAGGTGGCAGCTGAGTTGCAAAAGCAACATTCCTTCTCGAAGGGCTCCTTCCTTGCAGGGCTGAGGCAGAGGCGAGAGAGCGAGGCAGGTGCACGGGGGGGGGCGCCGTGGGGGGCGCCGTGGGGGGGGCGGTTTGTCGGTGGGAAAAGCGGGGATCGAACCAGGGACCCATTTGACCAATCCGCGGGTCCGGCGCCCTGGCCGCTCCGCCAGCGCGATCCCACGGCCGTGGAACGCACGGCGCCCCCTATAGGCCGCAGAGCGGCCTGCGCGGCGGCTAAAGGCCGGGGGGGCGGTGGGCGGGGTGGGGATGGAAGTGGGTGCCCTGCGGACCAGCGTCCCGCGACCTGGCCGCTCCTCTACCGCCATCCCCACCGCCGGGGGACGCCACAGCTCCCCCTACAAACCTCCGCCCGCCCGCTAAGCTCGGCCCATGCCGGGGGGCACCCACCGACTCGCTGCCTCCCACCACCACGCTGCAACCCCACCTGCCCCCCGCCCAATCACACACCCCCCCACCCGCCCCTCGCCTGACAGAGCCCAAGACCTCCCGCTGCTGACAGCTACCTGCTCGCGGCCCTAGCGGCAGCGCACGCCGCTCTGCGGCCTATAGGGGGCGCCGTGCGTTCCACGGCCGTGGGATCGCGCTGGCGGAGCGGCCAGGGCGCCGGACCCGCGGATTGGTCAAATGGGTCCCTGGTTCGATCCCCGCTTTTCCCACCGACAGACCCCCACCCCCCACGGCCCCCCCCCCGCGCACCTGCCTCGCTCTCTCGCCTCTGCCTCAGCCCTGCAAGGAGCTATTGAAGGACGAAGGTTGTTTTTACAACTGGTTTGGCACCTGAGCTCAGCGGGGGAAAGGATTGAGAGGTATCAGACTATGAATCACAGAATCACAGAATGTTAGGGATTGGAAGGGACCTCAGAAGATCGTCTAGTCCAATCCCCCCGCCAGAGCAGGAACACCTAGATGAGGTTACACAGGAATGTGTCCAGGTGGCTTTTGAATGTCTCCAGAGGAGGAGACTCCTCAGCCTCCCTGGGCAGCCCGTTCCAGTGCTCTGCCAGCCTCACTGAGAAGAAGTTTCTTCTCCTATTTAAGTGGAACCTCCTGTGTTGCAGTTTGTACCCATTGCCCCATGTCTTATCATTGGTTGTCAGTGAGAAGAGCCTGGCTCCATCCTCGTGACACTCACCCTTTACATATTTACAAACATTAATGAGGTCACCCCTCAGTCTCCTCTTCTCCAAACTAAAGAGACCCAGCTCCCTCAGCCTTTCCTCAGTAGGGAGATGCTCCACTCCCTTAATCAACTTTGTCGCCCTGCGCTGGACTCTCTCCAGCAGTTCCCTGTCCTTCTTGAACTGAGGGGCCCAGAACTGGACACAATATTCCAGATGCGGTCTCACCAGGGTAGAGTAGAGGGGCAGGAGAACCTCTTTCAACCTACTAACTACCCTCCTTCTAATACACCCCAGGATGTCATTGGCCTTCTTGGCCACAAGGGCACAGTGCTGGCTCATGGTCATCGTGCCGTCCACCGGGACCCCCAGGTCCCTTTCACTGCTCTCTGACAGGTCATTCCCCGACTTATACTAGTACCTGGGGTTCTTCTTGCCCAGATGCAAGACTCTACACTTGTGCTTGTTATATTTCATTCATGTTTTCCCCGCCCAACTCTCCAGCCTGTCCAGCTCTCGCTGGATGGCAGCACAGCCTTCTGGCGTGTCAGCCACTCCTCCCAGCTTGGTGTCATCAGCAAACTTGCTGACAGTCACTCTATTCCCTCATCCAAGTCATTGATGAATATATTGAATAGTACTGGCCCCAGTACCGACCCTTGAGGGACTCCACAGGCCTCCAACTAGACTCTGCCCCGTTGATCACGACTCTCTGGCTTCTTTCCTTCAGCCAGTTCACAGTCCACATCGCTACCCGATCGTCCAGACCACACTTCCTCAGTTTAGCTGGGAGGATGCTGTGGGAGACCGTGTCAAATGCTTCACTGAAATCAAGACAGACCACATCCACTGCTTTACCATCATCTGTCCACCCGGTTATGTCCTCATAAAAGTCTATGAGGTTGGTCAAGCACAACTTCCCTTTGGTGAAGCCATGTTGACTGCCCCTAATGACCCCCTTATCCCTGATATGCCTTGAGATGGCACCAAGGATAAGTCGTTCCATCAGTTTCCCAGGGATGGAGGTGACGCTGACCGGTCCATAGTTACCCGGGTCCTCCTTCTTGCCCTTTTTGAAGACTGGAATGACATTTGCTTTCCTCCAGCCCTCAGGCACCCCTCCCGTTTCCCATGACTTAGCAAAGATGACGGAGAGTGGCCTAGCAATGATCAGCCAGCTCCCTCAGCACCCGCGGGTGCATCCCACCTGGAGCCATGGATTTATGGATGTCCAGATTGCTTAATCGGTCCCTAACCCAGGCCCTCAGCCTTCCCTAGCCTGGAAGCACCAACACCCATGAAGGAGCGAGCTGTGGGCAATGTCCTGCTTTGCCTTCAGCGTCTCTCGCAATGTTAACTTGCAAATTTGTAGTGGATGAGGGTGTGGAACTGCAAGCTGGGGATAACAGTTTTCCAGTGAATGTGAAGGAGAAGGACATTGAACTGCTGCCCATGCAAGCTGGTCTCAGAGGACACGTAGCAACTATTCACCTCACACCTGGCAATGCATTCGTTTTTTAAAAAAAAAAATAAGCCCAAAACCACTAAGGCAGGGCTATGTTTCTCACCTGCATAGATGTCATCCTTTCCTGACTGGAACCCTTGGCTTCTTTGTGAAGCCTTTGGTTTCATTACCGGGTAGCGGAGGTTTGTTATCAGTCCTTGATTTGGCTTGTCGTAAGTGTATATTGAATCCTTCAATATTCTGAAGATCCTCTCTGGAACACCTTCAGAAGTCTGCAGAGAAAGGAAAGAAACATTTGTCTGCAGCTGCTCTTCGCATGCAGTCCCCAAAAATGAAAGGAATGACAGGTTGCTTCTTCTTTCCCAAGGAGCTGTTTTGGAAGCAGACTGGGTGACAGAGTCTGGTACCAGCCTTTGGCCACCAGGGACACCTGCTTGGTGGTGTGCTCTAGGCCCTAAGTGTCACCTCCCTCACCCGCTTGATTTTTTTTTTTTTTTTTTTTTTTTTTTAAAGGGAGAAGAGCAGTTTAAAATCTGGGCTCAGGGGTGTGTTGCAGAGGGATGGTGTTACCGACTTCCCCCTGGCGTCAGAGCGCAACGTTCTCTAGGTTATCTACTTTAGTCTTCTAGTGCACCACACTGGTGTGGATGTCAATGACTAAAGTCTGTGTTGAACTTGTATAAGGAAAAACGGAAAAAAAGAATAAGCCAATAAACGCCATCATTATTTTAAAGAAACATGAGAAGGTAATTTTGCTTATGTCTCCAATAGAAAAGAACCACTGAACAATGACCCCCCTTCCTTCTCTACTCAGTGGGCAGAGATGACAAGAGTTCCTCCTTCTCCTTCCCTCTCCTTTCTCCCAAGGTAAACAGTGTCACATTCAGTGCCATGTAGATTAACTTGCATTTCTGAATTGAACCATAACTCCCCTTGGCACCACTCCAAGCAGAGAGACGAACTGAGCAGCTCAGACATGGATGTGTATGAGTATTCAAGGGTCCTGGCCTGACACCAACATCAGTGACATTTTCTTGATCTATCCTTTAATAGACTGAGATCTTTGTCGGTCAAAGTTCAGGCAGCTTACCAGAAAACCAACTACAGTCCTCATGTGTTAACAACATTTAGACTGTCAAAGGAAGAATGCTCAAATTTTAAATTCATCCTTCGTTTGCAGAGAACAGCTGCAGAAACTGAATGCCTAACACAAGCTAGCGCAACAACACAGAAACGTAGAGAAGGAAAGAGAACACCCAACCGCCTGTTCTACTGGTTATTTTCTCCAATACAGGAGAAACAACCACCAACTCTGGAGAACAAACAGGTCAGGGTTATTGGTCCCACAAAAACGAGCATAAGAAATACTAAGGCAATTCCCCAGAGTCCAGTAACTCTCTTGCCCTCAAGCCAGGGTCGTGCCACAAAAACAAAACTCTTACCAAAGATTTCATCTTAGCTTGAACAGGTAAGTTGTGATGACGGAGATTCGCCAGGAGTCCTAAACATGGTATCATTACCTCATCTTCTGTGGTTTGACTGAAAAGTCCAGGAAGTCAAACAAAGACTTTTAATTAAAGCATCCAGAAATTAGTTACCAGAATTTGGGGGTTGAGGGTGGGGTGCTTGGGGGACTCTATTTTGTTGCCGTGGCGGTGGGGAGGGGAGTGTGGTATTGTTTTGTTTTTTAACTAGACACCATTCTGCCAAGCCAAGCAAAATTCAGATTGCAATCCCCATAGTGTGGGCAGTTTTTAACTGAGCACATCTGGGAAAAAAAAAAAAAAAAAAGGTCTATCAGAGACCAGCACTATCAAAGGTCCTTTATTGCAGGTGCTTTTAAGAGTCACTAGATCTCTTACAAGGACCCTTGCACAAAAGTCATTTTAATGTAACATAAGTCTGTTCCTAATGACGAGCATGACTTTTCCCCTGGGTCTTCTCTTTGACAGCTCCCTGGGATATGCAGGTGGGCTAAGAGGCCAGTTAATATCCAGTCACTGAAAGTCCCACAACCACTGCATTTGACAGGCTGTAACAACATGGTTTGCAAAGAAAAACCTCTGTTTAGCTTGGAGTAAAAATGCCACAGGTCACTCTGGAGACCAGGTTAGTGCAATATGCTAATGGCCTTCAGAAAGTTTAGAAACTTAGCCAGGTGTTTCCCATGAGAGAAGGTAACTGAGTGCACACTTACACATGATGCATTAGAAATGAAATTAATTCATTGACGTTGGCACCAGCACAAAAGACCTGAACATTGTAAGTTACCCTCTGCAGCAACTGGATACTCTGAGGAAATTAAAAGCTGTTCACATGTGTCTTTCCTATAGCATCGCACTCAAGAATGTTACAAATTAGAAAGCTGAAAGGACAAATAAAAAGACATCACGACTGAATTCATTTTCAGACCCTGTGACGTTAACACGACAACTACACAAGCTGCTGTGAGCACACAGGGTCGTGTCCTGACACTCCGAGGTACTTATTAAAAGCCCAAACAGATGGATAAGGTTTTCTTTTGACAGAGGCATTACCTTTGTAGCCCATCCATTTCTCCCCTTTGCTTCATCAGCACGTTCTCCATTCTGTCAGTGAGAAAGGGGCTTTGTCCTGTTGAAAGATCCACAAGTTTTGCCAAAATGCAAAAAGCGCTTTGCAGCCTCTTCAGAAAGTATGTTTAGTGCAGGGGTGTCAAACTCATTTGTAGCAAATGCATTTTTAGGACTGTATAAATGTAGGAGTAGTCGCATTTCTAGAGTCCTAAAATTACGTTTGGCCCTTTGAAGGCAACCGCGAGGCTGATGTGCCCCCCAGTGAAAATGAGTTTGACACCCCCGGCTTAGAGGAAAACACGTTTGCTGTGAAGACAGTCGACAGATCTAATGGTAGTTAAGTCTTTCCTACAGCATCCTTTCAGCACGCAACGTAATTGAGTTAATATAATGCTAATATGCACAATTATGACAATAATCACAGCACAGGATAGCAGCTGAAACCAAACCTCATTATATAAGCATGTGACATAAGAAATTCAAGGTCTTAGTCCTGCATCTACTTGGTGACTACAAAACCTCTCCCACTGACTGGCAAGTCACCTGGATCTCTTAGTCTTCTCCTACTCCAAGTGCTTTGACAAATACACAAACTGGGACAAAAGTGTCCTTCACTGGATGCCTGACTCATTTTCCACAGATCAGGGGCAACACAACTGCTGGCAAATTCATTTTCCGTTTTCCCTCTCAGAAAAGAGATGTCACGACACGTAGCCAGCAAGTACTTGCTGAAATCTCAGAGCCACATATGAGGAAACCTGTGCATATTTAAAAAAAAAAAAAAAAAGAGGAGGTCTTCCCCACCTTTACTGGTCAATGCACAGAAAGGACACGTGAACATTGGTGAAGATGGGCTGTGAGATGGGCTGTGAGATATTATGTGTAAGGTAATAATGTGTAATAAGCTCTGCACTTGACTCCTATAACTCAGCTCGCACTGGCACAGCCCCTTGCACTCACTGGCACTGAGCAGAGGGCAGCAGGCACACGTGCCCTGCAGACCTTCGATGAGAACTGGCAGCCACAGCTCTCGTTTCACTCCTTCACAACTGCCTGTCAAAGAATTGATTAGACAAAACCGACTCCAAGCTTGTCTCATGAACAGTAGGAGAAAGAACTAAATACCTCAGCTGGAAAATAATTCTGGAAAATAAGCTCTCCAGCAGCCATTTCTCGAAATCATTTCAAAAACAGAGGCTTTTGGGTTTGGTTTTGGTTTATTTTTGCTTGGTTTGTTGGTTGGATTTGTTTGTCTGGTTTTGTTAGGTTTGGGGTTTTTTGTTTTGTTTCAATTGGAGCAGGTGAGAAGCTCAAGCTCGATTAAAGAGAGAGTACAAAGAACTCTCTGCAGCCTTAAAATCCTGTCATACTGGCCTCGTATGGCAAACAACATACACAGCTAAGACCGACACACTATTTCAGAAGAGTTATTACATGCATGCCGCATAACAGATACCATATAAGAGTAGACAAATAGAGTTAAGCATTAGTTCCTGTTACCTGTAATATGAATGGGTCACTGAGATGAGCAGAGCCTCGATGAACCACTCCTGCCAGCACGTGGTCACATTGTAGGTATCCTGAAGAGCTTCTCTAGTCTCGCTCTCTAAGACTGGAATTTAAGAATTATTAACAAAAAACCCCTGTCAAACAGCAAAAGCAGCTGTTGCATTAGCTACCAATCTGAGCAGAAGCCCAAGTCATTGACCAGTTTTTCACATCTGTTTCACAAACAACTACAAATAAATCACAGCTCCTACGCACTTGAAGAATCTGGACCTGTCTTGTCATCGCTTTCCCAGAGCAAAGAGCATACCCCCCTCCCCTCTTCCCCCCTTCCTACCCCTCTGCACACCACCTCCAGCCCCGCTACAACCCCACCTGCCCCCCGCCCAAACACATCCCCCCCCACGCCCACCCCACCCCTCGCCTGACAGAGCCCAAGACCTCCCGCTGCTGACAGCTACCTGCTCAGGGCCTGGGAGCAAGCGTCACCCAAATGGAACAACCGGCCCAGGCCCACCCACGGGAGACTCTGGGGCGCAAACCAGATGCAAACTCTTCCGTCCTTCCTTCCTTCCTTCCTGCCTTGGCCCTAAGTGTCACCTCCCTCACCCACTTGTTGGGTTTTATTCCGAAAAAAAAAAGAGTGGTTTAAAATCTGGGCTCGGGTGTGTTGAAGAGGGACAGCGTTAGCGACTTTCCCCTGGGGACAGAGTGCAAGGTTAGTGGCAACCTGTTTGGTTCTCACTTCAAAGCTTCTCTTTCGACGCCTAGGTGAGAAGCAGAAGCCAAAGGTTCTGCCAAGGATGGGCACTGTCGAGCAAAAGACATCTGCAGAGGCAAGCCCGGAGGACGGCGCTCCTAAGCAGAGGAAGGGCCTTGTCGCAAGCTGCGTTTGAACGTGCCCGTTGGTGCTGCTGGACTGGATTCCTTCCAGGGCACAGTCCCCCAGGGATCCGTACAGAGACTTGGCCACACTGGTCACTTGAGGAGGGTGACAGACGGTAAGCGCACAAATCATCTGGAGTCACAGCCAGGGTCCTGCTAGTGGTGAGGACAAGTGAACAGGGCTTGATTCTCTTGGTTTTTCGGCATCCTGCATCTTGCCTTCTGCCCGGGGTGGGCTAGGTGCCACTGCCTCTGCGGACTTGCTCTGGCTGGGACGGAGTTGACTCTTGTTAGTGGCAGCCGGCCTAGCACCGTGTTTGGCAGGGGTGGCTAAAGCGGTGTTGCTTACTGCAGCTGTGGTGTGGCTGTTGCTGCGAGTGCGGGCCTCCCGGAGCCGTGAGGTTGTCTCTTTTTCCTGCAGCGCCGAGGCTGGGGGTGTGCAAGAGGTTGGGAGGGTGGAGAGCAGGAGAGCGTCCGGGAAGTGGCCAAAGGGCCGTCCCCTGCTGTAGGCCAGCTGCGCCCACAGGCCTGGTGTTCCTTGCTGCTGGTGCTGCTGCTGCCTTTGTGGTGCAGGTCAGGGTTTCTGGGCGCATGCATGATTTGGGGTGGGCTTGAGGGTGGGCGGGAGGGCAGCAGGCCAAAGGGCTCCCCTCCTGCTGTGCTGCCTGGGTGTCCCTGGCTGTGTGTCTGCCGGGGGCCGGGGAAGCAAGAGCAAGAGGGCCAAGCGGGCGGCAGGCAGCGCAGGCTGGTGAGCGGCAAGGAGGAAAGGCCAAGGGCTTTGGGCGTCTGGTGCCGGGCCAGGTGGGGCTGAGGCGAGGGCATCTTTTCTACTAATGTCTATTCGTGATCCATAAACCTCACTTACTGAATCATCTGCTCCCTGTAGCGTAATTAGCAAAGGGTTGCACTGCAGAGACTCACATCCCGGGAGAGATTGCCCTTTGGATAGGGTAAGTTTTCTTTTTCATTCTATAACCATTCATTGCTCACTGTCCATCCCCCAAACTCTGTGGTCCAGATAACACTGTACCAGGAGGGGCAATGAGAGACAGCAACAAAAACTATGCACTTATTTAAATCATCCTTAGACTCGGTCCCCTTGGACACATGTTTGTTTTCATAACTCAATTCCCTTTAGCTCTGTACATCCCCACACCTATGGATCTGGCAAGCGTCTACTCAGATTGTTAGGGAACCTTCAGTTTCAGTGACGTTCACGTTAAGTAACCCATTTGTAAATTCTACATAATACAGGATTAGTAATCCCCAAAAGTTTCATTTCATTTTCATCTCTGTATCTTTAGTTGAAGTGGGTCGTCAGTTGTCAGTACTTGCCACTCCTCACTGTCCTTTGGAGGTCTGATTGGCTCTTTAATCCACGTGTAATGAGTCCACCCTTTCTCAGCTGGTCGCACCACTGTCTCGGTGATCAGCAGAACTTGAAATGCGCCTTCCCAATCTGGCTGAAGCTTAGCGTCTTTCCAGGATTTGACCAGGACCTGCTGTCCAGGCTGAAACTTGTGAGCTGCAGACTCTAAAGGCAGAGTTTGTGCCAGAAGCCCTTGGTGCCTGAGAGAAGACAGAAAAGACAACCCGAGCATACAGTTTTTGAGAAACAAATCCTTAGTTTCAAACCGTGGGGGTCCATCCGTTATTTCGCTTTTGCTACCACTGCCCCCGTGGCAGTGCTAAGAGGGAAGGCTTCTCCCCACCTGGTAAGATGATCAAACACTAGTAAGTTTTTAATTCAGCCAACTGCAGGTAATTCTGTGAAATCAACTTGTATATTTTGGAAGGGTCATAAACTTGGCCTTCAACCTCCTGCAGGCTGCTTCCTAAGTGCCTTTTCATTTACTTTTTTACAAACCACACATCATTCACAAATTTGCTTGGCTATAGTATAAATTCCAGTACACCCATATTTTTATAACACTATGGCACCCATTACTTGTTTTCCTCATTAACTCTCTTGATGTAAAATTGCTAATACCTTCCTCATGGTTTGCTTATTTAACATTTCTCTACCCTCTGGGAGTACGCATTTCCCATTCTGTTCCCTGGCTTCCAACTCTTGGAGGACTTCTTTTTATCTTTCATTGAAAACTGGAATTTCTTGTGGGGCCAGGACCTCGGGCGTGAGATAAAACCTGAAGCAATAACTAAGTTAAGGCTGCTTCTCAGGCCATTTCATCTGCTAACCAACTTCCCCTGACACAAAAAGAGTTGCCCCTCTGATGTCCATTAACATGTACTACAGCCACTTCTATTGGTGACATCAGATTCCATAACACTTGTCCAACTAGTTCTTCATGAACCAATTCTTTACCTTTGCTATTAATTAGACCCCATTCTTCCCAAATTTTCCCAAAGGTGTGCACTTCTCCAAATGCGTATCTAGAACCATTACGGATGGTACCTTCTTTTCCTTCTAACATTTGCAGTGCCTGACTGACGGCTTGTGGCTGGCATGTTTGAGCTGACCAGTTATTAGGCAACCTTCCCGTTTCTCTTATTTCACCATTCACACCTTCAACGATGGCACACCCATTGTGTCTCTTCCCCTGAATTACCCTTGAAGACCCATCTATGAAGAGGTGCAGCCCATTGCCACCTCTCCATAGGAAAGCAGCAGGGTTTAATTTCCTGCTTTCTCCCACCAGAAGAGCAGTTGCTGCTGCAGCTTGCACACACTCTGGCCAACCTCGAGACACTGGGTCTAAGAGCTTAGATCAGTGTGCCACTGCTTGTCGCTTCCCCCCCAGCCCACTTGCTGCTGGAGCAGCGTGAGAGGCAGAACAGGCCTCCACTCTGTGCAAGCATTGCTCAACAATAACAAAAACATCTCTGTATTATCAACACTGTTTTAAGCATCAATCAAAAACATAGTCCCATACTAGGTACCACAAAGAAAATTAACTCCAGCCCAGCCAAAACCAACACAAACTTCCAGGTAATACAATATCTTTCAAATTTTCTCCTTGTCACCCCCCAGGCAGTAACTGTGTTTCCACACCCAGAGCCTGTAAAAGGTTTCTCTCTAATATAGAAGCTGGGGAATCTTCCCCTAATATATTCCTTCCCCATACGCTTTTAATTCTTATTATCACAAATAGGAATTTATTCATAATTGTCTCTCCTTCCTCCCTGCTACCCCATTTATTACAACTCCGTCTTCAGTTCTGGATCTTTTTAGGGGAGAATTTAGAAGGGACATGGGAGCTTCTGTTTCTGCTAAAAACTAGACCTCATTACCAATTACCACCATTACTTTACCAATTACATGCTCTTTTCCAATTTAAACGTTTCCCCACAAAAAACAAACAAACAAACAAACAAAAAAAAACACCAAAAAAAAAAGCCACCACAACACCAAAAACATTTTCAGCCCCTCTGATTTTCCAAAGTGTATTGAGTTTTCTTCCTTTAGTCATTTCCAACAGTTGCCGCCCTAGGGGTAAATATCCCAGATTTCCACAATAATAGCATCCCATTTTCTCTCATTCTCTCACTTTTTTCACTGACTTTGGTCTAAATCTTCTGCGGTTTTGTTTTGTTTTGTTCTTTTCCCTTCCAGTCTTTCACTTGCAACCAATCAGTCTGCTTCAACTTTTCGCTTCAGTTCCCGACCATCATACACAAACACGACCACACTCAGATTTTTTGCAAATTCTTCCTGCCAACCTGGCACATGCTCTCGGAAATACTTCCGTAGATCCACAAACACACTTGCTACCAGTCCACAAAGCTTTCCAAAAATCTTCCCCAGTCGGTGCTCCCCTGGCTTCTGTCTACATTCCTGCACTTCAGTTCAGTTTACTCTTATCTCCTCAAAAGCTCAAAAGCTTTTATCAGATTTTTAACCACCGTTTGGCAATTATCTCCATTTGTTTGATTATTATCATCTCAATTAGAATCACCTTGGGGCCAGGTAGTCTCCCACTGCCTGTGGGGTTAGTTCCACATTCTTTTAAATGATGTTTCTGGACAGACCAACTCTCTCAATAACAGGATAACATCGGCTCAGAATGGATTCTAGCCCCCCCCCCCCCCCCCCCCAAAAAAAATGAGAAAATCATGATGCTCATCGATCCCCATCTTCCCTTCAGAGTTTGATTTCCTCACATAATCAAATCCCCAGAGTGCCAGGGGGTGCATCCGTGTAACACTGGAACACTGGAGGGCATTCACATGTACATCCCCCCCTTCGCACTTGCTCCCCTACACACACATACGCACGCACATCTGCTGCTGGCTGCACTGCAAAATAACTTTAGCAATCCCAGGGTAAAGCCCAGCAAAAGCAGTAAGGACAAGAAAGACAGTTGGGGAGGTAATCAAGAGGTGATACAGAGAGCAGAGACCAGCTCTGCAAGCACCTTAGTTAAATTACTCCCAACTGCAGCTAAAATTCTTTCTCTAGGTTTTTATACTCGTTTTCGACCATCCTCTTTATGGTGGTCATATGCCAAATCATCCTATACGTACCAGTAATTCATTTGTCCAGGACATCTGTTTTCTAGGTGTTTTTTAGTTACAGTTGGCCAGTCTCCTCAATATAAGGTCATTGCATGCTTTTCTTGAAAACCTTGCTGTACCATAAGTATTTTCCCAATTTTGCAATACCTCGGCCAAGGGCGTCCCCTTCTCTATGCCGAGTTTTATTTCCCATCACTAAGAAAATTCAGAGACACGCTTCCGTTGAGTCACGAGGTTCAGAGGGAGCCCCTTGCTTTCTAATCTCCTTCAGAGAGGAGTTTAGGTGCGGCTGGATCCCATCCTAGTCTCAGACTTGGTCAACGGTTTACGTCTAAAGGATATTTTCCCATTCCCAAGAGAGACTCGAACACTGCTTTTATGTGCACTTTACACTGATCAGGCCACACACTTTGCACTCAAAAACATACTGCAGAAAGGGAGGGACTCGCACCCACCCTGGTGTGGAGGAAGATTTAAAGGCCCTACAGTTTTTTTTACATACCAATTTAGATCTTTGCATAGCCAATTGTCATTGGATCCGTATTTTGGCCAGAATATCACTCTATTAAGGGCTATTTTGTCCAGACAAAACACAATACTTTATCATTTTCTATTTATCCTTCCTTTTTGTACACCACACGTTTCCCCGGTACCTTAACATCCTCCCTAAAGGACTGGACGGAGGAATGTCACCATTTTTCCTTTCTATTTCCCATTCTGAGTCTCGAGGCTTCTCCTTGCGCCTCGTCCCTCCTCTCAGAATGCCCCCGACCACCAAGGTAGTACTTAACAGTCTGTTTTCTTACCTTGGTCCACGCACAAAGTTGCCCGCTCGCTCGTATCGTGCTTCCCGCTTTTTCCTTTCTCCTTTCGCCTATGGTTTGCGGGGATCCGCCTTCGTCCCCACAGCCCTGCAGTTTCTGTCTGTCCGTCCGTCCTGGAATCCCCACCGACCATCCAGAAGGCCATTGAAATCAACGGGGCACGCCTTCCCGTCCATTGGCGACAGGGACCCCCGAGATGACGACGTCGAGTCTCGGACGAGCCCCCAGACTTGTAGGAAAGCATCATCTTGCCAACAGAATAGGCTCAGGCAGGATCTCTCGGCAAAGCACGTTTTATTAAGGCTTTTGCGAAACGGGCCGTTCTACCTAAAAGTAGGCACACGCAATAGGGCAAAAAGCTTATACGCCCCCACAAATGCCAGCTGCAAATTCCCTGCCCTGTTCCCCAGGGGTTGGGTACTGCAGGCTTTCCGGACTGCCCGCCGCCTGCCTCAGTTTCCAGGACTCATTCATCTCATGCTAAGAAGGCCCTTCCCCTGCTGGATCTATTGCAAAGGTGGGTTCCTGGCTCTTGGGTTAGCCTTCCCTCTAGCTGCACTTGTTTTTGAAATGCAGGAATGAGTTTGCATTGCAGCATGAGTTGGAAGAGAGTTGGTTTGTGGGAAGGATTCCCAGTGTGATGTGTGTCAATCCTTCCCCCCTCGCTGGGTGAGGTGGCAGCTGAGTTGCAAAAGCAACATTCCTTCTTGAAGGGCTCCTTCCTTGCAGGGCTGAGGCAGAGGCGAGAGAGCGAGGCAGGTGCACGGGGGGGGCGCCGTGGGGGGCGCCGTGGGGGGGGCGGTTTGTCGGTGGGAAAAGCGGGGATCGAACCAGGGACCCATTTGACCAATCCGCGGGTCCGGCGCCCTGGCCGCTCCGCCAGCGCGATCCCACGGCCGTGGAACGCACGGCGCCCCCTATAGGCCGCAGAGCGGCCTGCGCGGCGGCTAAAGGCCGGGGGGGCGGTGGGCGGGGTGGGGATGGAAGTGGGTGCCCTGCGGACCAGCGTCCCGCGACCTGGCCGCTCCTCTACCGCCATCCCCACCGCCGGGGGACGCCACAGCTCCCCCTACAAACCTCCGCCCGCCCGCTAAGCTCGGCCCATGCCGGGGGGCACCCACCGACTCGCTGCCTCCCACCACCACGCTGCAACCCCACCTGCCCCCCGCCCAATCACACACCCCCCCACCCGCCCCTCGCCTGACAGAGCCCAAGACCTCCCGCTGCTGACAGCTACCTGCTCGCGGCCCTAGCGGCAGCGCACGCCGCTCTGCGGCCTATAGGGGGCGCCGTGCGTTCCACGGCCGTGGGATCGCGCTGGCGGAGCGGCCAGGGCGCCGGACCCGCGGATTGGTCAAATGGGTCCCTGGTTCGATCCCCGCTTTTCCCACCGACAGACCCCCACCCCCCACGGCCCCCCCCCCCGCGCACCTGCCTCGCTCTCTCGCCTCTGCCTCAGCCCTGCAAGGAGCTATTGAAGGACGAAGGTTGTTTTTACAACTGGTTTGGCACCTGAGCTCAGCGGGGGAAAGGATTGAGAGGTATCAGACTATGAATCACAGAATCACAGAATGTTAGGGATTGGAAGGGACCTCAGAAGATCGTCTAGTCCAATCCCCCCGCCAGAGCAGGAACACCTAGATGAGGTTACACAGGAATGTGTCCAGGTGGCTTTTGAATGTCTCCAGAGGAGGAGACTCCTCAGCCTCCCTGGGCAGCCCGTTCCAGTGCTCTGCCAGCCTCACTGAGAAGAAGTTTCTTCTCCTATTTAAGTGGAACCTCCTGTGTTGCAGTTTGTACCCATTGCCCCATGTCTTATCATTGGTTGTCAGTGAGAAGAGCCTGGCTCCATCCTCGTGACACTCACCCTTTACATATTTACAAACATTAATGAGGTCACCCCTCAGTCTCCTCTTCTCCAAACTAAAGAGACCCAGCTCCCTCAGCCTTTCCTCAGTAGGGAGATGCTCCACTCCCTTAATCAACTTTGTCGCCCTGCGCTGGACTCTCTCCAGCAGTTCCCTGTCCTTCTTGAACTGAGGGGCCCAGAACTGGACACAATATTCCAGATGCGGTCTCACCAGGGTAGAGTAGAGGGGCAGGAGAACCTCTTTCAACCTACTAACTACCCCCCTTCTAATACACCCCAGGATGTCATTGGCCTTCTTGGCCACAAGGGCACAGTGCTGGCTCATGGTCATCGTGCCGTCCACCGGGACCCCCAGGTCCCTTTCACTGCTCTCTGACAGGTCATTCCCCGACTTATACTAGTACCTGGGGTTCTTCTTGCCCAGATGCAAGACTCTACACTTGTGCTTGTTATATTTCATTCATGTTTTCCCCGCCCAACTCTCCAGCCTGTCCAGCTCTCGCTGGATGGCAGCACAGCCTTCTGGCGTGTCAGCCACTCCTCCCAGCTTGGTGTCATCAGCAAACTTGCTGACAGTCACTCTATTCCCTCATCCAAGTCATTGATGAATATATTGAATAGTACTGGCCCCAGTACCGACCCTTGAGGGACTCCACAGGCCTCCAACTAGACTCTGCCCCGTTGATCACGACTCTCTGGCTTCTTTCCTTCAGCCAGTTCACAGTCCACATCGCTACCCGATCGTCCAGACCACACTTCCTCAGTTTAGCTGGGAGGATGCTGTGGGAGACCGTGTCAAATGCTTCACTGAAATCAAGACAGACCACATCCACTGCTTTACCATCATCTGTCCACCCGGTTATGTCCTCATAAAAGTCTATGAGGTTGGTCAAGCACAACTTCCCTTTGGTGAAGCCATGTTGACTGCCCCTAATGACCCCCTTATCCCTGATATGCCTTGAGATGGCACCAAGGATAAGTCGTTCCATCAGTTTCCCAGGGATGGAGGTGACGCTGACCGGTCCATAGTTACCCGGGTCCTCCTTCTTGCCCTTTTTGAAGACTGGAATGACATTTGCTTTCCTCCAGCCCTCAGGCACCCCTCCCGTTTCCCATGACTTAGCAAAGATGACGGAGAGTGGCCTAGCAATGATCAGCCAGCTCCCTCAGCACCCGCGGGTGCATCCCACCTGGAGCCATGGATTTATGGATGTCCAGATTGCTTAATCGGTCCCTAACCCAGGCCCTCAGCCTTCCCTAGCCTGGAAGCACCAACACCCATGAAGGAGCGAGCTGTGGGCAATGTCCTGCTTTGCCTTCAGCGTCTCTCGCAATGTTAACTTGCAAATTTGTAGTGGATGAGGGTGTGGAACTGCAAGCTGGGGATAACAGTTTTCCAGTGAATGTGAAGGAGAAGGACATTGAACTGCTGCCCATGCAAGCTGGTCTCAGAGGACACGTAGCAACTATTCACCTCACACCTGGCAATGCATTCGTTTTTTAAAAAAAAAAATAAGCCCAAAACCACTAAGGCAGGGCTATGTTTCTCACCTGCATAGATGTCATCCTTTCCTGACTGGAACCCTTGGCTTCTTTGTGAAGCCTTTGGTTTCATTACCGGGTAGCGGAGGTTTGTTATCAGTCCTTGATTCGGCTTGTCGTAAGTGTATATTGAATCCTTCAATATTCTGAAGATCCTCTCTGGAACACCTTCAGAAGTCTGCAGAGAAAGGAAAGAAACATTTGTCTGCAGCTGCTCTTCGCATGCAGTCCCCAAAAATGAAAGGAATGACAGGTTGCTTCTTCTTTCCCAAGGAGCTGTTTTGGAAGCAGACTGGGTGACAGAGTCTGGTACCAGCCTTTGGCCACCAGGGACACCTGCTTGGTGGTGTGCTCTAGGCCCTAAGTGTCACCTCCCTCACCCGCTTGATTTTTTTTTTTTTTTTTTTTTTTTTTTTAAAGGGAGAAGAGCAGTTTAAAATCTGGGCTCAGGGGTGTGTTGCAGAGGGATGGTGTTACCGACTTCCCCCTGGCGTCAGAGCGCAACGTTCTCTAGGTTATCTACTTTAGTCTTCTAGTGCACCACACTGGTGTGGATGTCAATGACTAAAGTCTGTGTTGAACTTGTATAAGGAAAAACGGAAAAAAAGAATAAGCCAATAAACGCCATCATTATTTTAAAGAAAGATGAGAAGGTAATTTTGCTTATGTCTCCAATAGAAAAGAACCACTGAACAATGACCCCCCTTCCTTCTCTACTCAGTGGGCAGAGATGACAAGAGTTCCTCCTTCTCCTTCCCTCTCCTTTCTCCCAAGGTAAACAGTGTCACATTGAGTGCCATGTAGATTAACTTGCATTTCTGAATTGAACCATAACTCCCCTTGGCACCACTCCAAGCAGAGAGACGAACTGAGCAGCTCAGACATGGATGTGTATGAGTATTCAAGGGTCCTGGCCTGACACCAACATCAGTGACATTTTCTTGATCTATCCTTTAATAGACTGAGATCTTTGTCAGTCAAAGTTCAGGCAGCTTACCAGAAAACCAACTACAGTCCTCATGTGTTAACAACATTTAGACTGTCAAAGGAAGAATGCTCAAATTTTAAATTCATCCTTCGTTTGCAGAGAACAGCTGCAGAAACTGAATGCCTAACACAAGCTAGCGCAACAACACAGAAACGTAGAGAAGGAAAGAGAACACCCAACCGCCTGTTCTACTGGTTATTTTCTCCAATACAGGAGAAACAACCACCAACTCTGGAGAACAAACAGGTCAGGGTTATTGGTCCCACAAAAACGAGCATAAGAAATACTAAGGCAATTCCCCAGAGTCCAGTAACTCTCTTGCCCTCAAGCCAGGGTCGTGCCACAAAAACAAAACTCTTACCAAAGATTTCATCTTAGCTTGAACAGGTAAGTTGTGATGACGGAGATTCGCCAGGAGTCCTAAACATGGTATCATTACCTCATCTTCTGTGGTTTGACTGAAAAGTCCAGGAAGTCAAACAAAGACTTTTAATTAAAGCATCCAGAAATTAGTTACCAGAATTTGGGGGTTGAGGGTGGGGTGCTTGGGGGACTCTATTTTGTTGCCGTGGCGGTGGGGAGGGGAGTGTGGTATTGTTTTGTTTTTTAACTAGACACCATTCTGCCAAGCCAAGCAAAATTCAGATTGCAATCCCCATAGTGTGGGCAGTTTTTAACTGAGCACATCTGGGAAAAAAAAAAAAAAAAAAAGGTCTATCAGAGACCAGCACTATCAAAGGTCCTTTATTGCAGGTGCTTTTAAGAGTCACTAGATCTCTTACAAGGACCCTTGCACAAAAGTCATTTTAATGTAACATAAGTCTGTTCCTAATGACGAGCATGACTTTTCCCCTGGGTCTTCTCTTTGACAGCTCCCTGGGATATGCAGGTGGGCTAAGAGGCCAGTTAATATCCAGTCACTGAAAGTCCCACAACCACTGCATTTGACAGGCTGTAACAACATGGTTTGCAAAGAAAAACCTCTGTTTAGCTTGGAGTAAAAATGCCACAGGTCACTCTGGAGACCAGGTTAGTGCAATATGCTAATGGCCTTCAGAAAGTTTAGAAACTTAGCCAGGTGTTTCCCATGAGAGAAGGTAACTGAGTGCACACTTACACATGATGCATTAGAAATGAAATTAATTCATTGACGTTGGCACCAGCACAAAAGACCTGAACATTGTAAGTTACCCTCTGCAGCAACTGGATACTCTGAGGAAATTAAAAGCTGTTCACATGTGTCTTTCCTATAGCATCGCACTCAAGAATGTTACAAATTAGAAAGCTGAAAGGACAAATAAAAAGACATCACGACTGAATTCATTTTCAGACCCTGTGACGTTAACACGACAACTACACAAGCTGCTGTGAGCACACAGGGTCGTGTCCTGACACTCCGAGGTACTTATTAAAAGCCCAAACAGATGGATAAGGTTTTCTTTTGACAGAGGCATTACCTTTGTAGCCCATCCATTTCTCCCCTTTGCTTCATCAGCACGTTCTCCATTCTGTCAGCGAGAAAGGGGCTTTGTCCTGTTGAAAGATCCACAAGTTTTGCCAAAATGCAAAAAGCGCTTTGCAGCCTCTTCAGAAAGTATGTTTAGTGCAGGGGTGTCAAACTCATTTGTAGCAAATGCATTTTTAGGACTGTATAAATGTAGGAGTAGTCGCATTTCTAGAGTCCTAAAATTACGTTTGGCCCTTTGAAGGCAACCGCGAGGCTGATGTGCCCCCCAGTGAAAATGAGTTTGACACCCCCGGCTTAGAGGAAAACACGTTTGCTGTGAAGACAGTCGACAGATCTAATGGTAGTTAAGTCTTTCCTACAGCATCCTTTCAGCACGCAACGTAATTGAGTTAATATAATGCTAATATGCACAATTATGACAATAATCACAGCACAGGATAGCAGCTGAAACCAAACCTCATTATATAAGCATGTGACATAAGAAATTCAAGGTCTTAGTCCTGCATCTACTTGGTGACTACAAAACCTCTCCCACTGACTGGCAAGTCACCTGGATCTCTTAGTCTTCTCCTACTCCAAGTGCTTTGACAAATACACAAACTGGGACAAAAGTGTCCTTCACTGGATGCCTGACTCATTTTCCACAGATCAGGGGCAACACAACTGCTGGCAAATTCATTTTCCGTTTTCCCTCTCAGAAAAGAGATGTCACGACACGTAGCCAGCAAGTACTTGCTGAAATCTCAAAGCCACATATGAGGAAACCTGTGCATATTTTAAAAAAAAAAAAAAAAAAGGAGGTCTTCCCCACCTTTACTGGTCAATGCACAGAAAGGACACGTGAACATTGGTGAAGATGGGCTGTGAGATGGGCTGTGAGATATTATGTGTAAGGTAATAATGTGTAATAAGCTCTGCACTTGACTCCTATAACTCAGCTCGCACTGGCACAGCCCCTTGCACTCACTGGCACTGAGCAGAGGGCAGCAGGCACACGTGCCCTGCAGACCTTCGATGAGAACTGGCAGCCACAGCTCTCGTTTCACTCCTTCACAACTGCCTGTCAAAGAATTGATTAGACAAAACCGACTCCAAGCTTGTCTCATGAACAGTAGGAGAAAGAACTAAATACCTCAGCTGGAAAATAATTCTGGAAAATAAGCTCTCCAGCAGCCATTTCTCGAAATCATTTCAAAAACAGAGGCTTTTGGGTTTGGTTTTGGTTTATTTTTGCTTGGTTTGTTGGTTGGATTTGTTTGTCTGGTTTTGTTAGGTTTGGGGTTTTTTGTTTTGTTTCAATTGGAGCAGGTGAGAAGCTCAAGCTCGATTAAAGAGAGAGTACAAAGAACTCTCTGCAGCCTTAAAATCCTGTCATACTGGCCTCGTATGGCAAACAACATACACAGCTAAGACCGACACACTATTTCAGAAGAGTTATTACATGCATGCCGCATAACAGATACCATATAAGAGTAGACAAATAGAGTTAAGCATTAGTTCCTGTTACCTGTAATATGAATGGGTCACTGAGATGAGCAGAGCCTCGATGAACCACTCCTGCCAGCACGTGGTCACATTGTAGGTATCCTGAAGAGCTTCTCTAGTCTCGCTCTCTAAGACTGGAATTTAAGAATTATTAACAAAAAACCCCTGTCAAACAGCAAAAGCAGCTGTTGCATTAGCTACCAATCTGAGCAGAAGCCCAAGTCATTGACCAGTTTTTCACATCTGTTTCACAAACAACTACAAATAAATCACAGCTCCTACGCACTTGAAGAATCTGGACCTGTCTTGTCATCGCTTTCCCAGAGCAAAGAGCATAGCCCCCTCCCCTCTTCCCCCCTTCCTACCCCTCTGCACACCACCTCCAGCCCCGCTACAACCCCACCTGCCCCCCGCCCAAACACATCCCCCCCCACGCCCACCCCACCCCTCGCCTGACAGAGCCCAAGACCTCCCGCTGCTGACAGCTACCTGCTCGGGGCCTGGGAGCCAGCGTCACCCAAATGGAACAACCGGCCCAGGCCCACCCACGGGAGACTCTGGGGCGCAAACCAGATGCAAACTCTTCCGTCCTTCCTTCCTTCCTTCCTGCCTTGGCCCTAAGTGTCACCTCCCTCACCCACTTGTTGGGTTTTATTCCGAAAAAAAAAAGAGTGGTTTAAAATCTGGGCTCGGGTGTGTTGAAGAGGGACAGCGTTAGCGACTTTCCCCTGGGGACAGAGTGCAAGGTTAGTGGCAACCTGTTTGGTTCTCACTTCAAAGCTTCTCTTTCGACGCCTAGGTGAGAAGCAGAAGCCAAAGGTTCTGCCAAGGATGGGCACTGTCGAGCAAAAGACATCTGCAGAGGCAAGCCCGGAGGACGGCGCTCCTAAGCAGAGGAAGGGCCTTGTCGCAAGCTGCGTTTGAACGTGCCCGTTGGTGCTGCTGGACTGGACTCCTTCCAGGGCACAGTCCCCCAGGGATCCGTACAGAGACTTGGCCACACTGGTCACTTGAGGAGGGTGACAGACGGTAAGCGCACAAATCATCTGGAGTCACAGCCAGGGTCCTGCTAGTGGTGAGGACAAGTGAACAGGGCTTGATTCTCTTGGTTTTTCGGCATCCTGCATCTTGCCTTCTGCCCAGGGTGGGCTAGGTGCCACTGCCTCTGCGGACTTGCTCTGGCTGGGACGGAGTTGACTCTTGTTAGTGGCAGCCGGCCTAGCACCGTGTTTGGCAGGGGTGGCTAAAGCGGTGTTGCTTACTGCAGCTGTGGTGTGGCTGTTGCTGCGAGTGCGGGCCTCCCGGAGCCGTGAGGTTGTCTCTTTTTCCTGCAGCGCCGAGGCTGGGGGTGTGCAAGAGGTTGGGAGGGTGGAGAGCAGGAGAGCATCCGGGAAGTGGCCAAAGGGCCGTCCCCTGCTGTAGGCCAGCTGCGCCCACAGGCCTGGTGTTCCTTGCTGCTGGTGCTGCTGCTGCTGCCTTTGTGGTGCAGGTCAGGGTTTCTGGGCGCATGCATGATTTGGGGTGGGCTTGGGGGTGGGCAGGAGGGCAGCAGGCCAAAGGGCTCCCCTCCTGCTGTGCTGCTTGGGTGTCCCTGGCTGTGTGTCTGCCGGGGGCCGGGGAAGCAAGAGCAAGAGGGCCAAGCGGGCGGCAGGCAGCGCAGGCTGGTGAGCGGCAAGGAGGAAAGGCCAAGGGCTTTGGGCGTCTGGTGCCGGGCCAGGTGGGGCTGAGGCGAGGGCATCTTTTCTACTAATGTCTATTCGTGATCCATAAACCTCACTTACTGAATCATCTGCTCCCTGTAGCGTAATTAGCAAAGGGTTGCACTGCAGAGACTCACATCCCGGGAGAGATTGCCCTTTGGATAGGGTAAGTTTTCTTTTTCATTCTATAACCATTCATTGCTCACTGTCCATCCCCCAAACTCTGTGGTCCAGATAACACTGTACCAGGAGGGGCAATGAGAGACAGCAACAAAAACTATGCACTTATTTAAATCATCCTTAGACTCGGACCCCTTGGACACATGTTTGTTTTCATAACTCAATTCCCTTTAGCTCTGTACATCCCCACAGCTATGGATCTGGCAAGCGTCTACTCAAATTGTTAGGGAACCTTCAGTTTCAGTGACGTTCACGTTAAGTAACCCATTTGTAAATTCTACATAATACAGGATTAGTAATCCCCAAAAGTTTCATTTCATTTTCATCTCTGTATCTTCAGTTGAAGTGGGTCGTCAGTTGTCAGTACTTGCCACTCCTCACTGTCCTTTGGAGGTCTGATTGGCTCTTTAATCCACGTGTAATGAGTCCACCCTTTCTCAGCTGGTCGCACCACTGTCTCGGTGATCAGCAGAACTTGAAATGCGCCTTCCCAATCTGGCTGAAGCTTAGCGTCTTTCCAGGATTTGACCAGGACCTGCTGTCCAGGCTGAAACTTGTGAGCTGCAGACTCTAAAGGCAGAGTTTGTGCCAGAAGCCCTTGGTGCCTGAGAGAAGACAGAAAAGACAACCCGAGCATACAGTTTTTGAGAAACAAATCCTTAGTTTCAAACCGTGGGGGTCCATCCGTTATTTCGCTTTTGCTACCACTGCCCCCGTGGCAGTGCTAAGAGGGAAGGCTTCTCCCCACCTGGTAAGATGATCAAACACTAGTAAGTTTTTAATTCAGCCAACTGCAGGTAATTCTGTGAAATCAACTTGTATATTTTGGAAGGGTCATAAACTTGGCCTTCAACCTCCTGCAGGCTGCTTCCTAAGTGCCTTTTCATTTACTTTTTTACAAACCACACATCATTCACAAATTTGCTTGGCTATAGTATAAATTCCAGTACACCCATATTTTTATAACACTATGGCACCCATTACTTGTTTTCCTCATTAACTCTCTTGATGTAAAATTGCTAATACCTTCCTCATGGTTTGCTTATTTAACATTTCTCTACCCTCTGGGAGTACGCATTTCCCATTCTGTTCCCTGGCTTCCAACTCTTGGAGGACTTCTTTTTATCTTTCATTGAAAACTGGAATTTCTTGTGGGGCCAGGACCTCGGGCGTGAGATAAAACCTGAAGCAATAACTAAGTTAAGGCTGCTTCTCAGGCCATTTCATCTGCTAACCAACTTCCCCTGACACAAAAAGAGTTGCCCCTCTGATGTCCATTAACATGTACTACAGCCACTTCTATTGGTAACATCAGATTCCATAACACTTGTCCAACTAGTTCTTCATGAACCAATTCTTTACCTTTGCTATTAATTAGACCCCATTCTTCCCAAATTTTCCCAAAGGTGTGCACTTCTCCAAATGCGTATCTAGAACCATTACGGATGGTACCTTCTTTTCCTTCTAACATTTGCAGTGCCTGACTGACGGCTTGTGGCTGGCATGTTTGAGCTGACCAGTTATTAGGCAACCTTCCCGTTTCTCTTATTTCACCATTCACACCTTCAACGATGGCACACCCATTGTGTCTCTTCCCCTGAATTACCCTTGAAGACCCATCTATGAAGAGGTGCAGCCCATTGCCACCTCTCCATAGGAAAGCAGCAGGGTTTAATTTCCTGCTTTCTCCCACCAGAAGAGCAGTTGCTGCTGCAGCTTGCACACACTCTGGCCAACCTCGAGACACTGGGTCTAAGAGCTTAGATCAGTGTGCCACTGCTTGTCGCTTCCCCCCCAGCCCACTTGCTGCTGGAGCAGCGTGAGAGGCAGAACAGGCCTCCACTCTGTGCAAGCATTGCTCAACAATAACAAAAACATCTCTGTATTATCAACACTGTTTTAAGCATCAATCAAAAACATAGTCCCATACCAGGTACCACAAAGAAAATTAACTCCAGCCCAGCCAAAACCAACACAAACTTCCAGGTAATACAATATCTTTCAAATTTTCTCCTTGTCACCCCCCAGGCAGTAACTGTGTTTCCACACCCAGAGCCTGTAAAAGGTTTCTCTCTAATATAGAAGCTGGGGAATCTTCGCCTAATATATTCCTTCCCCATACGCTTTTAATTCTTATTATCACAAATAGGAATTTATTCATAATTGTCTCTCCTTCCTCCCTGCTACCCCATTTATTACAACTCCGTCTTCAGTTCTGGATCTTTTTAGGGGAGAATTTAGAAGGGACATGGGAGCTTCTGTTTCTGCTAAAAACTAGACCTCATTACCAATTACCACCATTACTTTACCAATTACATGCTCTTTTCCAATTTAAACGTTTCCCCACAAAAAACAAACAAACAAACAAACAAAAAAAAAAAAAAACC
The DNA here is from genome assembly GCF_036013475.1 of Columba livia. NCBI lineage: Eukaryota > Metazoa > Chordata > Aves > Columbiformes > Columbidae > Columba > Columba livia. Next base: position 1,458,976 of record NW_027043810.1, read on the forward strand.
ACCAATAAAAAAAGCCACCACAACACCAAAAACATTTTCAGCCCCTCTGATTTTCCAAAGTGTATTGAGTTTTCTTCCTTTAGTCATTTCCAACAGTTGCCGCCCTAGGGGTAAATATCCCAGATTTCCACAATAATAGCATCCCATTTTCTCTCATTCTCTCACTTTTTTCACTGACTTTGGTCTAAATCTTCTGCGGTTTTGTTTTGTTTTGTTCTTTTCCCTTCCAGTCTTTCACTTGCAACCAATCAGTCTGCTTCAACTTTTCGCTTCAGTTCCCGACCATCATACACAAACACGACCACACTCAGATTTTTTGCAAATTCTTCCTGCCAACCTGGCACATGCTCTCGGAAATACTTCCGTAGATCCACAAACACACTTGCTACCAGTCCACAAAGCTTTCCAAAAATCTTCCCCAGTCGGTGCTCCCCTGGCTTCTGTCTACATTCCTGCACTTCAGTTCAGTTTACTCTTATCTCCTCAAAAGCTCAAAAGCTTTTATCAGATTTTTAACCACCGTTTGGCAATTATCTCCATTTGTTTGATTATTATCATCTCAATTAGAATCACCTTGGGGCCAGGTAGTCTCCCACTGCCTGTGGGGTTAGTTCCACATTCTTTTAAATGATGTTTCCGGAAAGACCAACTCTCTCAATAACAGGATAACATCGGCTCAGAATGGATTCTAGCCGCTCCCCCCCTCCCCCCCCAAAAAAAAAAAATTAGAAAATCATGATGCTCATCGATCCCCATCTTCCCTTCAGAGTTTGATTTCCTCACATAATCAAATCCCCAGAGTGCCAGGGGGTGCATCCGTGTAACACTGGAACACTGGAGGGCATTCACATGTACATCCCCCCCTTCGCACTTGCTCCCCTACACACACATACGCACGCACATCTGCTGCTGGCTGCACTGCAAAATAACTTTAGCAATCCCAGGGTAAAGCCCAGCAAAAGCAGTAAGGACAAGAAAGACAGTTGGGGAGGTAATCAAGAGGTGATACAGAGAGCAGAGACCAGCTCTGCAAGCACCTTAGTTAAATTACTCCCAACTGCAGCTAAAATTCTTTCCCTAGGTTTTTATACTCGTTTTCGACCATCCTCTTTATGGTGGTCATATGCCAAATCATCCTATACGTACCAGTAATTCATTTGTCCAGGACATCTGTTTTCTAGGTGTTTTTTAGTTACAGTTTGCCAGTCTCCTCGATATAAGGTCATTGCATGCTTTTCTTGAAAACCTTGCTGTACCATAAGTATTTTCCCAATTTTGCAATACCTCGGCCAAGGGTGTCCCCTTCTCTATGCCGAGTTTTATTTCCCATCACTAAAAAAATTCAGAGACACGCTTCCGTTGAGTCACGAGGTTCAGAGGGAGCCCCTTGCTTTCTAATCTCCTTCAGAGAGGAGTTTAGGTGCGGCTGGATCCCATCCTAGTCTCAGACTTGGTCAACGGCTTATGTCTAAAGGATATTTTCCCATTCTCAAGAGAGACTCGAACACTGCTTTTATGTGCACTTTACACTGATCAGGCCACACACTTTGCACTCAAAAACATACTGCAGGAAGGGAGGGACTCGCACCCACCCTGGTGTGGAGGAAGATTTAAACGCCCTGCAGTCTTTTTTACACACCAATTTAGATCTTTGCATAGCCAATTGTCATTGGATCCGTATTTTGGCCAGAATATCACTCTATTAAGGGCTATTTTGTCCAGACAAAACACAATACTTTATCATTTTCTATTTATCCTTCCTTTTTGTACACCACACGTTTCCCCGGTACCTTAACATCCTCCCTAAAGGACTGGACGGAGGAATGTCACCATTTTTCCTTTCTATTTCCCATTCTGAGTCTCGAGGCTTCTCCTTGCGCCTCGTCCCTCCTCTCAGAATGCCCCCGACCACCAAGGTAGTACTTAACAGTCTGTTTTCTTACCTTGGTCCACGCACAAAGTTGCCCGCTCGCTCGTATCGTGCTTCCCGCTTTTTCCTTTCTCCTTTCGCCTATGGTTTGCGGGGATCCGCCTTCGTCCCCACAGCCCTGCAGTTTCTGTCTGTCCGTCCGTCCTGGAATCCCCACCGACCATCCAGAAGGCCATTGAAATCAACGGGGCACGCCTTCCCGTCCATTGGCGATAAGGACCCCCGAGATGACGACGTCGAGTCTCGGACGAGCCCCCAGACTTGTAGGAAACCATCATCTTGCCAACAGAATAGGCTCAGGCAGGATCTCTCGGCAAAGCACGTTTTATTAAGGCTTTTGCGAAACGGGCCGTTCTACCTAAAAGTAGGCACACGCAATAGGGCAAAAAGCTTATACGCCCCCACAAATGCCAGCTGCAAATTCCCTGCCCTGTTCCCCAGGGGTTGGGTACTGCAGGCTTTCCGGACTGCCCGCCGCCTGCCTCAGTTTCCAGGACTCATTCATCTCATGCTAAGAAGGCCCTTCCCCTGCTGGATCTATTGCAAAGGTGGGTTCCTGGCTCTTGGGTTAGCCTTCCCTCTAGCCGCACTTGTTTTTGAAATGCAGGAATGAGTTTGCATTGCAGCATGAGTTGGAAGAGAGTTGGTTTGTGGGAAGGATTCCCAGTGTGATGTGTGTCAATCCTTCCCCCCTCGCTGGGTGAGGTGGCAGCTGAGTTGCAAAAGCAACATTCCTTCTCGAAGGGCTCCTTCCTTGCAGGGCTGAGGCAGAGGCGAGAGAGCGAGGCAGGTGCACGGGGGGGGCGCCGTGGGGGGGGCGGTTTGTCGGTGGGAAAAGCGGGGATCGAACCAGGGACCCATTTGACCAATCCGCGGGTCCGGCGCCCTGGCCGCTCCGCCAGCGCGATCCCACGGCCGTGGAACGCACGGCGCCCCCTATAGGCCGCAGAGCGGCCTGCGCGGCGGCTAAAGGCCGGGGGGGCGGTGGGCTTGGTGGGGATGGAAGTGGGTGCCCTGCGGACCAGCGTCCCGCGACCTGGCCGCTCCTCTACCGCCATCCCCACCGCCGGGGGACGCCACAGCTCCCCCTACAAACCTCCGCCCGCCCGCTAAGCTCAGCCCATGCCGGGGGGCACCCACCGACTCGCTGCCTCCCACCACCACGCTGCAACCCCACCTGCCCCCCGCCCAATCACACACCCCCCCACCCGCCCCTCGCCTGACAGAGCCCAAGACCTCCCGCTGCTGACAGCTACCTGCTCGCGGCCCTAGCGGCAGCGCACGCCGCTCTGCGGCCTATAGGGGGCGCCGTGCGTTCCACGGCCGTGGGATCGCGCTGGCGGAGCGGCCAGGGCGCCGGACCCGCGGATTGGTCAAATGGGTCCCTGGTTCGATCCCCGCTTTTCCCACCGACAGACCCCCACCCCCCACGGCCCCCCCCCCCGCGCACCTGCCTCGCTCTCTCGCCTCTGCCTCAGCCCTGCAAGGAGCTATTGAAGGACGAAGGTTGTTTTTACAACTGGTTTGGCACCTGAGCTCAGCGGGGGAAAGGATTGAGAGGTATCAGACTATGAATCACAGAATCACAGAATGTTAGGGATTGGAAGGGACCTCAGAAGATCGTCTAGTCCAATCCCCCCGCCAGAGCAGGAACACCTAGATGAGGTTACACAGGAATGTGTCCAGGTGGCTTTTGAATGTCTCCAGAGGAGGAGACTCCTCAGCCTCCCTGGGCAGCCCGTTCCAGTGCTCTGCCAGCCTCACTGAGAAGAAGTTTCTTCTCCTATTTAAGTGGAACCTCCTGTGTTGCAGTTTGTACCCATTGCCCCATGTCTTATCATTGGTTGTCAGTGAGAAGAGCCTGGCTCCATCCTCGTGACACTCACCCTTTACATATTTACAAACATTAATGAGGTCACCCCTCAGTCTCCTCTTCTCCAAACTAAAGAGACCCAGCTCCCTCAGCCTTTCCTCAGTAGGGAGATGCTCCACTCCCTTAATCAACTTTGTCGCCCTGCGCTGGACTCTCTCCAGCAGTTCCCTGTCCTTCTTGAACTGAGGGGCCCAGAACTGGACACAATATTCCAGATGCGGTCTCACCAGGGTAGAGTAGAGGGGCAGGAGAACCTCTTTCAACCTACTAACTACCCCCCTTCTAATACACCCCAGGATGTCATTGGCCTTCTTGGCCACAAGGGCACAGTGCTGGCTCATGGTCATCGTGCCGTCCACCGGGACCCCCAGGTCCCTTTCACTGCTCTCTGACAGGTCATTCCCCGACTTATACTAGTACCTGGGGTTCTTCTTGCCCAGATGCAAGACTCTACACTTGCGCTTGTTATAGTTCATTCATGTTTTCCCCGCCCAACTCTCCAGCCTGTCCAGCTCTCGCTGGATGGCAGCACAGCCTTCTGGCGTGTCAGCCACTCCTCCCAGCTTGGTGTCATCAGCAAACTTGCTGACAGTCACTCTATTCCCTCATCCAAGTCATTGATGAATATATTGAATAGTACTGGCCCCAGTACCGACCCTTGAGGGACTCCACAGGCCTCCAACTAGACTCTGCCCCGTCGATCACGACTCTCTGGCTTCTTTCCTTCAGCCAGTTCACAGTCCACATCGCTACCCGATCGTCCAGACCACACTTCCTCAGTTTAGCTGGGAGGATGCTGTGGGAGACCGTGTCAAACGCTTCACTGAAATCAAGACAGACCACATCCACTGCTTTACCATCATCTGTCCACCCGGTTATGTCCTCATAAAAGTCTATGAGGTTGGTCAAGCACGACTTCCCTTTGGTGAAGCCACGTTGACTGCCCCTAATGACCCCCTTATCCCTGATATGCCTTGAGATGGCACCAAGGATAAGTCGTTCCATCAGTTTCCCAGGGATGGAGGTGAGGCTGACCGGTCCATAGTTACCCGGGTCCTCCTTCTTGCCCTTTTTGAAGACTGGAATGACATTTGCTTTCCTCCAGCCCTCAGGCACCCCTCCCGTTTCCCATGACTTAGCAAAGGTGACGGAGAGTGGCCTAGCAATGATCAGCCAGCTCCCTCAGCACCCGCGGGTGCATCCCACCTGGAGCCATGGATTTATGGATGTCCAGATTGCTTAATCGGTCCCTAACCCAGGCCCTCAGCCTTCCCTAGCCTGGAAGCACCAACACCCACGAAGGAGCGAGCTGTGGGCAATGTCCTGCTTTGCCTTCAGCGTCTCTCGCAATGTTAACTTGCAAATTTGTAGTGGATGAGGGTGTGGAACTGCAAGCTGGGGATAACAGTTTTCCAGTGAACGTGAAGGAGAAGGACGTTGAACTGCTGCCCATGCAAGCTGGTCTCAGAGGACACGTAGCAACTATTCACCTCACACCTGGCAATGCATTCGTTTTAAAAAAAAAAAAAAAAATAAGCCCAAAACCACTAAGGCAGGGCTATGTTTCTCACCTGCATAGATGTCATCCTTTCCTGACTGGAACCCTTGGCTTCTTTGTGAAGCCTTTGGTTTCATTACCGGGTAGCGGAGGTTTGTTATCAGTCCTTGATTTGGCTTGTCGTAAGTGTATATTGAATCCTTCAATATTCTGAAGATCCTCTCTGGAACACCTTCAGAAGTCTGCAGAGAAAGGAAAGAAACATTTGTCTGCAGCTGCTCTTCGCATGGAGTCCCCAAAAATGAAAGGAATGACAGGTTGCTTCTTCTTTCCCAAGGAGCTGTTTTGGAAGCAGACTGGGTGACAGAGTCTGGTACCAGCCTTTGGCCACCAGGGACACCTGCTTGGTGGTGTGCTCTAGGCCCTAAGTGTCACCTCCCTCACCCGCTTGATTTTTTTTTTTTTTTTTTTTTTTTTTTTTTTAAAGGGAGAAGAGCAGTTTAAAATCTGGGCTCAGGGGTGTGTTGCAGAGGGATGGCGTTACCGACTTCCCCCTGGCGTCAGAGCGCAACGTTCTCTAGGTTATCTACTTTAGTCTTCTAGTGCACCACACTGGTGTGGATGTCAATGAATAAAGTCTGTGTTGAACTTGTATAAGGAAACACGGAAAAAAAGAATAAGCCAATAAACGCCATCATTATTTTAAAGAAAGATGAGAAGGTAATTTTGCTTATGTCTCCAATAGAAAAGAACCACTGAACAATGACCCCCCTTCCTTCTCTCCTCAGTGGGCAGAGATGACAAGAGTTCCTCCTACTCCTTCCCTCTCCTTTCTCCCAAGGTAAACAGTGTCACATTCAGTGCCATGTAGATTAACTTGCATTTCTGAATTGAACCATAACTCCCCTTGGCACCACTCCAAGCAGAGAGACGAACTGAGCAGCTCAGACATGGATGTGTATGAGTATTCAAGGGTCCTGGCCTGACACCAACATCAGTGACATTGTCTTGATCTATCCTTTAATAGACTGAGATCTTTGTCGGTCAAAGTTCAGGCAGCTTACCAGAAAACCAACTACAGTCCTCATGTGTTAACAACATTTAGACTGTCAAAGGAAGAATGCTCAAATTTTAAATTCATCCTTCGTTTGCAGAGAACAGCTGCAGAAACTGAATGCCTAACACAAGCTAGCGCAACAACACAGAAACGTAGAGAAGGAAAGAGAACACCCAACCGCCTGTTCTACTGGTTATTTTCTCCAATACAGGAGAAACAACCACCAACTCTGGAGAACAAACAGGTCAGGGTTATTGGTCCCACAAAAACGAGCATAAGAAATACTAAGGCAATTCCCCAGAGTCCAGTAACTCTCTTGCCCTCAAGCCAGGGTCGTGCCACAAAAACAAAACTCTTACCAAAGATTTCATCTTAGCTTGAACAGGTAAGTTGTGATGACGGAGATTCGCCAGGAGTCCTAAACATGGTATCATTACCTCATCTTTTGTGGTTTGACTGAAAAGTCCAGGAAGTCAAACAAAGACTTTTAATTAAAGCATCCAGAAATTAGTTACCAGAATTTGGGGGTTGAGGGTGGGGTGCTTGGGGGACTCTATTTTGTTGCCGTGGCGGTGGGGAGGGGAGTGTGGTATTGTTTTGTTTTTTAACTAGACACCATTCTGCCAAGCCAAGCAAAATTCAGATTGCAATCCCCATAGTGTGGGCAGTTTTTAACTGAGCACATCTGGGGGAAAAAAAAAAAAAAAAGGTCTATCAGAGACCAGCACTATCAAAGGTCCTTTATTGCAGGTGCTTTTAAGAGTCACTAGATCTCTTACAAGGACCCTTGCACAAAAGTCATTTTAATGTAACATAAGTCTGTTCCTAATGACGAGCATGACTTTTCCCCTGGGTCTTCTCTTTGACAGCTCCCTGGGATATGCAGGTGGGCTAAGAGGCCAGTTAATATCCAGTCACTGAAAGTCCCACAACCACTGCATTTGACAGGCTGTAACAACATGGTTTGCTAAGAAAAACCTCTGTTTAGCTTGGAGTAAAAATGCCACAGGTCACTCTGGAGACCAGGTTAGTGCAATATGCTAATGGCCTTCAGAAAGTTTAGAAACTTAGCCAGGTGTTTCCCATGAGAGAAGGTAACTGAGTGCACACTTACACATGATGCATTAGAAATGAAATTAATTCATTGACGTTGGCACCAGCACAAAAGACCTGAACATTGTAAGTTACCCTCTGCAGCAACTGGATACTCTGAGGAAATTAAAAGCTGTTCACATGTGTCTTTCCTATAGCATCGCACTCAAGAATGTTACAAATTAGAAAGCTGAAAGGACAAATAAAAAGACATCACGACTGAATTCATTTTCAGACCCTGTGACGTTAACACGACAACTACACAAGCTGCTGTGAGCACACAGGGTCGTGTCCTGACACTCCGAGGTACTTATTAAAAGCCCAAACAGATGGATAAGGTTTTCTTTTGACAGAGGCATTACCTTTGTAGCCCATCCATTTCTCCCCTTTGCTTCATCAGCACGTTCTCCATTCTGTCAGCGAGAAAGGGGCTTTGTCCTGTTGAAAGATCCACAAGTTTTGCCAAAATGCAAAAAGCGCTTTGCAGCCTCTTCAGAAAGTATGTTTAGTGCAGGGGTGTCAAACTCATTTGTAGCAAATGCAATTTTAGGACTGTATAAATGTAGGAGTAGTCGCATTTCTAGAGTCCTAAAATTACGTTTGGCCCTTTGAAGGCAACCGCGAGGCTGATGTGCCCCCCAGTGAAAATGAGTTTGACACCCCCGGCTTAGAGGAAAACACGTTTGCTGTGAAGACAGTCGACAGATCTAATGGTAGTTAAGTCTTTCCTACAGCATCCTTTCAGCACGCAACGTAATTGAGTTAATATAATGCTAATATGCACAATTATGACAATAATCACAGCACAGGATAGCAGCTGAAACCAAACCTCATTATATAAGCATGTGACATAAGAAATTCAAGGTCTTAGTCCTGCATCTACTTGGTGACTACAAAACCTCTCCCACTGACTGGCAAGTCACCTGGATCTCTTAGTCTTCTCCTACTCCAAGTGCTTTGACAAATACACAAACTGGGACAAAAGTGTCCTTCACTGGATGCCTGACTCATTTTCCACAGATCAGGGGCAACACAACTGCTGGCAAATTCATTTTCCGTTTTCCCTCTCAGAAAAGAGATGTCACGACACGTAGCCAGCAAGTACTTGCTGAAATCTCAAAGCCACATATGAGGAAACCTGTGCATATTTAAAAAAAAAAAAAAAAAAAGGAGGTCTTCCCCACCTTTACTGGTCAATGCACAGAAAGGACACGTGAACATTGGTGAAGATGGGCTGTGAGATGGGCTGTGAGATATTATGTGTAAGGTAATAATGTGTAATAAGCTCTGCACTTGACTCCTATAACTCAGCTCGCACTGGCACAGCCCCTTGCACTCACTGGCACTGAGCAGAGGGCAGCAGGCACACGTGCCCTGCAGACCTTCGATGAGAACTGGCAGCCACAGCTCTCGTTTCACTCCTTCACAACTGCCTGTCAAAGAATTGATTAGACAAAACCGACTCCAAGCTTGTCTCATGAACAGTAGGAGAAAGAACTAAATACCTCAGCTGGAAAATAATTCTGGAAAATAAGCTCTCCAGCAGCCATTTCTCGAAATCATTTCAAAAACAGAGGCTTTTGGGTTTGGTTTTGGTTTATTTTTGCTTGGTTTGTTGGTTGGATTTGTTTGTCTGGTTTTGTTAGGTTTGGGGTTTTTTGTTTTGTTTCAATTGGAGCAGGTGAGAAGCTCAAGCTCGATTAAAGAGAGAGTACAAAGAACTCTCTGCAGCCTTAAAATCCTGTCATACTGGCCTCGTATGGCAAACAACATACACAGCTAAGACCGACACACTATTTCAGAAGAGTTATTACATGCATGCCGCATAACAGATACCATATAAGAGTAGACAAATAGAGTTAAGCATTAGTTCCTGTTACCTGTAATATGAATGGGTCACTGAGATGAGCAGAGCCTCGATGAACCACTCCTGCCAGCACGTGGTCACATTGTAGGTATCCTGAAGAGCTTCTCTAGTCTCGCTCTCTAAGACTGGAATTTAAGAATTATTAACAAAAAACCCCTGTCAAACAGCAAAAGCAGCTGTTGCATTAGCTACCAATCTGAGCAGAAGCCCAAGTCATTGACCAGTTTTTCACATCTGTTTCACAAACAACTACAAATAAATCACAGCTCCTACGCACTTGAAGAATCTGGACCTGTCTTGTCATCGCTTTCCCAGAGCAAAGAGCATACCCCCCTCCCCTCTTCCCCCCTTCCTACCCCTCTGCACACCACCTCCAGCCCCGCTACAACCCCACCTGCCCCCCGCCCAAACACATCCCCCCCCACGCCCACCCCACCCCTCGCCTGACAGAGCCCAAGACCTCCCGCTGCTGACAGCTACCTGCTCAGGGCCTGGGAGCAAGCGTCACCCAAATGGAACAACCGGCCCAGGCCCACCCACGGGAGACTCTGGGGCGCAAACCAGATGCAAACTCTTCCGTCCTTCCTTCCTTCCTTCCTGCCTTGGCCCTAAGTGTCACCTCCCTCACCCACTTGTTGGGTTTTATTCCGAAAAAAAAAAGAGTGGTTTAAAATCTGGGCTCGGGTGTGTTGAAGAGGGACAGCGTTAGCGACTTTCCCCTGGGGACAGAGTGCAAGGTTAGTGGCAACCTGTTTGGTTCTCACTTCAAAGCTTCTCTTTCGACGCCTAGGTGAGAAGCAGAAGCCAAAGGTTCTGCCAAGGATGGGCACTGTCGAGCAAAAGACATCTGCAGAGGCAAGCCCGGAGGACGGCGCTCCTAAGCAGAGGAAGGGCCTTGTCGCAAGCTGCGTTTGAACGTGCCCGTTGGTGCTGCTGGACTGGACTCCTTCCAGGGCACAGTCCCCCAGGGATCCGTACAGAGACTTGGCCACACTGGTCACTTGAGGAGGGTGACAGACGGTAAGCGCACAAATCATCTGGAGTCACAGCCAGGGTCCTGCTAGTGGTGAGGACAAGTGAACAGGGCTTGATTCTCTTGGTTTTTCGGCATCCTGCATCTTGCCTTCTGCCCAGGGTGGGCTAGGTGCCACTGCCTCTGCGGACTTGCTCTGGCTGGGACGGAGTTGACTCTTGTTAGTGGCAGCTGGCCTAGCACCGTGTTTGGCAGGGGTGGCTAAAGCGGTGTTGCTTACTGCAGCTGTGGTGTGGCTGTTGCTGCGAGTGCGGGCCTCCCGGAGCCGTGAGGTTGTCTCTTTTTCCTGCAGCGCCGAGGCTGGGGGTGTGCAAGAGGTTGGGAGGGTGGAGAGCAGGAGAGCATCCGGGAAGTGGCCAAAGGGCCGTCCCCTGCTGTAGGCCAGCTGCGCCCACAGGCCTGGTGTTCCTTGCTGCTGGTGCTGCTGCTGCTGCCTTTGTGGTGCAGGTCAGGGTTTCTGGGCGCATGCATGATTTGGGGTGGGCTTGGGGGTGGGCAGGAGGGCAGCAGGCCAAAGGGCTCCCCTCCTGCTGTGCTGCTTGGGTGTCCTTGGCTGTGTGTCTGCCGGGGGCCGGGGAAGCAAGAGCAAGAGGGCCAAGCGGGCGGCAGGCAGCGCAGGCTGGTGAGCGGCAAGGAGGAAAGGCCAAGGGCTTTGGGCGTCTGGTGCCGGGCCAGGTGGGGCTGAGGCGAGGGCATCTTTTCTACTAATGTCTATTCGTGATCCATAAACCTCACTTACTGAATCATCTGCTCCCTGTAGCGTAATTAGCAAAGGGTTGCACTGCAGAGACTCACATCCCGGGAGAGATTGCCCTTTGGATAGGGTAAGTTTTCTTTTTCATTCTATAACCATTCATTGCTCACTGTCCATCCCCCAAACTCTGTGGTCCAGATAACACTGTACCAGGAGGGGCAATGAGAGACAGCAACAAAAACTATGCACTTATTTAAATCATCCTTAGACTCGGACCCCTTGGACACATGTTTGTTTTCATAACTCAATTCCCTTTAGCTCTGTACATCCCCACAGCTATGGATCTGGCAAGCGTCTACTCAAATTGTTAGGGAACCTTCAGTTTCAGTGACGTTCACGTTAAGTAACCCATTTGTAAATTCTACATAATACAGGATTAGTAATCCCCAAAAGTTTCATTTCATTTTCATCTCTGTATCTTCAGTTGAAGTGGGTCGTCAGTTGTCAGTACTTGCCACTCCTCACTGTCCTTTGGAGGTCTGATTGGCTCTTTAATCCACGTGTAATGAGTCCACCCTTTCTCAGCTGGTCGCACCACTGTCTCGGTGATCAGCAGAACTTGAAATGCGCCTTCCCAATCTGGCTGAAGCTTAGCGTCTTTCCAGGATTTGACCAGGACCTGCTGTCCAGGCTGAAACTTGTGAGCTGCAGACTCTAAAGGCAGAGTTTGTGCCAGAAGCCCTTGGTGCCTGAGAGAAGACAGAAAAGACAACCCGAGCATACAGTTTTTGAGAAACAAATCCTTAGTTTCAAACCGTGGGGGTCCATCCGTTATTTCGCTTTTGCTACCACTGCCCCCGTGGCAGTGCTAAGAGGGAAGGCTTCTCCCCACCTGGTAAGATGATCAAACACTAGTAAGTTTTTAATTCAGCCAACTGCAGGTAATTCTGTGAAATCAACTTGTATATTTTGGAAGGGTCATAAACTTGGCCTTCAACCTCCTGCAGGCTGCTTCCTAAGTGCCTTTTCATTTACTTTTTTACAAACCACACATCATTCACAAATTTGCTTGGCTATAGTATAAATTCCAGTACACCCATATTTTTATAACACTATGGCACCCATTACTTGTTTTCCTCATTAACTCTCTTGATGTAAAATTGCTAATACCTTCCTCATGGTTTGCTTATTTAACATTTCTCTACCCTCTGGGAGTACGCATTTCCCATTCTGTTCCCTGGCTTCCAACTCTTGGAGGACTTCTTTTTATCTTTCATTGAAAACTGGAATTTCTTGTGGGGCCAGGACCTCGGGCGTGAGATAAAACCTGAAGCAATAACTAAGTTAAGGCTGCTTCTCAGGCCATTTCATCTGCTAACCAACTTCCCCTGACACAAAAAGAGTTGCCCCTCTGATGTCCATTAACATGTACTACAGCCACTTCTATTGGTGACATCAGATTCCATAACACTTGTCCAACTAGTTCTTCATGAACCAATTCTTTACCTTTGCTATTAATTAGACCCCATTCTTCCCAAATTTTCCCAAAGGTGTGCACTTCTCCAAATGCGTATCTAGAACCATTACGGATGGTACCTTCTTTTCCTTCTAACATTTGCAGTGCCTGACTGACGGCTTGTGGCTGGCATGTTTGAGCTGACCAGTTATTAGGCAACCTTCCCGTTTCTCTTATTTCACCATTCACACCTTCAACGATGGCACACCCATTGTGTCTCTTCCCCTGAATTACCCTTGAAGACCCATCTATGAAGAGGTGCAGCCCATTGCCACCTCTCCATAGGAAAGCAGCAGGGTTTAATTTCCTGCTTTCTCCCACCAGAAGAGCAGTTGCTGCTGCAGCTTGCACACACTCTGGCCAACCTCGAGACACTGGGTCTAAGAGCTTAGATCAGTGTGCCACTGCTTGTCGCTTCCCCCCCAGCCCACTTGCTGCTGGAGCAGCGTGAGAGGCAGAACAGGCCTCCACTCTGTGCAAGCATTGCTCAACAATAACAAAAACATCTCTGTATTATCAACACTGTTTTAAGCATCAATCAAAAACATAGTCCCATACCAGGTACCACAAAGAAAATTAACTCCAGCCCAGCCAAAACCAACACAAACTTCCAGGTAATACAATATCTTTCAAATTTTCTCCTTGTCACCCCCCAGGCAGTAACTGTGTTTCCACACCCAGAGCCTGTAAAAGGTTTCTCTCTAATATAGAAGCTGGGGAATCTTCCCCTAATATATTCCTTCCCCATACGCTTTTAATTCTTATTATCACAAATAGGAATTTATTCATAATTGTCTCTCCTTCCTCCCTGCTACCCCATTTATTACAACTCCGTCTTCAGTTCTGGATCTTTTTAGGGGAGAATTTAGAAGGGACATGGGAGCTTCTGTTTCTGCTAAAAACTAGACCTCATTACCAATTACCACCATTACTTTACCAATTACATGCTCTTTTCCAATTTAAACGTTTCCCCACAAAAAACAAACAAACAAACAAACAAAAAAAAAAAAAAACCACCAATAAAAAAAGCCACCACAACACCAAAAACATTTTCAGCCCCTCTGATTTTCCAAAGTGTATTGAGTTTTCTTCCTTTAGTCATTTCCAACAGTTGCCGCCCTAGGGGTAAATATCCCAGATTTCCACAATAATAGCATCCCATTTTCTCTCATTCTCTCACTTTTTTCACTGACTTTGGTCTAAATCTTCTGCGGTTTTGTTTTGTTTTGTTCTTTTCCCTTCCAGTCTTTCACTTGCAACCAATCAGTCTGCTTCAACTTTTCGCTTCAGTTCCCGACCATCATACACAAACACGACCACACTCAGATTTTTTGCAAATTCTTCCTGCCAACCTGGCACATGCTCTCGGAAATACTTCCGTAGATCCACAAACACACTTGCTACCAGTCCACAAAGCTTTCCAAAAATCTTCCCCAGTCGGTGCTCCCCTGGCTTCTGTCTACATTCCTGCACTTCAGTTCAGTTTACTCTTATCTCCTCAAAAGCTCAAAAGCTTTTATCAGATTTTTAACCACCGTTTGGCAATTATCTCCATTTGTTTGATTATTATCATCTCAATTAGAATCACCTTGGGGCCAGGTAGTCTCCCACTGCCTGTGGGGTTAGTTCCACATTCTTTTAAATGATGTTTCCGGAAAGACCAACTCTCTCAATAACAGGATAACATCGGCTCAGAATGGATTCTAGCCGCTCCCCCCCTCCCCCCCCAAAAAAAAAAAATTAGAAAATCATGATGCTCATCGATCCCCATCTTCCCTTCAGAGTTTGATTTCCTCACATAATCAAATCCCCAGAGTGCCAGGGGGTGCATCCGTGTAACACTGGAACACTGGAGGGCATTCACATGTACATCCCCCCCTTCGCACTTGCTCCCCTACACACACATACGCACGCACATCTGCTGCTGGCTGCACTGCAAAATAACTTTAGCAATCCCAGGGTAAAGCCCAGCAAAAGCAGTAAGGACAAGAAAGACAGTTGGGGAGGTAATCAAGAGGTGATACAGAGAGCAGAGACCAGCTCTGCAAGCACCTTAGTTAAATTACTCCCAACTGCAGCTAAAATTCTTTCCCTAGGTTTTTATACTCGTTTTCGACCATCCTCTTTATGGTGGTCATATGCCAAATCATCCTATACGTACCAGTAATTCATTTGTCCAGGACATCTGTTTTCTAGGTGTTTTTTAGTTACAGTTTGCCAGTCTCCTCGATATAAGGTCATTGCATGCTTTTCTTGAAAACCTTGCTGTACCATAAGTATTTTCCCAATTTTGCAATACCTCGGCCAAGGGTGTCCCCTTCTCTATGCCGAGTTTTATTTCCCATCACTAAAAAAATTCAGAGACACGCTTCCGTTGAGTCACGAGGTTCAGAGGGAGCCCCTTGCTTTCTAATCTCCTTCAGAGAGGAGTTTAGGTGCGGCTGGATCCCATCCTAGTCTCAGACTTGGTCAACGGCTTATGTCTAAAGGATATTTTCCCATTCTCAAGAGAGACTCGAACACTGCTTTTATGTGCACTTTACACTGATCAGGCCACACACTTTGCACTCAAAAACATACTGCAGGAAGGGAGGGACTCGCACCCACCCTGGTGTGGAGGAAGATTTAAAGGCCCTACAGTTTTTTTTACATACCAATTTAGATCTTTGCATAGCAAATTGTCATTGGATCCGTATCTTGGCCAGAATATCACTCTATTAAGGGCTATTTTGTCCAGACAAAACACAATACTTTATCATTTTCTATTTATCCTTCCTTTTTGTACACCACACGTTTCCCCGGTACCTTAACATCCTCCCTAAAGGACTGGACGGAGGAATGTCACCATTTTTCCTTTCTATTTCCCATTCTGAGTCTCGAGGCTTCTCCTTGCGCCTCGTCCCTCCTCTCAGAATGCCCCCGACCACCAAGGTAGTACTTAACAGTCTGTTTTCTTACCTTGGTCCACGCACAAAGTTGCCCGCTCGCTCGTATCGTGCTTCCCGCTTTTTCCTTTCTCCTTTCGCCTATGGTTTGCGGGGATCCGCCTTCGTCCCCACAGCCCTGCAGTTTCTGTCTGTCCGTCCGTCCTGGAATCCCCACCGACCATCCAGAAGGCCATTGAAATCAACGGGGCACGCCTTCCCGTCCATTGGCGACAGGGACCCCCGAGATGACGACGTCGAGTCTCGGACGAGCCCCCAGACTTGTAGGAAACCATCATCTTGCCAACAGAATAGGCTCAGGCAGGATCTCTCGGCAAAGCACGTTTTATTAAGGCTTTTGCGAAACGGGCCGTTCTACCTAAAAGTAGGCACACGCAATAGGGCAAAAAGCTTATACGCCCCCACAAATGCCAGCTGCAAATTCCCTGCCCTGTTCCCCAGGGGTTGGGTACTGCAGGCTTTCCGGACTGCCCGCCGCCTGCCTCAGTTTCCAGGACTCATTCATCTCATGCTAAGAAGGCCCTTCCCCTGCTGGATCTATTGCAAAGGTGGGTTCCTGGCTCTTGGGTTAGCCTTCCCTCTAGCTGCACTTGTTTTTGAAATGCAGGAATGAGTTTGCATTGCAGCATGAGTTGGAAGAGAGTTGGTTTGTGGGAAGGATTCCCAGTGTGATGTGTGTCAATCCTTCCCCCCTCGCTGGGTGAGGTGGCAGCTGAGTTGCAAAAGCAACATTCCTTCTCGAAGGGCTCCTTCCTTGCAGGGCTGAGGCAGAGGCGAGAGAGCGAGGCAGGTGCACGGGGGGGGGCGCCGTGGGGGGCGCCGTGGGGGGGGCGGTTTGTCGGTGGGAAAAGCGGGGATCGAACCAGGGACCCATTTGACCAATCCGCGGGTCCGGCGCCCTGGCCGCTCCGCCAGCGCGATCCCACGGCCGTGGAACGCACGGCGCCCCCTATAGGCCGCAGAGCGGCCTGCGCGGCGGCTAAAGGCCGGGGGGGCGGTGGGCGGGGTGGGGATGGAAGTGGGTGCCCTGCGGACCAGCGTCCCGCGACCTGGCCGCTCCTCTACCGCCATCCCCACCGCCGGGGGACGCCACAGCTCCCCCTACAAACCTCCGCCCGCCCGCTAAGCTCGGCCCATGCCGGGGGGCACCCACCGACTCGCTGCCTCCCACCACCACGCTGCAACCCCACCTGCCCCCCGCCCAATCACACACCCCCCCACCCGCCCCTCGCCTGACAGAGCCCAAGACCTCCCGCTGCTGACAGCTACCTGCTCGCGGCCCTAGCGGCAGCGCACGCCGCTCTGCGGCCTATAGGGGGCGCCGTGCGTTCCACGGCCGTGGGATCGCGCTGGCGGAGCGGCCAGGGCGCCGGACCCGCGGATTGGTCAAATGGGTCCCTGGTTCGATCCCCGCTTTTCCCACCGACAGACCCCCACCCCCCACGGCCCCCCCCCCGCGCACCTGCCTCGCTCTCTCGCCTCTGCCTCAGCCCTGCAAGGAGCTATTGAAGGACGAAGGTTGTTTTTACAACTGGTTTGGCACCTGAGCTCAGCGGGGGAAAGGATTGAGAGGTATCAGACTATGAATCACAGAATCACAGAATGTTAGGGATTGGAAGGGACCTCAGAAGATCGTCTAGTCCAATCCCCCCGCCAGAGCAGGAACACCTAGATGAGGTTACACAGGAATGTGTCCAGGTGGCTTTTGAATGTCTCCAGAGGAGGAGACTCCTCAGCCTCCCTGGGCAGCCCGTTCCAGTGCTCTGCCAGCCTCACTGAGAAGAAGTTTCTTCTCCTATTTAAGTGGAACCTCCTGTGTTGCAGTTTGTACCCATTGCCCCATGTCTTATCATTGGTTGTCAGTGAGAAGAGCCTGGCTCCATCCTCGTGACACTCACCCTTTACATATTTACAAACATTAATGAGGTCACCCCTCAGTCTCCTCTTCTCCAAACTAAAGAGACCCAGCTCCCTCAGCCTTTCCTCAGTAGGGAGATGCTCCACTCCCTTAATCAACTTTGTCGCCCTGCGCTGGACTCTCTCCAGCAGTTCCCTGTCCTTCTTGAACTGAGGGGCCCAGAACTGGACACAATATTCCAGATGCGGTCTCACCAGGGTAGAGTAGAGGGGCAGGAGAACCTCTTTCAACCTACTAACTACCCCCCTTCTAATACACCCCAGGATGTCATTGGCCTTCTTGGCCACAAGGGCACAGTGCTGGCTCATGGTCATCGTGCCGTCCACCGGGACCCCCAGGTCCCTTTCACTGCTCTCTGACAGGTCATTCCCCGACTTATACTAGTACCTGGGGTTCTTCTTGCCCAGATGCAAGACTCTACACTTGCGCTTGTTATAGTTCATTCATGTTTTCCCCGCCCAACTCTCCAGCCTGTCCAGCTCTCGCTGGATGGCAGCACAGCCTTCTGGCGTGTCAGCCACTCCTCCCAGCTTGGTGTCATCAGCAAACTTGCTGACAGTCACTCTATTCCCTCATCCAAGTCATTGATGAATATATTGAATAGTACTGGCCCCAGTACCGACCCTTGAGGGACTCCACAGGCCTCCAACTAGACTCTGCCCCGTCGATCACGACTCTCTGGCTTCTTTCCTTCAGCCAGTTCACAGTCCACATCGCTACCCGATCGTCCAGACCACACTTCCTCAGTTTAGCTGGGAGGATGCTGTGGGAGACCGTGTCAAACGCTTCACTGAAATCAAGACAGACCACATCCACTGCTTTACCATCATCTGTCCACCCGGTTATGTCCTCATAAAAGTCTATGAGGTTGGTCAAGCACGACTTCCCTTTGGTGAAGCCACGTTGACTGCCCCTAATGACCCCCTTATCCCTGATATGCCTTGAGATGGCACCAAGGATAAGTCGTTCCATCAGTTTCCCAGGGATGGAGGTGAGGCTGACCGGTCCATAGTTACCCGGGTCCTCCTTCTTGCCCTTTTTGAAGACTGGAATGACATTTGCTTTCCTCCAGCCCTCAGGCACCCCTCCCGTTTCCCATGACTTAGCAAAGGTGACGGAGAGTGGCCTAGCAATGATCAGCCAGCTCCCTCAGCACCCGCGGGTGCATCCCACCTGGAGCCATGGATTTATGGATGTCCAGATTGCTTAATCGGTCCCTAACCCAGGCCCTCAGCCTTCCCTAGCCTGGAAGCACCAACACCCACGAAGGAGCGAGCTGTGGGCAATGTCCTGCTTTGCCTTCAGCGTCTCTCGCAATGTTAACTTGCAAATTTGTAGTGGATGAGGGTGTGGAACTGCAAGCTGGGGATAACAGTTTTCCAGTGAACGTGAAGGAGAAGGACGTTGAACTGCTGCCCATGCAAGCTGGTCTCAGAGGACACGTAGCAACTATTCACCTCACACCTGGCAATGCATTCGTTTTAAAAAAAAAAAAAAAATAAGCCCAAAACCACTAAGGCAGGGCTATGTTTCTCACCTGCATAGATGTCATCCTTTCCTGACTGGAACCCTTGGCTTCTTTGTGAAGCCTTTGGTTTCATTACCGGGTAGCGGAGGTTTGTTATCAGTCCTTGATTTGGCTTGTTGTAAGTGTATATTGAATCCTTCAATATTCTGAAGATCCTCTCTGGAACACCTTCAGAAGTCTGCAGAGAAAGGAAAGAAACATTTGTCTGCAGCTGCTCTTCGCATGGAGTCCCCAAAAATGAAAGGAATGACAGGTTGCTTCTTCTTTCCCAAGGAGCTGTTTTGGAAGCAGACTGGGTGACAGAGTCTGGTACCAGCCTTTGGCCACCAGGGACACCTGCTTGGTGGTGTGCTCTAGGCCCTAAGTGTCACCTCCCTCACCCGCTTGATTTTTTTTTTTTTTTTTTTTTTAAAGGGAGAAGAGCAGTTTAAAATCTGGGCTCAGGGGTGTGTTGCAGAGGGATGGCGTTACCGACTTCCCCCTGGCGTCAGAGCGCAACGTTCTCTAGGTTATCTACTTTAGTCTTCTAGTGCACCACACTGGTGTGGATGTCAATGAATAAAGTCTGTGTTGAACTTGTATAAGGAAACACGGAAAAAAAGAATAAGCCAATAAACGCCATCATTATTTTAAAGAAAGATGAGAAGGTAATTTTGCTTATGTCTCCAATAGAAAAGAACCACTGAACAATGACCCCCCTTCCTTCTCTCCTCAGTGGGCAGAGATGACAAGAGTTCCTCCTACTCCTTCCCTCTCCTTTCTCCCAAGGTAAACAGTGTCACATTCAGTGCCATGTAGATTAACTTGCATTTCTGAATTGAACCATAACTCCCCTTGGCACCACTCCAAGCAGAGAGACGAACTGAGCAGCTCAGACATGGATGTGTATGAGTATTCAAGGGTCCTGGCCTGACACCAACATCAGTGACATTGTCTTGATCTATCCTTTAATAGACTGAGATCTTTGTCGGTCAAAGTTCAGGCAGCTTACCAGAAAACCAACTACAGTCCTCATGTGTTAACAACATTTAGACTGTCAAAGGAAGAATGCTCAAATTTTAAATTCATCCTTCGTTTGCAGAGAACAGCTGCAGAAACTGAATGCCTAACACAAGCTAGCGCAACAACACAGAAACGTAGAGAAGGAAAGAGAACACCCAACCGCCTGTTCTACTGGTTATTTTCTCCAATACAGGAGAAACAACCACCAACTCTGGAGAACAAACAGGTCAGGGTTATTGGTCCCACAAAAACGAGCATAAGAAATACTAAGGCAATTCCCCAGAGTCCAGTAACTCTCTTGCCCTCAAGCCAGGGTCGTGCCACAAAAACAAAACTCTTACCAAAGATTTCATCTTAGCTTGAACAGGTAAGTTGTGATGACGGAGATTCGCCAGGAGTCCTAAACATGGTATCATTACCTCATCTTTTGTGGTTTGACTGAAAAGTCCAGGAAGTCAAACAAAGACTTTTAATTAAAGCATCCAGAAATTAGTTACCAGAATTTGGGGGTTGAGGGTGGGGTGCTTGGGGGACTCTATTTTGTTGCTGTGGCGGTGGGGAGGGGAGTGTGGTATTGTTTTGTTTTTTAACTAGACACCATTCTGCCAAGCCAAGCAAAATTCAGATTGCAATCCCCATAGTGTGGGCAGTTTTTAACTGAGCACATCTGGGGGAAAAAAAAAAAAAAAAGGTCTATCAGAGACCAGCACTATCAAAGGTCCTTTATTGCAGGTGCTTTTAAGAGTCACTAGATCTCTTACAAGGACCCTTGCACAAAAGTCATTTTAATGTAACATAAGTCTGTTCCTAATGACGAGCATGACTTTTCCCCTGGGTCTTCTCTTTGACAGCTCCCTGGGATATGCAGGTGGGCTAAGAGGCCAGTTAATATCCAGTCACTGAAAGTCCCACAACCACTGCATTTGACAGGCTGTAACAACATGGTTTGCTAAGAAAAACCTCTGTTTAGCTTGGAGTAAAAATGCCACAGGTCACTCTGGAGACCAGGTTAGTGCAATATGCTAATGGCCTTCAGAAAGTTTAGAAACTTAGCCAGGTGTTTCCCATGAGAAAAGGTAACTGAGTGCACACTTACACATGATGCATTAGAAATGAAATTAATTCATTGACGTTGGCACCAGCACAAAAGACCTGAACATTGTAAGTTACCCTCTGCAGCAACTGGATACTCTGAGGAAATTAAAAGCTGTTCACATGTGTCTTTCCTATAGCATCGCACTCAAGAATGTTACAAATTAGAAAGCTGAAAGGACAAATAAAAAGATATCACGACTGAATTCATTTTCAGACCCTGTGACGTTAACACGACAACTACACAAGCTGCTGTGAGCACACAGGGTCGTGTCCTGACACTCCGAGGTACTTATTAAAAGCCCAAACAGATGGATAAGGTTTTCTTTTGACAGAGGCATTACCTTTGTAGCCCATCCATTTCTCCCCTTTGCTTCATCAGCACGTTCTCCATTCTGTCAGCGAGAAAGGGGCTTTGTCCTGTTGAAAGATCCACAAGTTTTGCCAAAATGCAAAAAGCGCTTTGCAGCCTCTTCAGAAAGTATGTTTAGTGCAGGGGTGTCAAACTCATTTGTAGCAAATGCATTTTTAGGACTGTATAAATGTAGGAGTAGTCGCATTTCTAGAGTCCTAAAATTACGTTTGGCCCTTTGAAGGCAACCGCGAGGCTGATGTGCCCCCCAGTGAAAATGAGTTTGACACCCCCGGCTTAGAGGAAAACACGTTTGCTGTGAAGACAGTCGACAGATCTAATGGTAGTTAAGTCTTTCCTACAGCATCCTTTCAGCACGCAACGTAATTGAGTTAATATAATGCTAATATGCACAATTATGACAATAATCACAGCACAGGATAGCAGCTGAAACCAAACCTCATTATATAAGCATGTGACATAAGAAATTCAAGGTCTTAGTCCTGCATCTACTTGGTGACTACAAAACCTCTCCCACTGACTGGCAAGTCACCTGGATCTCTTAGTCTTCTCCTACTCCAAGTGCTTTGACAAATACACAAACTGGGACAAAAGTGTCCTTCACTGGATGCCTGACTCATTTTCCACAGATCAGGGGCAACACAACTGCTGGCAAATTCATTTTCCGTTTTCCCTCTCAGAAAAGAGATGTCACGACACGTAGCCAGCAAGTACTTGCTGAAATCTCAGAGCCACATATGAGGAAACCTGTGCATATTTTAAAAAAAAAAAAAAAAAAAGGAGGTCTTCCCCACCTTTACTGGTCAATGCACAGAAAGGACACGTGAACATTGGTGAAGATGGGCTGTGAGATGGGCTGTGAGATATTATGTGTAAGGTAATAATGTGTAATAAGCTCTGCACTTGACTCCTATAACTCAGCTCGCACTGGCACAGCCCCTTGCACTCACTGGCACTGAGCAGAGGGCAGCAGGCACACGTGCCCTGCAGACCTTCGATGAGAACTGGCAGCCACAGCTCTCGTTTCACTCCTTCACAACTGCCTGTCAAAGAATTGATTAGACAAAACCGACTCCAGGCTTGTCTCATGAACAGTAGGAGAAAGAACTAAATACCTCAGCTGGAAAATAATTCTGGAAAATAAGCTCTCCAGCAGCCAAATCATTTCAAAAACAGAGGCTTTTGGTTTTGGTTTATTTTTGCTTGGTTTGTTGGTTGGATTTGTTTGTCTGGTTTTGTTAGGTTTGGGGTTTTTTGTTTTGTTTCAATTGGAGCAGGTGAGAAGCTCAAGCTCGATTAAAGAGAGAGTACAAAGAACTCTCTGCAGCCTTAAAATCCTGTCATACTGGCCTCGTATGGCAAACAACATACACAGCTAAGACCGACACACTATTTCAGAAGAGTTATTACATGCATGCCGCATAACAGATACCATATAAGAGTAGACAAATAGAGTTAAACATTAGTTCCTGTTACCTGTAATATGAATGGGTCACTGAGATGAGCAGAGCCTCGATGAACCACTCCTGCCAGCACGTGGTCACATTGTAGGTATCCTGAAGAGCTTCTCTAGTCTCGCTCTCTAAGACTGGAATTTAAGAATTATTAACAAAAAACCCCTGTCAAACAGCAAAAGCAGCTGTTGCATTAGCTACCAATCTGAGCAGAAGCCCAAGTCATTGACCAGTTTTTCACATCTGTTTCACAAACAACTACAAATAAATCACAGCTCCTACGCACTTGAAGAATCTGGACCTGTCTTGTCATCGCTTTCCCAGAGCAAAGAGCATAGCCCCCTCCCCTCTTCCCCCCTTCCTACCCCTCTGCACACCACCTCCAGCCCCGCTACAACCCCACCTGTCCCCCACCCAAACACATCCCCCCCCACGCCCACCCCACCCCTCGCCTGACAGAGCCCAAGACCTTCCGCTGCTGACAGCTACCTGCTCGGGGCCTGGGAGCAAGCGTCACCCAAATGGAACAACCGGCCCAGGCCCACCCACGGGAGACTCTGGGGCGCAAACCAGATGCAAACTCTTCCGTCCTTCCTTCCTTCCTGCCTTGGCCCTAAGTGTCACCTCCCTCACCCACTTGTTGGGTTTTATTCCGAAAAAAAAAAGAGTGGTTTAAAATCTGGGCTCGGGTGTGTTGAAGAGGGACAGCGTTAGCGACTTTCCCCTGGGGACAGAGTGCAAGGTTAGTGGCAACCTGTTTGGTTCTCACTTCAAAGCTTCTCTTTCGACGCCTAGGTGAGAAGCAGAAGCCAAAGGTTCTGCCAAGGATGGGCACTGTCGAGCAAAAGACATCTGCAGAGGCAAGCCCGGAGGACGGCGCTCCTAAGCAGAGGAAGGGCCTTGTCGCAAGCTGCGTTTGAACGTGCCCGTTGGTGCTGCTGGACTGGACTCCTTCCAGGGCACAGTCCCCCAGGGATCCGTACAGAGACTTGGCCACACTGGTCACTTGAGGAGGGTGACAGACGGTAAGCGCACAAATCATCTGGAGTCACAGCCAGGGTCCTGCTAGTGGTGAGGACAAGTGAACAGGGCTTGATTCTCTTGGTTTTTTGGCATCCTGCATCTTGCCTTCTGCCCAGGGTGGGCTAGGTGCCACTGCCTCTGCGGACTTGCTCTGGCTGGGACGGAGTTGACTCTTGTTAGTGGCAGCTGGCCTAGCACCGTGTTTGGCAGGGGTGGCTAAAGCGGTGTTGCTTACTGCAGCTGTGGTGTGGCTGTTGCTGCGAGTGCGGGCCTCCCGGAGCCGTGAGGTTGTCTCTTTTTCCTGCAGCGCCGAGGCTGGGGGTGTGCAAGAGGTTGGGAGGGTGGAGAGCAGGAGAGCATCCGGGAAGTGGCCAAAGGGCCGTCCCCTGCTGTAGGCCAGCTGCGCCCACAGGCCTGGTGTTCCTTGCTGCTGGTGCTGCTGCTGCTGCCTTTGTGGTGCAGGTCAGCGTTTCTGGGCGCATGCATGATTTGTGGTGGGCTTGGGGGTGGGCAGGAGGGCAGCAGGCCAAAGGGCTCCCCTCCTGCTGTGCTGCCTGGGTGTCCCTGGCTGTGTGTCTGCCGGGGGCCGGGGAAGCAAGAGCAAGAGGGCCAAGCGGGCGGCAGGCAGCGCAGGCTGGTGAGCGGCAAGGAGGAAAGGCCAAGGGCTTTGGGCGTCTGGTGCCGGGCCAGGTGGGGCTGAGGCGAGGGCATCTTTTCTACTAATGTCTATTCGTGATCCATAAACCTCACTTACTGAATCATCTGCTCCCTGTAGCGTAATTAGCAAAGGGTTGCACTGCAGAGACTCACATCCCGGGAGAGATTGCCCTTTGGATAGGGTAAGTTTTCTTTTTCATTCTATAACCATTCATTGCTCACTGTCCATCCCCCAAACTCTGTGGTCCAGATAACACTGTACCAGGAGGGGCAATGAGAGACAGCAACAAAAACTATGCACTTATTTAAATCATCCTTAGACTCGGTCCCCTTGGACACATGTTTGTTTTCATAACTCAATTCCCTTTAGCTCTGTACATCCCCACAGCTATGGATCTGGCAAGCGTCTACTCAAATTGTTAGGGAACCTTCAGTTTCAGTGACGTTCACGTTAAGTAACCCATTTGTAAATTCTACATAATACAGGATTAGTAATCCCCAAAAGTTTCATTTCATTTTCATCTCTGTATCTTTAGTTGAAGTGGGTCGTCAGTTGTCAGTACTTGCCACTCCTCACTGTCCTTTGGAGGTCTGATTGGCTCTTTAATCCACGTGTAATGAGTCCACCCTTTCTCAGCTGGTCGCACCACTGTCTCGGTGATCAGCAGAACTTGAAATGCGCCTTCCCAATCTGGCTGAAGCTTAGCGTCTTTCCAGGATTTGACCAGGACCTGCTGTCCAGGCTGAAACTTGTGAGCTGCAGACTCTAAAGGCAGAGTTTGTGCCAGAAGCCCTTGGTGCCTGAGAGAAGACAGAAAAGACAACCCGAGCATACAGTTTTTGAGAAACAAATCCTTAGTTTCAAACCGTGGGGGTCCATCCGTTATTTCGCTTTTGCTACCACTGCCCCCGTGGCAGTGCTAAGAGGGAAGGCTTCTCCCCACCTGGTAAGATGATCAAACACTAGTAAGTTTTTAATTCAGCCAACTGCAGGTAATTCTGTGAAATCAACTTGTATATTTTGGAAGGGTCATAAACTTGGCCTTCAACCTCCTGCAGGCTGCTTCCTAAGTGCCTTTTCATTTACTTTTTTACAAACCACACATCATTCACAAATTTGCTTGGCTATAGTATAAATTCCAGTACACCCATATTTTTATAACACTATGGCACCCATTACTTGTTTTCCTCATTAACTCTCTTGATGTAAAATTGCTAATACCTTCCTCATGGTTTGCTTATTTAACATTTCTCTACCCTCTGGGAGTACGCATTTCCCATTCTGTTCCCTGGCTTCCAACTCTTGGAGGACTTCTTTTTATCTTTCATTGAAAACTGGAATTTCTTGTGGGGCCAGGACCTCGGGCGTGAGATAAAACCTGAAGCAATAAATAAGTTAAGGCTGCTTCTCAGGCCATTTCATCTGCTAACCAACTTCCCCGACACAAAAAGAGTTGCCCCTCTGATGTCCATTAACATGTACTACAGCCACTTCTATTGGTGACATCAGATTCCATAACACTTGTCCAACTAGTTCTTCATGAACCAATTCTTTACCTTTGCTATTAATTAGACCCCATTCTTCCCAAATTTTCCCAAAGGTGTGCACTTCTCCAAATGCGTATCTAGAACCATTACGGATGGTACCTTCTTTTCCTTCTAACATTTGCAGTGCCTGACTGACGGCTTGTGGCTGGCATGTTTGAGCTGACCAGTTATTAGGCAACCTTCCCGTTTCTCTTATTTCACCATTCACACCTTCAACGATGGCACACCCATTGTGTCTCTTCCCCTGAATTACCCTTGAAGACCCATCTATGAAGAGGTGCAGCCCATTGCCACCTCTCCATAGGAAAGCAGCAGGGTTTAATTTCCTGCTTTCTCCCACCAGAAGAGCAGTTGCTGCTGCAGCTTGCACACACTCTGGCCAACCTCGAGACACTGGGTCTAAGAGCTTAGATCAGTGTGCCACTGCTTGTCGCTTCCCCCCCAGCCCACTTGCTGCTGGAGCAGCGTGAGAGGCAGAACAGGCCTCCACTCTGTGCAAGCATTGCTCAACAATAACAAAAACATCTCTGTATTATCAACACTGTTTTAAGCATCAATCAAAAACATAGTCCCATACCAGGTACCACAAAGAAAATTAACTCCAGCCCAGCCAAAACCAACACAAACTTCCAGGTAATACAATATCTTTCAAATTTTCTCCTTGTCACCCCCCAGGCAGTAACTGTGTTTCCACACCCAGAGCCTGTAAAAGGTTTCTCTCTAATATAGAAGCTGGGGAATCTTCCCCTAATATATTCCTTCCCCATACGCTTTTAATTCTTATTATCACAAATAGGAATTTATTCATAATTGTCTCTCCTTCCTCCCTGCTACCCCATTTATTACAACTCCGTCTTCAGTTCTGGATCTTTTTAGGGGAGAATTTAGAAGGGACATGGGAGCTTCTGTTTCTGCTAAAAACTAGACCTCATTACCAATTACCACCATTACTTTACCAATTACATGCTCTTTTCCAATTTAAACGTTTCCCCACAAAAAACAAACAAACAAACAAACAAAAAAAAAAACACCAATAAAAAAAGCCACCACAACACCAAAAACATTTTCAGCCCCTCTGATTTTCCAAAGTGTATTGAGTTTTCTTCCTTTAGTCATTTCCAACAGTTGCCGCCCTAGGGGTAAATATCCCAGATTTCCACAATAATAGCATCCCATTTTCTCTCATTCTCTCACTTTTTTCACTGACTTTGGTCTAAATCTTCTGCGGTTTTGTTTTGTTTTGTTCTTTTCCCTTCCAGTCTTTCACTTGCAACCAATCAGTCTGCTTCAACTTTTCGCTTCAGTTCCCGACCATCATACACAAACACGACCACACTCAGATTTTTTGCAAATTCTTCCTGCCAACCTGGCACATGCTCTCGGAAATACTTCCGTAGATCCACAAACACACTTGCTACCAGTCCACAAAGCTTTCCAAAAATCTTCCCCAGTCGGTGCTCCCCTGGCTTCTGTCTACATTCCTGCACTTCAGTTCAGTTTACTCTTATCTCCTCAAAAGCTCAAAAGCTTTTATCAGATTTTTAACCACCGTTTGGCAATTATCTCCATTTGTTTGATTATTATCATCTCAATTAGAATCACCTTGGGGCCAGGTAGTCTCCCACTGCCTGTGGGGTTAGTTCCACATTCTTTTAAATGATGTTTCCGGAAAGACCAACTCTCTCAATAACAGGATAACATCGGCTCAGAATGGATTCTAGCCGCTCCCCCCCTCCCCCCCCAAAAAAAAAAAATTAGAAAATCATGATGCTCATCGATCCCCATCTTCCCTTCAGAGTTCGATTTCCTCACATAATCAAATCCCCAGAGTGCCAGGGGGTGCATCCGTGTAACACTGGAACACTGGAGGGCATTCACATGTACATCCCCCCCTTCGCACTTGCTCCCCTACACACACATACGCACGCACATCTGCTGCTGGCTGCACTGCAAAATAACTTTAGCAATCCCAGGGTAAAGCCCAGCAAAAGCAGTAAGGACAAGAAAGACAGTTGGGGAGGTAATCAAGAGGTGATACAGAGAGCAGAGACCAGCTCTGCAAGCACCTTAGTTAAATTACTCCCAACTGCAGCTAAAATTCTTTCTCTAGGTTTTTATACTCGTTTTCGACCATCCTCTTTATGGTGGTCATATGCCAAATCATCCTATACGTACCAGTAATTCATTTGTCCAGGACATCTGTTTTCTAGGTGTTTTTTAGTTACAGTTGGCCAGCCTCCTCAATATAAGGTCATTGCATGCTTTTCTTGAAAACCTTGCTGTACCATAAGTATTTTCCCAATTTTGCAATACCTCGGCCAAGGGCGTCCCCTTCTCTATGCCGAGTTTTATTTCCCATCACTAAAAAAATTCAGAGACACGCTTCCGTTGAGTCACGAGGTTCAGAGGGAGCCCCTTGCTTTCTAATCTCCTTCAGAGAGGAGTTTAGGTGCGGCTGGATCCCATCCTAGTCTCAGACTTGGTCAACGGTTTACGTCTAAAGGATATTTTCCCATTCTCAAGAGAGACTCGAACACTGCTTTTATGTGCACTTTACACTGATCAGGCCACACACTTTGCACTCAAAAACATACTGCAGGAAGGGAGGGACTCGCACCCACCCTGGTGTGGAGGAAGATTTAAACGCCCTGCAGTCTTTTTTACACACCAATTTAGATCTTTGCATAGCCAATTGTCATTGGATCCGTATTTTGGCCAGAATATCACTCTATTAAGGGCTATTTTGTCCAGACAAAACACAATACTTTATCATTTTCTATTTATCCTTCCTTTTTGTACACCACACGTTTCCCCGGTACCTTAACATCCTCCCTAAAGGACTGGACGGAGGAATGTCACCATTTTTCCTTTCTATTTCCCATTCTGAGTCTCGAGGCTTCTCCTTGCGCCTCGTCCCTCCTCTCAGAATGCCCCCGACCACCAAGGTAGTACTTAACAGTCTGTTTTCTTACCTTGGTCCACGCACAAAGTTGCCCGCTCGCTCGTATCGTGCTTCCCGCTTTTTCCTTTCTCCTTTCGCCTATGGTTTGCGGGGATCCGCCTTCGTCCCCACAGCCCTGCAGTTTCTGTCTGTCCGTCCGTCCTGGAATCCCCACCGACCATCCAGAAGGCCATTGAAATCAACGGGGCACGCCTTCCCGTCCATTGGCGACAGGGACCCCCGAGATGACAACGTCGAGTCTCGGACGAGCCCCCAGACTTGTAGGAAACCATCATCTTGCCAACAGAATAGGCTCAGGCAGGATCTCTCGGCAAAGCACGTTTTATTAAGGCTTTTGCGAAACGGGCCGTTCTACCTAAAAGTAGGCACACGCAATAGGGCAAAAAGCTTATACGCCCCCACAAATGCCAGCTGCAAATTCCCTGCCCTGTTCCCCAGGGGTTGGGTACTGCAGGCTTTCCGGACTGCCCGCCGCCTGCCTCAGTTTCCAGGACTCATTCATCTCATGCTAAGAAGGCCCTTCCCCTGCTGGATCTATTGCAAAGGTGGGTTCCTGGCTCTTGGGTTAGCCTTCCCTCTAGCTGCACTTATTTTTGAAATGCAGGAATGAGTTTGCATTGCAGCATGAGTTGGAAGAGAGTTGGTTTGTGGGAAGGATTCCCAGTGTGATGTGTGTCAATCCTTCCCCCCTCGCTGGGTGAGGTGGCAGCTGAGTTGCAAAAGCAACATTCCTTCTCGAAGGGCTCCTTCCTTGCAGGGCTGAGGCAGAGGCGAGAGAGCGAGGCAGGTGCACGGGGGGGGCGCCGTGGGGGGCGCCGTGGGGGGGGCGGTTTGTCGGTGGGAAAAGCGGGGATCGAACCAGGGACCCATTTGACCAATCCGCGGGTCCGGCGCCCTGGCCGCTCCGCCAGCGCGATCCCACGGCCGTGGAACGCACGGCGCCCCCTATAGGCCGCAGAGCGGCCTGCGCGGCGGCTAAAGGCCGGGGGGGCGGTGGGCGGGGTGGGGATGGAAGTGGGTGCCCTGCGGACCAGCGTCCCGCGACCTGGCCGCTCCTCTACCGCCATCCCCACCGCCGGGGGACGCCACAGCTCCCCCTACAAACCTCCGCCCGCCCGCTAAGCTCGGCCCATGCCGGGGGGCACCCACCGACTCGCTGCCTCCCACCACCACGCTGCAACCCCACCTGCCCCCCGCCCAATCACACACCCCCCCACCCGCCCCTCGCCTGACAGAGCCCAAGACCTCCCGCTGCTGACAGCTACCTGCTCGCGGCCCTAGCGGCAGCGCACGCCGCTCTGCGGCCTATAGGGGGCGCCGTGCGTTCCACGGCCGTGGGATCGCGCTGGCGGAGCGGCCAGGGCGCCGGACCCGCGGATTGGTCAAATGGGTCCCTGGTTCGATCCCCGCTTTTCCCACCGACAGACCCCCACCCCCCACGGCCCCCCCCCCCGCGCACCTGCCTCGCTCTCTCGCCTCTGCCTCAGCCCTGCAAGGAGCTATTGAAGGACGAAGGTTGTTTTTACAACTGGTTTGGCACCTGAGCTCAGCGGGGGAAAGGATTGAGAGGTATCAGACTATGAATCACAGAATCACAGAATGTTAGGGATTGGAAGGGACCTCAGAAGATCGTCTAGTCCAATCCCCCCGCCAGAGCAGGAACACCTAGATGAGGTTACACAGGAATGTGTCCAGGTGGCTTTTGAATGTCTCCAGAGGAGGAGACTCCTCAGCCTCCCTGGGCAGCCCGTTCCAGTGCTCTGCCAGCCTCACTGAGAAGAAGTTTCTTCTCCTATTTAAGTGGAACCTCCTGTGTTGCAGTTTGTACCCATTGCCCCATGTCTTATCATTGGTTGTCAGTGAGAAGAGCCTGGCTCCATCCTCGTGACACTCACCCTTTACATATTTACAAACATTAATGAGGTCACCCCTCAGTCTCCTCTTCTCCAAACTAAAGAGACCCAGCTCCCTCAGCCTTTCCTCAGTAGGGAGATGCTCCACTCCCTTAATCAACTTTGTCGCCCTGCGCTGGACTCTCTCCAGCAGTTCCCTGTCCTTCTTGAACTGAGGGGCCCAGAACTGGACACAATATTCCAGATGCGGTCTCACCAGGGTAGAGTAGAGGGGCAGGAGAACCTCTTTCAACCTACTAACTACCCCCCTTCTAATACACCCCAGGATGTCATTGGCCTTCTTGGCCACAAGGGCACAGTGCTGGCTCATGGTCATCGTGCCGTCCACCGGGACCCCCAGGTCCCTTTCACTGCTCTCTGACAGGTCATTCCCCGACTTATACTAGTACCTGGGGTTCTTCTTGCCCAGATGCAAGACTCTACACTTGCGCTTGTTATAGTTCATTCATGTTTTCCCCGCCCAACTCTCCAGCCTGTCCAGCTCTCGCTGGATGGCAGCACAGCCTTCTGGCGTGTCAGCCACTCCTCCCAGCTTGGTGTCATCAGCAAACTTGCTGACAGTCACTCTATTCCCTCATCCAAGTCATTGATGAATATATTGAATAGTACTGGCCCCAGTACCGACCCTTGAGGGACTCCACAGGCCTCCAACTAGACTCTGCCCCGTCGATCACGACTCTCTGGCTTCTTTCCTTCAGCCAGTTCACAGTCCACATCGCTACCCGATCGTCCAGACCACACTTCCTCAGTTTAGCTGGGAGGATGCTGTGGGAGACCGTGTCAAACGCTTCACTGAAATCAAGACAGACCACATCCACTGCTTTACCATCATCTGTCCACCCGGTTATGTCCTCATAAAAGTCTATGAGGTTGGTCAAGCACGACTTCCCTTTGGTGAAGCCACGTTGACTGCCCCTAATGACCCCCTTATCCCTGATATGCCTTGAGATGGCACCAAGGATAAGTCGTTCCATCAGTTTCCCAGGGATGGAGGTGAGGCTGACCGGTCCATAGTTACCCGGGTCCTCCTTCTTGCCCTTTTTGAAGACTGGAATGACATTTGCTTTCCTCCAGCCCTCAGGCACCCCTCCCGTTTCCCATGACTTAGCAAAGGTGACGGAGAGTGGCCTAGCAATGATCAGCCAGCTCCCTCAGCACCCGCGGGTGCATCCCACCTGGAGCCATGGATTTATGGATGTCCAGATTGCTTAATCGGTCCCTAACCCAGGCCCTCAGCCTTCCCTAGCCTGGAAGCACCAACACCCACGAAGGAGCGAGCTGTGGGCAATGTCCTGCTTTGCCTTCAGCGTCTCTCGCAATGTTAACTTGCAAATTTGTAGTGGATGAGGGTGTGGAACTGCAAGCTGGGGATAACAGTTTTCCAGTGAACGTGAAGGAGAAGGACGTTGAACTGCTGCCCATGCAAGCTGGTCTCAGAGGACACGTAGCAACTATTCACCTCACACCTGGCAATGCATTCGTTTTAAAAAAAAAAAAAAAATAAGCCCAAAACCACTAAGGCAGGGCTATGTTTCTCACCTGCATAGATGTCATCCTTTCCTGACTGGAACCCTTGGCTTCTTTGTGAAGCCTTTGGTTTCATTACCGGGTAGCGGAGGTTTGTTATCAGTCCTTGATTTGGCTTGTTGTAAGTGTATATTGAATCCTTCAATATTCTGAAGATCCTCTCTGGAACACCTTCAGAAGTCTGCAGAGAAAGGAAAGAAACATTTGTCTGCAGCTGCTCTTCGCATGGAGTCCCCAAAAATGAAAGGAATGACAGGTTGCTTCTTCTTTCCCAAGGAGCTGTTTTGGAAGCAGACTGGGTGACAGAGTCTGGTACCAGCCTTTGGCCACCAGGGACACCTGCTTGGTGGTGTGCTCTAGGCCCTAAGTGTCACCTCCCTCACCCGCTTGATTTTTTTTTTTTTTTTTTTTTTAAAGGGAGAAGAGCAGTTTAAAATCTGGGCTCAGGGGTGTGTTGCAGAGGGATGGCGTTACCGACTTCCCCCTGGCGTCAGAGCGCAACGTTCTCTAGGTTATCTACTTTAGTCTTCTAGTGCACCACACTGGTGTGGATGTCAATGAATAAAGTCTGTGTTGAACTTGTATAAGGAAACACGGAAAAAAAGAATAAGCCAATAAACGCCATCATTATTTTAAAGAAAGATGAGAAGGTAATTTTGCTTATGTCTCCAATAGAAAAGAACCACTGAACAATGACCCCCCTTCCTTCTCTCCTCAGTGGGCAGAGATGACAAGAGTTCCTCCTACTCCTTCCCTCTCCTTTCTCCCAAGGTAAACAGTGTCACATTCAGTGCCATGTAGATTAACTTGCATTTCTGAATTGAACCATAACTCCCCTTGGCACCACTCCAAGCAGAGAGACGAACTGAGCAGCTCAGACATGGATGTGTATGAGTATTCAAGGGTCCTGGCCTGACACCAACATCAGTGACATTGTCTTGATCTATCCTTTAATAGACTGAGATCTTTGTCGGTCAAAGTTCAGGCAGCTTACCAGAAAACCAACTACAGTCCTCATGTGTTAACAACATTTAGACTGTCAAAGGAAGAATGCTCAAATTTTAAATTCATCCTTCGTTTGCAGAGAACAGCTGCAGAAACTGAATGCCTAACACAAGCTAGCGCAACAACACAGAAACGTAGAGAAGGAAAGAGAACACCCAACCGCCTGTTCTACTGGTTATTTTCTCCAATACAGGAGAAACAACCACCAACTCTGGAGAACAAACAGGTCAGGGTTATTGGTCCCACAAAAACGAGCATAAGAAATACTAAGGCAATTCCCCAGAGTCCAGTAACTCTCTTGCCCTCAAGCCAGGGTCGTGCCACAAAAACAAAACTCTTACCAAAGATTTCATCTTAGCTTGAACAGGTAAGTTGTGATGACGGAGATTCGCCAGGAGTCCTAAACATGGTATCATTACCTCATCTTTTGTGGTTTGACTGAAAAGTCCAGGAAGTCAAACAAAGACTTTTAATTAAAGCATCCAGAAATTAGTTACCAGAATTTGGGGGTTGAGGGTGGGGTGCTTGGGGGACTCTATTTTGTTGCTGTGGCGGTGGGGAGGGGAGTGTGGTATTGTTTTGTTTTTTAACTAGACACCATTCTGCCAAGCCAAGCAAAATTCAGATTGCAATCCCCATAGTGTGGGCAGTTTTTAACTGAGCACATCTGGGGGAAAAAAAAAAAAAAAAGGTCTATCAGAGACCAGCACTATCAAAGGTCCTTTATTGCAGGTGCTTTTAAGAGTCACTAGATCTCTTACAAGGACCCTTGCACAAAAGTCATTTTAATGTAACATAAGTCTGTTCCTAATGACGAGCATGACTTTTCCCCTGGGTCTTCTCTTTGACAGCTCCCTGGGATATGCAGGTGGGCTAAGAGGCCAGTTAATATCCAGTCACTGAAAGTCCCACAACCACTGCATTTGACAGGCTGTAACAACATGGTTTGCTAAGAAAAACCTCTGTTTAGCTTGGAGTAAAAATGCCACAGGTCACTCTGGAGACCAGGTTAGTGCAATATGCTAATGGCCTTCAGAAAGTTTAGAAACTTAGCCAGGTGTTTCCCATGAGAAAAGGTAACTGAGTGCACACTTACACATGATGCATTAGAAATGAAATTAATTCATTGACGTTGGCACCAGCACAAAAGACCTGAACATTGTAAGTTACCCTCTGCAGCAACTGGATACTCTGAGGAAATTAAAAGCTGTTCACATGTGTCTTTCCTATAGCATCGCACTCAAGAATGTTACAAATTAGAAAGCTGAAAGGACAAATAAAAAGACATCACGACTGAATTCATTTTCAGACCCTGTGACGTTAACACGACAACTACACAAGCTGCTGTGAGCACACAGGGTCGTGTCCTGACACTCCGAGGTACTTATTAAAAGCCCAAACAGATGGATAAGGTTTTCTTTTGACAGAGGCATTACCTTTGTAGCCCATCCATTTCTCCCCTTTGCTTCATCAGCACGTTCTCCATTCTGTCAGCGAGAAAGGGGCTTTGTCCTGTTGAAAGATCCACAAGTTTTGCCAAAATGCAAAAAGCGCTTTGCAGCCTCTTCAGAAAGTATGTTTAGTGCAGGGGTGTCAAACTCATTTGTAGCAAATGCATTTTTAGGACTGTATAAATGTAGGAGTAGTCGCATTTCTAGAGTCCTAAAATTACGTTTGGCCCTTTGAAGGCAACCGCGAGGCTGATGTGCCCCCCAGTGAAAATGAGTTTGACACCCCCGGCTTAGAGGAAAACACGTTTGCTGTGAAGACAGTCGACAGATCTAATGGTAGTTAAGTCTTTCCTACAGCATCCTTTCAGCACGCAACGTAATTGAGTTAATATAATGCTAATATGCACAATTATGACAATAATCACAGCACAGGATAGCAGCTGAAACCAAACCTCATTATATAAGCATGTGACATAAGAAATTCAAGGTCTTAGTCCTGCATCTACTTGGTGACTACAAAACCTCTCCCACTGACTGGCAAGTCACCTGGATCTCTTAGTCTTCTCCTACTCCAAGTGCTTTGACAAATACACAAACTGGGACAAAAGTGTCCTTCACTGGATGCCTGACTCATTTTCCACAGATCAGGGGCAACACAACTGCTGGCAAATTCATTTTCCGTTTTCCCTCTCAGAAAAGAGATGTCACGACACGTAGCCAGCAAGTACTTGCTGAAATCTCAGAGCCACATATGAGGAAACCTGTGCATATTTTAAAAAAAAAAAAAAAAAAAGGAGGTCTTCCCCACCTTTACTGGTCAATGCACAGAAAGGACACGTGAACATTGGTGAAGATGGGCTGTGAGATGGGCTGTGAGATATTATGTGTAAGGTAATAATGTGTAATAAGCTCTGCACTTGACTCCTATAACTCAGCTCGCACTGGCACAGCCCCTTGCACTCACTGGCACTGAGCAGAGGGCAGCAGGCACACGTGCCCTGCAGACCT
The DNA here is from genome assembly GCF_036013475.1 of Columba livia. Taxonomy (NCBI): domain Eukaryota; kingdom Metazoa; phylum Chordata; class Aves; order Columbiformes; family Columbidae; genus Columba; species Columba livia. The sequence goes on from NW_027043810.1 coordinate 1,494,942, forward strand.
TCGATGAGAACTGGCAGCCACAGCTCTCGTTTCACTCCTTCACAACTGCCTGTCAAAGAATTGATTAGACAAAACCGACTCCAGGCTTGTCTCATGAACAGTAGGAGAAAGAACTAAATACCTCAGCTGGAAAATAATTCTGGAAAATAAGCTCTCCAGCAGCCAAATCATTTCAAAAACAGAGGCTTTTGGTTTTGGTTTTGGTTTATTTTTGCTTGGTTTGTTGGTTGGATTTGTTTGTCTGGTTTTGTTAGGTTTGGGGTTTTTTGTTTTGTTTCAATTGGAGCAGGTGAGAAGCTCAAGCTCGATTAAAGAGAGAGTACAAAGAACTCTCTGCAGCCTTAAAATCCTGTCATACTGGCCTCGTATGGCAAACAACATACACAGCTAAGACCGACACACTATTTCAGAAGAGTTATTACATGCATGCCGCATAACAGATACCATATAAGAGTAGACAAATAGAGTTAAACATTAGTTCCTGTTACCTGTAATATGAATGGGTCACTGAGATGAGCAGAGCCTCGATGAACCACTCCTGCCAGCACGTGGTCACATTGTAGGTATCCTGAAGAGCTTCTCTAGTCTCGCTCTCTAAGACTGGAATTTAAGAATTATTAACAAAAAACCCCTGTCAAACAGCAAAAGCAGCTGTTGCATTAGCTACCAATCTGAGCAGAAGCCCAAGTCATTGACCAGTTTTTCACATCTGTTTCACAAACAACTACAAATAAATCACAGCTCCTACGCACTTGAAGAATCTGGACCTGTCTTGTCATCGCTTTCCCAGAGCAAAGAGCATAGCCCCCTCCCCTCTTCCCCCCTTCCTACCCCTCTGCACACCACCTCCAGCCCCGCTACAACCCCACCTGTCCCCCACCCAAACACATCCCCCCCCACGCCCACCCCACCCCTCGCCTGACAGAGCCCAAGACCTTCCGCTGCTGACAGCTACCTGCTCGGGGCCTGGGAGCAAGCGTCACCCAAATGGAACAACCGGCCCAGGCCCACCCACGGGAGACTCTGGGGCGCAAACCAGATGCAAACTCTTCCGTCCTTCCTTCCTTCCTGCCTTGGCCCTAAGTGTCACCTCCCTCACCCACTTGTTGGGTTTTATTCCGAAAAAAAAAAGAGTGGTTTAAAATCTGGGCTCGGGTGTGTTGAAGAGGGACAGCGTTAGCGACTTTCCCCTGGGGACAGAGTGCAAGGTTAGTGGCAACCTGTTTGGTTCTCACTTCAAAGCTTCTCTTTCGACGCCTAGGTGAGAAGCAGAAGCCAAAGGTTCTGCCAAGGATGGGCACTGTCGAGCAAAAGACATCTGCAGAGGCAAGCCCGGAGGACGGCGCTCCTAAGCAGAGGAAGGGCCTTGTCGCAAGCTGCGTTTGAACGTGCCCGTTGGTGCTGCTGGACTGGACTCCTTCCAGGGCACAGTCCCCCAGGGATCCGTACAGAGACTTGGCCACACTGGTCACTTGAGGAGGGTGACAGACGGTAAGCGCACAAATCATCTGGAGTCACAGCCAGGGTCCTGCTAGTGGTGAGGACAAGTGAACAGGGCTTGATTCTCTTGGTTTTTCGGCATCCTGCATCTTGCCTTCTGCCCAGGGTGGGCTAGGTGCCACTGCCTCTGCGGACTTGCTCTGGCTGGGACGGAGTTGACTCTTGTTAGTGGCAGCTGGCCTAGCACCGTGTTTGGCAGGGGTGGCTAAAGCGGTGTTGCTTACTGCAGCTGTGGTGTGGCTGTTGCTGCGAGTGCGGGCCTCCCGGAGCCGTGAGGTTGTCTCTTTTTCCTGCAGCGCCGAGGCTGGGGGTGTGCAAGAGGTTGGGAGGGTGGAGAGCAGGAGAGCATCCGGGAAGTGGCCAAAGGGCCGTCCCCTGCTGTAGGCCAGCTGCGCCCACAGGCCTGGTGTTCCTTGCTGCTGGTGCTGCTGCTGCTGCCTTTGTGGTGCAGGTCAGCGTTTCTGGGCGCATGCATGATTTGTGGTGGGCTTGGGGGTGGGCAGGAGGGCAGCAGGCCAAAGGGCTCCCCTCCTGCTGTGCTGCCTGGGTGTCCCTGGCTGTGTGTCTGCCGGGGGCCGGGGAAGCAAGAGCAAGAGGGCCAAGCGGGCGGCAGGCAGCGCAGGCTGGTGAGCGGCAAGGAGGAAAGGCCAAGGGCTTTGGGCGTCTGGTGCCGGGCCAGGTGGGGCTGAGGCGAGGGCATCTTTTCTACTAATGTCTATTCGTGATCCATAAACCTCACTTACTGAATCATCTGCTCCCTGTAGCGTAATTAGCAAAGGGTTGCACTGCAGAGACTCACATCCCGGGAGAGATTGCCCTTTGGATAGGGTAAGTTTTCTTTTTCATTCTATAACCATTCATTGCTCACTGTCCATCCCCCAAACTCTGTGGTCCAGATAACACTGTATCAGGAGGGGCAATGAGAGACAGCAACAAAAACTATGCACTTATTTAAATCATCCTTAGACTCGGTCCCCTTGGACACATGTTTGTTTTCATAACTCAATTCCCTTTAGCTCTGTACATCCCCACACCTATGGATCTGGCAAGCGTCTACTCAAATTGTTAGGGAACCTTCAGTTTCAGTGACGTTCACGTTAAGTAACCCATTTGTAAATTCTACATAATACAGGATTAGTAATCCCCAAAAGTTTCATTTCATTTTCATCTCTGTATCTTTAGTTGAAGTGGGTCGTCAGTTGTCAGTACTTGCCACTCCTCACTGTCCTTTGGAGGTCTGATTGGCTCTTTAATCCACGTGTAATGAGTCCACCCTTTCTCAGCTGGTCGCACCACTGTCTCGGTGATCAGCAGAACTTGAAATGCGCCTTCCCAATCTGGCTGAAGCTTAGCGTCTTTCCAGGATTTGACCAGGACCTGCTGTCCAGGCTGAAACTTGTGAGCTGCAGACTCTAAAGGCAGAGTTTGTGCCAGAAGCCCTTGGTGCCTGAGAGAAGACAGAAAAGACAACCCGAGCATACAGTTTTTGAGAAACAAATCCTTAGTTTCAAACCGTGGGGGTCCATCCGTTATTTCGCTTTTGCTACCACTGCCCCCGTGGCAGTGCTAAGAGGGAAGGCTTCTCCCCACCTGGTAAGATGATCAAACACTAGTAAGTTTTTAATTCAGCCAACTGCAGGTAATTCTGTGAAATCAACTTGTATATTTTGGAAGGGTCATAAACTTGGCCTTCAACCTCCTGCAGGCTGCTTCCTAAGTGCCTTTTCATTTACTTTTTTACAAACCACACATCATTCACAAATTTGCTTGGCTATAGTATAAATTCCAGTACACCCATATTTTTATAACACTATGGCACCCATTACTTGTTTTCCTCATTAACTCTCTTGATGTAAAATTGCTAATACCTTCCTCATGGTTTGCTTATTTAACATTTCTCTACCCTCTGGGAGTACGCATTTCCCATTCTGTTCCCTGGCTTCCAACTCTTGGAGGACTTCTTTTTATCTTTCATTGAAAACTGGAATTTCTTGTGGGGCCAGGACCTCGGGCGTGAGATAAAACCTGAAGCAATAACTAAGTTAAGGCTGCTTCTCAGGCCATTTCATCTGCTAACCAACTTCCCCGACACAAAAAGAGTTGCCCCTCTGATGTCCATTAACATGTACTACAGCCACTTCTATTGGTGACATCAGATTCCATAACACTTGTCCAACTAGTTCTTCATGAACCAATTCTTTACCTTTGCTATTAATTAGACCCCATTCTTCCCAAATTTTCCCAAAGGTGTGCACTTCTCCAAATGCGTATCTAGAACCATTACGGATGGTACCTTCTTTTCCTTCTAACATTTGCAGTGCCTGACTGACGGCTTGTGGCTGGCATGTTTGAGCTGACCAGTTATTAGGCAACCTTCCCGTTTCTCTTATTTCACCATTCACACCTTCAACGATGGCACACCCATTGTGTCTCTTCCCCTGAATTACCCTTGAAGACCCATCTATGAAGAGGTGCAGCCCATTGCCACCTCTCCATAGGAAAGCAGCAGGGTTTAATTTCCTGCTTTCTCCCACCAGAAGAGCAGTTGCTGCTGCAGCTTGCACACACTCTGGCCAACCTCGAGACACTGGGTCTAAGAGCTTAGATCAGTGTGCCACTGCTTGTCGCTTCCCCCCCAGCCCACTTGCTGCTGGAGCAGCGTGAGAGGCAGAACAGGCCTCCACTCTGTGCAAGCATTGCTCAACAATAACAAAAACATCTCTGTATTATCAACACTGTTTTAAGCATCAATCAAAAACATAGTCCCATACCAGGTACCACAAAGAAAATTAACTCCAGCCCAGCCAAAACCAACACAAACTTCCAGGTAATACAATATCTTTCAAATTTTCTCCTTGTCACCCCCCAGGCAGTAACTGTGTTTCCACACCCAGAGCCTGTAAAAGGTTTCTCTCTAATATAGAAGCTGGGGAATCTTCCCCTAATATATTCCTTCCCCATACGCTTTTAATTCTTATTATCACAAATAGGAATTTATTCATAATTGTCTCTCCTTCCTCCCTGCTACCCCATTTATTACAACTCCGTCTTCAGTTCTGGATCTTTTTAGGGGAGAATTTAGAAGGGACATGGGAGCTTCTGTTTCTGCTAAAAACTAGACCTCATTACCAATTACCACCATTACTTTACCAATTACATGCTCTTTTCCAATTTAAACGTTTCCCCACAAAAAACAAACAAACAAACAAACAAACAAAAAAAAAAACACCAATAAAAAAAGCCACCACAACACCAAAAACATTTTCAGCCCCTCTGATTTTCCAAAGTGTATTGAGTTTTCTTCCTTTAGTCATTTCCAACAGTTGCCGCCCTAGGGGTAAATATCCCAGATTTCCACAATAATAGCATCCCATTTTCTCTCATTCTCTCACTTTTTTCACTGACTTTGGTCTAAATCTTCTGCGGTTTTGTTTTGTTCTTTTCCCTTCCAGTCTTTCACTTGCAACCAATCAGTCTGCTTCAACTTTTCGCTTCAGTTCCCGACCATCATACACAAACACGACCACACTCAGATTTTTTGCAAATTCTTCCTGCCAACCTGGCACATGCTCTCGGAAATACTTCCGTAGATCCACAAACACACTTGCTACCAGTCCACAAAGCTTTCCAAAAATCTTCCCCAGTCGGTGCTCCCCTGGCTTCTGTCTACATTCCTGCACTTCAGTTCAGTTTACTCTTATCTCCTCAAAAGCTCAAAAGCTTTTATCAGATTTTTAACCACCGTTTGGCAATTATCTCCATTTGTTTGATTATTATCATCTCAATTAGAATCACCTTGGGGCCAGGTAGTCTCCCACTGCCTGTGGGGTTAGTTCCACATTCTTTTAAATGATGTTTCCGGAAAGACCAACTCTCTCAATAACAGGATAACATCGGCTCAGAATGGATTCTAGCCGCTCCCCCCCTCCCCCTCCCCAAAAAAAAAAATTAGAAAATCATGATGCTCATCGATCCCCATCTTCCCTTCAGAGTTTGATTTCCTCACATAATCAAATCCCCAGAGTGCCAGGGGGTGCATCCGTGTAACACTGGAACACTGGAGGGCATTCACATGTACATCCCCCCCTTCGCACTTGCTCCCCTACACACACATACGCACGCACATCTGCTGCTGGCTGCACTGCAAAATAACTTTAGCAATCCCAGGGTAAAGCCCAGCAAAAGCAGTAAGGACAAGAAAGACAGTTGGGGAGGTAATCAAGAGGTGATACAGAGAGCAGAGACCAGCTCTGCAAGCACCTTAGTTAAATTACTCCCAACTGCAGCTAAAATTCTTTCCCTAGGTTTTTATACTCGTTTTCGACCATCCTCTTTATGGTGGTCATATGCCAAATCATCCTATACGTACCAGTAATTCATTTGTCCAGGACATCTGTTTTCTAGGTGTTTTTTAGTTACAGTTTGCCAGTCTCCTCGATATAAGGTCATTGCATGCTTTTCTTGAAAACCTTGCTGTACCATAAGTATTTTCCCAATTTTGCAATACCTCGGCCAAGGGTGTCCCCTTCTCTATGCCGAGTTTTATTTCCCATCACTAAAAAAATTCAGAGACACGCTTCCGTTGAGTCACGAGGTTCAGAGGGAGCCCCTTGCTTTCTAATCTCCTTCAGAGAGGAGTTTAGGTGCGGCTGGATCCCATCCTAGTCTCAGACTTGGTCAACGGCTTATGTCTAAAGGATATTTTCCCATTCTCAAGAGAGACTCGAACACTGCTTTTATGTGCACTTTACACTGATCAGGCCACACACTTTGCACTCAAAAACATACTGCAGGAAGGGAGGGACTCGCACCCACCCTGGTGTGGAGGAAGATTTAAAGGCCCTACAGTTTTTTTTACATACCAATTTAGATCTTTGCATAGCCAATTGTCATTGGATCCGTATTTTGGCCAGAATATCACTCTATTAAGGGCTATTTTGTCCAGACAAAACACAATACTTTATCATTTTCTATTTATCCTTCCTTTTTGTACACCACACGTTTCCCCGGTACCTTAACATCCTCCCTAAAGGACTGGACGGAGGAATGTCACCATTTTTCCTTTCTATTTCCCATTCTGAGTCTCGAGGCTTCTCCTTGCGCCTCGTCCCTCCTCTCAGAATGCCCCCGACCACCAAGGTAGTACTTAACAGTCTGTTTTCTTACCTTGGTCCACGCACAAAGTTGCCCGCTCGCTCGTATCGTGCTTCCCGCTTTTTCCTTTCTCCTTTCGCCTATGGTTTGCGGGGATCCGCCTTCGTCCCCACAGCCCTGCAGTTTCTGTCTGTCCGTCCGTCCTGGAATCCCCACCGACCATCCAGAAGGCCATTGAAATCAACGGGGCACGCCTTCCCGTCCATTGGCGACAGGGACCCCCGAGATGACGACGTCGAGTCTCGGACGAGCCCCCAGACTTGTAGGAAACCATCATCTTGCCAACAGAATAGGCTCAGGCAGGATCTCTCGGCAAAGCACGTTTTATTAAGGCTTTTGCGAAACGGGCCGTTCTACCTAAAAGTAGGCACACGCAATAGGGCAAAAAGCTTATACGCCCCCACAAATGCCAGCTGCAAATTCCCTGCCCTGTTCCCCAGGGGTTGGGTACTGCAGGCTTTCCGGACTGCCCGCCGCCTGCCTCAGTTTCCAGGACTCATTCATCTCATGCTAAGAAGGCCCTTCCCCTGCTGGATCTATTGCAAAGGTGGGTTCCTGGCTCTTGGGTTAGCCTTCCCTCTAGCTGCACTTGTTTTTGAAATGCAGGAATGAGTTTGCATTGCAGCATGAGTTGGAAGAGAGTTGGTTTGTGGGAAGGATTCCCAGTGTGATGTGTGTCAATCCTTCCCCCCTCGCTGGGTGAGGTGGCAGCTGAGTTGCAAAAGCAACATTCCTTCTCGAAGGGCTCCTTCCTTGCAGGGCTGAGGCAGAGGCGAGAGAGCGAGGCAGGTGCACGGGGGGGGGCGCCGTGGGGGGCGCCGTGGGGGGGGCGGTTTGTCGGTGGGAAAAGCGGGGATCGAACCAGGGACCCATTTGACCAATCCGCGGGTCCGGCGCCCTGGCCGCTCCGCCAGCGCGATCCCACGGCCGTGGAACGCACGGCGCCCCCTATAGGCCGCAGAGCGGCCTGCGCGGCGGCTAAAGGCCGGGGGGGCGGTGGGCGGGGTGGGGATGGAAGTGGGTGCCCTGCGGACCAGCGTCCCGCGACCTGGCCGCTCCTCTACCGCCATCCCCACCGCCGGGGGACGCCACAGCTCCCCCTACAAACCTCCGCCCGCCCGCTAAGCTCGGCCCATGCCGGGGGGCACCCACCGACTCGCTGCCTCCCACCACCACGCTGCAACCCCACCTGCCCCCCGCCCAATCACACACCCCCCCACCCGCCCCTCGCCTGACAGAGCCCAAGACCTCCCGCTGCTGACAGCTACCTGCTCGCGGCCCTAGCGGCAGCGCACGCCGCTCTGCGGCCTATAGGGGGCGCCGTGCGTTCCACGGCCGTGGGATCGCGCTGGCGGAGCGGCCAGGGCGCCGGACCCGCGGATTGGTCAAATGGGTCCCTGGTTCGATCCCCGCTTTTCCCACCGACAGACCCCCACCCCCCACGGCCCCCCCCCCGCGCACCTGCCTCGCTCTCTCGCCTCTGCCTCAGCCCTGCAAGGAGCTATTGAAGGACGAAGGTTGTTTTTACAACTGGTTTGGCACCTGAGCTCAGCGGGGGAAAGGATTGAGAGGTATCAGACTATGAATCACAGAATCACAGAATGTTAGGGATTGGAAGGGACCTCAGAAGATCGTCTAGTCCAATCCCCCCGCCAGAGCAGGAACACCTAGATGAGGTTACACAGGAATGTGTCCAGGTGGCTTTTGAATGTCTCCAGAGGAGGAGACTCCTCAGCCTCCCTGGGCAGCCCGTTCCAGTGCTCTGCCAGCCTCACTGAGAAGAAGTTTCTTCTCCTATTTAAGTGGAACCTCCTGTGTTGCAGTTTGTACCCATTGCCCCATGTCTTATCATTGGTTGTCAGTGAGAAGAGCCTGGCTCCATCCTCGTGACACTCACCCTTTACATATTTACAAACATTAATGAGGTCACCCCTCAGTCTCCTCTTCTCCAAACTAAAGAGACCCAGCTCCCTCAGCCTTTCCTCAGTAGGGAGATGCTCCACTCCCTTAATCAACTTTGTCGCCCTGCGCTGGACTCTCTCCAGCAGTTCCCTGTCCTTCTTGAACTGAGGGGCCCAGAACTGGACACAATATTCCAGATGCGGTCTCACCAGGGTAGAGTAGAGGGGCAGGAGAACCTCTTTCAACCTACTAACTACCCCCCTTCTAATACACCCCAGGATGTCATTGGCCTTCTTGGCCACAAGGGCACAGTGCTGGCTCATGGTCATCGTGCCGTCCACCGGGACCCCCAGGTCCCTTTCACTGCTCTCTGACAGGTCATTCCCCGACTTATACTAGTAGCTGGGGTTCTTCTTGCCCAGATGCAAGACTCTACACTTGCGCTTGTTATAGTTCATTCATGTTTTCCCCGCCCAACTCTCCAGCCTGTCCAGCTCTCGCTGGATGGCAGCACAGCCTTCTGGCGTGTCAGCCACTCCTCCCAGCTTGGTGTCATCAGCAAACTTGCTGACAGTCACTCTATTCCCTCATCCAAGTCATTGATGAATATATTGAATAGTACTGGCCCCAGTACCGACCCTTGAGGGACTCCACAGGCCTCCAACTAGACTCTGCCCCGTCGATCACGACTCTCTGGCTTCTTTCCTTCAGCCAGTTCACAGTCCACATCGCTACCCGATCGTCCAGACCACACTTCCTCAGTTTAGCTGGGAGGATGCTGTGGGAGACCGTGTCAAACGCTTCACTGAAATCAAGACAGACCACATCCACTGCTTTACCATCATCTGTCCACCCGGTTATGTCCTCATAAAAGTCTATGAGGTTGGTCAAGCACGACTTCCCTTTGGTGAAGCCACGTTGACTGCCCCTAATGACCCCCTTATCCCTGATATGCCTTGAGATGGCACCAAGGATAAGTCGTTCCATCAGTTTCCCAGGGATGGAGGTGAGGCTGACCGGTCCATAGTTACCCGGGTCCTCCTTCTTGCCCTTTTTGAAGACTGGAATGACATTTGCTTTCCTCCAGCCCTCAGGCACCCCTCCCGTTTCCCATGACTTAGCAAAGGTGACGGAGAGTGGCCTAGCAATGATCAGCCAGCTCCCTCAGCACCCGCGGGTGCATCCCACCTGGAGCCATGGATTTATGGATGTCCAGATTGCTTAATCGGTCCCTAACCCAGGCCCTCAGCCTTCCCTAGCCTGGAAGCACCAACACCCACGAAGGAGCGAGCTGTGGGCAATGTCCTGCTTTGCCTTCAGCGTCTCTCGCAATGTTAACTTGCAAATTTGTAGTGGATGAGGGTGTGGAACTGCAAGCTGGGGATAACAGTTTTCCAGTGAACGTGAAGGAGAAGGACGTTGAACTGCTGCCCATGCAAGCTGGTCTCAGAGGACACGTAGCAACTATTCACCTCACACCTGGCAATGCATTCGTTTTAAAAAAAAAAAAAAAAATAAGCCCAAAACCACTAAGGCAGGGCTATGTTTCTCACCTGCATAGATGTCATCCTTTCCTGACTGGAACCCTTGGCTTCTTTGTGAAGCCTTTGGTTTCATTACCGGGTAGCGGAGGTTTGTTATCAGTCCTTGATTTGGCTTGTCGTAAGTGTATATTGAATCCTTCAATATTCTGAAGATCCTCTCTGGAACACCTTCAGAAGTCTGCAGAGAAAGGAAAGAAACATTTGTCTGCAGCTGCTCTTCGCATGGAGTCCCCAAAAATGAAAGGAATGACAGGTTGCTTCTTCTTTCCCAAGGAGCTGTTTTGGAAGCAGACTGGGTGACAGAGTCTGGTACCAGCCTTTGGCCACCAGGGACACCTGCTTGGTGGTGTGCTCTAGGCCCTAAGTGTCACCTCCCTCACCCGCTTGATTTTTTTTTTTTTTTTTTTTTTTTTTTTTTTAAAGGGAGAAGAGCAGTTTAAAATCTGGGCTCAGGGGTGTGTTGCAGAGGGATGGCGTTACCGACTTCCCCCTGGCGTCAGAGCGCAACGTTCTCTAGGTTATCTACTTTAGTCTTCTAGTGCACCACACTGGTGTGGATGTCAATGAATAAAGTCTGTGTTGAACTTGTATAAGGAAACACGGAAAAAAAGAATAAGCCAATAAACGCCATCATTATTTTAAAGAAAGATGAGAAGGTAATTTTGCTTATGTCTCCAATAGAAAAGAACCACTGAACAATGACCCCCCTTCCTTCTCTCCTCAGTGGGCAGAGATGACAAGAGTTCCTCCTACTCCTTCCCTCTCCTTTCTCCCAAGGTAAACAGTGTCACATTCAGTGCCATGTAGATTAACTTGCATTTCTGAATTGAACCATAACTCCCCTTGGCACCACTCCAAGCAGAGAGACGAACTGAGCAGCTCAGACATGGATGTGTATGAGTATTCAAGGGTCCTGGCCTGACACCAACATCAGTGACATTGTCTTGATCTATCCTTTAATAGACTGAGATCTTTGTCGGTCAAAGTTCAGGCAGCTTACCAGAAAACCAACTACAGTCCTCATGTGTTAACAACATTTAGACTGTCAAAGGAAGAATGCTCAAATTTTAAATTCATCCTTCGTTTGCAGAGAACAGCTGCAGAAACTGAATGCCTAACACAAGCTAGCGCAACAACACAGAAACGTAGAGAAGGAAAGAGAACACCCAACCGCCTGTTCTACTGGTTATTTTCTCCAATACAGGAGAAACAACCACCAACTCTGGAGAACAAACAGGTCAGGGTTATTGGTCCCACAAAAACGAGCATAAGAAATACTAAGGCAATTCCCCAGAGTCCAGTAACTCTCTTGCCCTCAAGCCAGGGTCGTGCCACAAAAACAAAACTCTTACCAAAGATTTCATCTTAGCTTGAACAGGTAAGTTGTGATGACGGAGATTCGCCAGGAGTCCTAAACATGGTATCATTACCTCATCTTCTGTGGTTTGACTGAAAAGTCCAGGAAGTCAAACAAAGACTTTTAATTAAAGCATCCAGAAATTAGTTACCAGAATTTGGGGGTTGAGGGTGGGGTGCTTGGGGGACTCTATTTTGTTGCCGTGGCGGTGGGGAGGGGAGTGTGGTATTGTTTTGTTTTTTAACTAGACACCATTCTGCCAAGCCAAGCAAAATTCAGATTGCAATCCCCATAGTGTGGGCAGTTTTTAACTGAGCACATCTGGGGGAAAAAAAAAAAAAAAAGGTCTATCAGAGACCAGCACTATCAAAGGTCCTTTATTGCAGGTGCTTTTAAGAGTCACTAGATCTCTTACAAGGACCCTTGCACAAAAGTCATTTTAATGTAACATAAGTCTGTTCCTAATGACGAGCATGACTTTTCCCCTGGGTCTTCTCTTTGACAGCTCCCTGGGATATGCAGGTGGGCTAAGAGGCCAGTTAATATCCAGTCACTGAAAGTCCCACAACCACTGCATTTGACAGGCTGTAACAACATGGTTTGCTAAGAAAAACCTCTGTTTAGCTTGGAGTAAAAATGCCACAGGTCACTCTGGAGACCAGGTTAGTGCAATATGCTAATGGCCTTCAGAAAGTTTAGAAACTTAGCCAGGTGTTTCCCATGAGAGAAGGTAACTGAGTGCACACTTACACATGATGCATTAGAAATGAAATTAATTCATTGACGTTGGCACCAGCACAAAAGACCTGAACATTGTAAGTTACCCTCTGCAGCAACTGGATACTCTGAGGAAATTAAAAGCTGTTCACATGTGTCTTTCCTATAGCATCGCACTCAAGAATGTTACAAATTAGAAAGCTGAAAGGACAAATAAAAAGACATCACGACTGAATTCATTTTCAGACCCTGTGACGTTAACACGACAACTACACAAGCTGCTGTGAGCACACAGGGTCGTGTCCTGACACTCCGAGGTACTTATTAAAAGCCCAAACAGATGGATAAGGTTTTCTTTTGACAGAGGCATTACCTTTGTAGCCCATCCATTTCTCCCCTTTGCTTCATCAGCACGTTCTCCATTCTGTCAGCGAGAAAGGGGCTTTGTCCTGTTGAAAGATCCACAAGTTTTGCCAAAATGCAAAAAGCGCTTTGCAGCCTCTTCAGAAAGTATGTTTAGTGCAGGGGTGTCAAACTCATTTGTAGCAAATGCAATTTTAGGACTGTATAAATGTAGGAGTAGTCGCATTTCTAGAGTCCTAAAATTACGTTTGGCCCTTTGAAGGCAACCGCGAGGCTGATGTGCCCCCCAGTGAAAATGAGTTTGACACCCCCGGCTTAGAGGAAAACACGTTTGCTGTGAAGACAGTCGACAGATCTAATGGTAGTTAAGTCTTTCCTACAGCATCCTTTCAGCACGCAACGTAATTGAGTTAATATAATGCTAATATGCACAATTATGACAATAATCACAGCACAGGATAGCAGCTGAAACCAAACCTCATTATATAAGCATGTGACATAAGAAATTCAAGGTCTTAGTCCTGCATCTACTTGGTGACTACAAAACCTCTCCCACTGACTGGCAAGTCACCTGGATCTCTTAGTCTTCTCCTACTCCAAGTGCTTTGACAAATACACAAACTGGGACAAAAGTGTCCTTCACTGGATGCCTGACTCATTTTCCACAGATCAGGGGCAACACAACTGCTGGCAAATTCATTTTCCGTTTTCCCTCTCAGAAAAGAGATGTCACGACACGTAGCCAGCAAGTACTTGCTGAAATCTCAGAGCCACATATGAGGAAACCTGTGCATATTTAAAAAAAAAAAAAAAAAGAGGAGGTCTTCCCCACCTTTACTGGTCAATGCACAGAAAGGACACGTGAACATTGGTGAAGATGGGCTGTGAGATGGGCTGTGAGATATTATGTGTAAGGTAATAATGTGTAATAAGCTCTGCACTTGACTCCTATAACTCAGCTCGCACTGGCACTGAGCAGAGGGCAGCAGGCACACGTGCCCTGCAGACCTTCGATGAGAACTGGCAGCCACAGCTCTCGTTTCACTCCTTCACAACTGCCTGTCAAAGAATTGATTAGACAAAACCGACTCCAGGCTTGTCTCATGAACAGTAGGAGAAAGAACTAAATACCTCAGCTGGAAAATAATTCTGGAAAATAAGCTCTCCAGCAGCCAAATCATTTCAAAAACAGAGGCTTTTGGTTTTGGTTTTGGTTTATTTTTGCTTGGTTTGTTGGTTGGATTTGTTTGTCTGGTTTTGTTAGGTTTGGGGTTTTTTGTTTTGTTTCAATTGGAGCAGGTGAGAAGCTCAAGCTCGATTAAAGAGAGAGTACAAAGAACTCTCTGCAGCCTTAAAATCCTGTCATACTGGCCTCGTATGGCAAACAACATACACAGCTAAGACCGACACACTATTTCAGAAGAGTTATTACATGCATGCCGCATAACAGATACCATATAAGAGTAGACAAATAGAGTTAAACATTAGTTCCTGTTACCTGTAATATGAATGGGTCACTGAGATGAGCAGAGCCTCGATGAACCACTCCTGCCAGCACGTGGTCACATTGTAGGTATCCTGAAGAGCTTCTCTAGTCTCGCTCTCTAAGACTGGAATTTAAGAATTATTAACAAAAAACCCCTGTCAAACAGCAAAAGCAGCTGTTGCATTAGCTACCAATCTGAGCAGAAGCCCAAGTCATTGACCAGTTTTTCACATCTGTTTCACAAACAACTACAAATAAATCACAGCTCCTACGCACTTGAAGAATCTGGACCTGTCTTGTCATCGCTTTCCCAGAGCAAAGAGCATAGCCCCCTCCCCTCTTCCCCCCTTCCTACCCCTCTGCACACCACCTCCAGCCCCGCTACAACCCCACCTGTCCCCCACCCAAACACATCCCCCCCCACGCCCACCCCACCCCTCGCCTGACAGAGCCCAAGACCTCCCGCTGCTGACAGCTACCTGCTCGGGGCCTGGGAGCAAGCGTCACCCAAATGGAACAACCGGCCCAGGCCCACCCACGGGAGACTCTGGGGCGCAAACCAGATGCAAACTCTTCCGTCCTTCCTTCCTTCCTTCCTGCCTTGGCCCTAAGTGTCACCTCCCTCACCCACTTGTTGGGTTTTATTCCGAAAAAAAAAAGAGTGGTTTAAAATCTGGGCTCGGGTGTGTTGAAGAGGGACAGCGTTAGCGACTTTCCCCTGGGGACAGAGTGCAAGGTTAGTGGCAACCTGTTTGGTTCTCACTTCAAAGCTTCTCTTTCGACGCCTAGGTGAGAAGCAGAAGCCAAAGGTTCTGCCAAGGATGGGCACTGTCGAGCAAAAGACATCTGCAGAGGCAAGCCCGGAGGACGGCGCTCCTAAGCAGAGGAAGGGCCTTGTCGCAAGCTGCGTTTGAACGTGCCGGTTGGTGCTGCTGGACTGGATTCCTTCCAGGGCACAGTCCCCCAGGGATCCGTACAGAGACTTGGCCACACTGGTCACTTGAGGAGGGTGACAGACGGTAAGCGCACAAATCATCTGGAGTCACAGCCAGGGTCCTGCTAGTGGTGAGGACAAGTGAACAGGGCTTGATTCTCTTGGTTTTTCGGCATCCTGCATCTTGCCTTCTGCCCGGGGTGGGCTAGGTGCCACTGCCTCTGCGGACTTGCTCTGGCTGGGACGGAGTTGACTCTTGTTAGTGGCAGCCGGCCTAGCACCGTGTTTGGCAGGGGTGGCTAAAGCGGTGTTGCTTACTGCAGCTGTGGTGTGGCTGTTGCTGCGAGTGCGGGCCTCCCGGAGCCGTGAGGTTGTCTCTTTTTCCTGCAGCGCCGAGGCTGGGGGTGTGCAAGAGGTTGGGAGGGTGGAGAGCAGGAGAGCATCCGGGAAGTGGCCAAAGGGCCGTCCCCTGCTGTAGGCCAGCTGCGCCCACAGGCCTGGTGTTCCTTGCTGCTGGTGCTGCTGCTGCCTTTGTGGTGCAGGTCAGGGTTTCTGGGCGCATGCATGATTTGGGGTGGGCTTGGGGGTGGGCAGGAGGGCAGCAGGCCAAAGGGCTCCCCTCCTGCTGTGCTGCCTGGGTGTCCCTGGCTGTGTGTCTGCCGGGGGCCGGGGAAGCAAGAGCAAGAGGGCCAAGCGGGCGGCAGGCAGCGCAGGCTGGTGAGCGGCAAGGAGGAAAGGCCAAGGGCTTTGGGCGTCTGGTGCCGGGCCAGGTGGGGCTGAGGCGAGGGCATCTTTTCTACTAATGTCTATTCGTGATCCATAAACCTCACTTACTGAATCATCTGCTCCCTGTAGCGTAATTAGCAAAGGGTTGCACTGCAGAGACTCACATCCCGGGAGAGATTGCCCTTTGGATAGGGTAAGTTTTCTTTTTCATTCTATAACCATTCATTGCTCACTGTCCATCCCCCAAACTCTGTGGTCCAGATAACACTGTATCAGGAGGGGCAATGAGAGACAGCAACAAAAACTATGCACTTATTTAAATCATCCTTAGACTCGGTCCCCTTGGACACATGTTTGTTTTCATAACTCAATTCCCTTTAGCTCTGTACATCCCCACACCTATGGATCTGGCAAGCGTCTACTCAAATTGTTAGGGAACCTTCAGTTTCAGTGACGTTCACGTTAAGTAACCCATTTGTAAATTCTACATAATACAGGATTAGTAATCCCCAAAAGTTTCATTTCATTTTCATCTCTGTATCTTTAGTTGAAGTGGGTCGTCAGTTGTCAGTACTTGCCACTCCTCACTGTCCTTTGGAGGTCTGATTGGCTCTTTAATCCACGTGTAATGAGTCCACCCTTTCTCAGCTGGTCGCACCACTGTCTCGGTGATCAGCAGAACTTGAAATGCGCCTTCCCAATCTGGCTGAAGCTTAGCGTCTTTCCAGGATTTGACCAGGACCTGCTGTCCAGGCTGAAACTTGTGAGCTGCAGACTCTAAAGGCAGAGTTTGTGCCAGAAGCCCTTGGTGCCTGAGAGAAGACAGAAAAGACAACCCGAGCATACAGTTTTTGAGAAACAAATCCTTAGTTTCAAACCGTGGGGGTCCATCCGTTATTTCGCTTTTGCTACCACTGCCCCCGTGGCAGTGCTAAGAGGGAAGGCTTCTCCCCACCTGGTAAGATGATCAAACACTAGTAAGTTTTTAATTCAGCCAACTGCAGGTAATTCTGTGAAATCAACTTGTATATTTTGGAAGGGTCATAAACTTGGCCTTCAACCTCCTGCAGGCTGCTTCCTAAGTGCCTTTTCATTTACTTTTTTACAAACCACACATCATTCACAAATTTGCTTGGCTATAGTATAAATTCCAGTACACCCATATTTTTATAACACTATGGCACCCATTACTTGTTTTCCTCATTAACTCTCTTGATGTAAAATTGCTAATACCTTCCTCATGGTTTGCTTATTTAACATTTCTCTACCCTCTGGGAGTACGCATTTCCCATTCTGTTCCCTGGCTTCCAACTCTTGGAGGACTTCTTTTTATCTTTCATTGAAAACTGGAATTTCTTGTGGGGCCAGGACCTCGGGCGTGAGATAAAACCTGAAGCAATAAATAAGTTAAGGCTGCTTCTCAGGCCATTTCATCTGCTAACCAACTTCCCCGACACAAAAAGAGTTGCCCCTCTGATGTCCATTAACATGTACTACAGCCACTTCTATTGGTGACATCAGATTCCATAACACTTGTCCAACTAGTTCTTCATGAACCAATTCTTTACCTTTGCTATTAATTAGACCCCATTCTTCCCAAATTTTCCCAAAGGTGTGCACTTCTCCAAATGCGTATCTAGAACCATTACGGATGGTACCTTCTTTTCCTTCTAACATTTGCAGTGCCTGACTGACGGCTTGTGGCTGGCATGTTTGAGCTGACCAGTTATTAGGCAACCTTCCCGTTTCTCTTATTTCACCATTCACACCTTCAACGATGGCACACCCATTGTGTCTCTTCCCCTGAATTACCCTTGAAGACCCATCTATGAAGAGGTGCAGCCCATTGCCACCTCTCCATAGGAAAGCAGCAGGGTTTAATTTCCTGCTTTCTCCCACCAGAAGAGCAGTTGCTGCTGCAGCTTGCACACACTCTGGCCAACCTCGAGACACTGGGTCTAAGAGCTTAGATCAGTGTGCCACTGCTTGTCGCTTCCCCCCCAGCCCACTTGCTGCTGGAGCAGCGTGAGAGGCAGAACAGGCCTCCACTCTGTGCAAGCATTGCTCAACAATAACAAAAACATCTCTGTATTATCAACACTGTTTTAAGCATCAATCAAAAACATAGTCCCATACCAGGTACCACAAAGAAAATTAACTCCAGCCCAGCCAAAACCAACACAAACTTCCAGGTAATACAATATCTTTCAAATTTTCTCCTTGTCACCCCCCAGGCAGTAACTGTGTTTCCACACCCAGAGCCTGTAAAAGGTTTCTCTCTAATATAGAAGCTGGGGAATCTTCCCCTAATATATTCCTTCCCCATACGCTTTTAATTCTTATTATCACAAATAGGAATTTATTCATAATTGTCTCTCCTTCCTCCCTGCTACCCCATTTATTACAACTCCGTCTTCAGTTCTGGATCTTTTTAGGGGAGAATTTAGAAGGGACATGGGAGCTTCTGTTTCTGCTAAAAACTAGACCTCATTACCAATTACCACCATTACTTTACCAATTACATGCTCTTTTCCAATTTAAACGTTTCCCCACAAAAAACAAACAAACAAACAAACAAACAAAAAAAAACCACCAATAAAAAAAGCCACCACAACACCAAAAACATTTTCAGCCCCTCTGATTTTCCAAAGTGTATTGAGTTTTCTTCCTTTAGTCATTTCCAACAGTTGCCGCCCTAGGGGTAAATATCCCAGATTTCCACAATAATAGCATCCCATTTTCTCTCATTCTCTCACTTTTTTCACTGACTTTGGTCTAAATCTTCTGCGGTTTTGTTTTGTTCTTTTCCCTTCCAGTCTTTCACTTGCAACCAATCAGTCTGCTTCAACTTTTCGCTTCAGTTCCCGACCATCATACACAAACACGACCACACTCAGATTTTTTGCAAATTCTTCCTGCCAACCTGGCACATGCTCTCGGAAATACTTCCGTAGATCCACAAACACACTTGCTACCAGTCCACAAAGCTTTCCAAAAATCTTCCCCAGTCGGTGCTCCCCTGGCTTCTGTCTACATTCCTGCACTTCAGTTCAGTTTACTCTTATCTCCTCAAAAGCTCAAAAGCTTTTATCAGATTTTTAACCACCGTTTGGCAATTATCTCCATTTGTTTGATTATTATCATCTCAATTAGAATCACCTTGGGGCCAGGTAGTCTCCCACTGCCTGTGGGGTTAGTTCCACATTCTTTTAAATGATGTTTCCGGAAAGACCAACTCTCTCAATAACAGGATAACATCGGCTCAGAATGGATTCTAGCCGCTCCCCCCCTCCCCCCCCAAAAAAAAAAAATTAGAAAATCATGATGCTCATCGATCCCCATCTTCCCTTCAGAGTTTGATTTCCTCACATAATCAAATCCCCAGAGTGCCAGGGGGTGCATCCGTGTAACACTGGAACACTGGAGGGCATTCACATGTACATCCCCCCCTTCGCACTTGCTCCCCTACACACACATACGCACGCACATCTGCTGCTGGCTGCACTGCAAAATAACTTTAGCAATCCCAGGGTAAAGCCCAGCAAAAGCAGTAAGGACAAGAAAGACAGTTGGGGAGGTAATCAAGAGGTGATACAGAGAGCAGAGACCAGCTCTGCAAGCACCTTAGTTAAATTACTCCCAACTGCAGCTAAAATTCTTTCTCTAGGTTTTTATACTCGTTTTCGACCATCCTCTTTATGGTGGTCATATGCCAAATCATCCTATACGTACCAGTAATTCATTTGTCCAGGACATCTGTTTTCTAGGTGTTTTTTAGTTACAGTTGGCCAGCCTCCTCAATATAAGGTCATTGCATGCTTTTCTTGAAAACCTTGCTGTACCATAAGTATTTTCCCAATTTTGCAATACCTCGGCCAAGGGCGTCCCCTTCTCTATGCCGAGTTTTATTTCCCATCACTAAAAAAATTCAGAGACACGCTTCCGTTGAGTCACGAGGTTCAGAGGGAGCCCCTTGCTTTCTAATCTCCTTCAGAGAGGAGTTTAGGTGCGGCTGGATCCCATCCTAGTCTCAGACTTGGTCAACGGTTTATGTCTAAAGGATATTTTCCCATTCTCAAGAGAGACTCGAACACTGCTTTTATGTGCACTTTACACTGATCAGGCCACACACTTTGCACTCAAAAACATACTGCAGGAAGGGAGGGACTCGCACCCACCCTGGTGTGGAGGAAGATTTAAACGCCCTGCAGTCTTTTTTACACACCAATTTAGATCTTTGCATAGCCAATTGTCATTGGATCCGTATTTTGGCCAGAATATCACTCTATTAAGGGCTATTTTGTCCAGACAAAACACAATACTTTATCATTTTCTATTTATCCTTCCTTTTTGTACACCACACGTTTCCCCGGTACCTTAACATCCTCCCTAAAGGACTGGACGGAGGAATGTCACCATTTTTCCTTTCTATTTCCCATTCTGAGTCTCGAGGCTTCTCCTTGCGCCTCGTCCCTCCTCTCAGAATGCCCCCGACCACCAAGGTAGTACTTAACAGTCTGTTTTCTTACCTTGGTCCACGCACAAAGTTGCCCGCTCGCTCGTATCGTGCTTCCCGCTTTTTCCTTTCTCCTTTCGCCTATGGTTTGCGGGGATCCGCCTTCGTCCCCACAGCCCTGCAGTTTCTGTCTGTCCGTCCGTCCTGGAATCCCCACCGACCATCCAGAAGGCCATTGAAATCAACGGGGCACGCCTTCCCGTCCATTGGCGATAAGGACCCCCGAGATGACGACGTCGAGTCTCGGACGAGCCCCCAGACTTGTAGGAAACCATCATCTTGCCAACAGAATAGGCTCAGGCAGGATCTCTCGGCAAAGCACGTTTTATTAAGGCTTTTGCGAAACGGGCCGTTCTACCTAAAAGTAGGCACACGCAATAGGGCAAAAAGCTTATACGCCCCCACAAATGCCAGCTGCAAATTCCCTGCCCTGTTCCCCAGGGGTTGGGTACTGCAGGCTTTCCGGACTGCCCGCCGCCTGCCTCAGTTTCCAGGACTCATTCATCTCATGCTAAGAAGGCCCTTCCCCTGCTGGATCTATTGCAAAGGTGGGTTCCTGGCTCTTGGGTTAGCCTTCCCTCTAGCCGCACTTGTTTTTGAAATGCAGGAATGAGTTTGCATTGCAGCATGAGTTGGAAGAGAGTTGGTTTGTGGGAAGGATTCCCAGTGTGATGTGTGTCAATCCTTCCCCCCTCGCTGGGTGAGGTGGCAGCTGAGTTGCAAAAGCAACATTCCTTCTCGAAGGGCTCCTTCCTTGCAGGGCTGAGGCAGAGGCGAGAGAGCGAGGCAGGTGCACGGGGGGGGCGCCGTGGGGGGGGCGGTTTGTCGGTGGGAAAAGCGGGGATCGAACCAGGGACCCATTTGACCAATCCGCGGGTCCGGCGCCCTGGCCGCTCCGCCAGCGCGATCCCACGGCCGTGGAACGCACGGCGCCCCCTATAGGCCGCAGAGCGGCCTGCGCGGCGGCTAAAGGCCGGGGGGGCGGTGGGCGGGGTGGGGATGGAAGTGGGTGCCCTGCGGACCAGCGTCCCGCGACCTGGCCGCTCCTCTACCGCCATCCCCACCGCCGGGGGACGCCACAGCTCCCCCTACAAACCTCCGCCCGCCCGCTAAGCTCGGCCCATGCCGGGGGGCACCCACCGACTCGCTGCCTCCCACCACCACGCTGCAACCCCACCTGCCCCCCGCCCAATCACACACCCCCCCACCCGCCCCTCGCCTGACAGAGCCCAAGACCTCCCGCTGCTGACAGCTACCTGCTCGCGGCCCTAGCGGCAGCGCACGCCGCTCTGCGGCCTATAGGGGGCGCCGTGCGTTCCACGGCCGTGGGATCGCGCTGGCGGAGCGGCCAGGGCGCCGGACCCGCGGATTGGTCAAATGGGTCCCTGGTTCGATCCCCGCTTTTCCCACCGACAGACCCCCACCCCCCACGGCCCCCCCCCCGCGCACCTGCCTCGCTCTCTCGCCTCTGCCTCAGCCCTGCAAGGAGCTATTGAAGGACGAAGGTTGTTTTTACAACTGGTTTGGCACCTGAGCTCAGCGGGGGAAAGGATTGAGAGGTATCAGACTATGAATCACAGAATCACAGAATGTTAGGGATTGGAAGGGACCTCAGAAGATCGTCTAGTCCAATCCCCCCGCCAGAGCAGGAACACCTAGATGAGGTTACACAGGAATGTGTCCAGGTGGCTTTTGAATGTCTCCAGAGGAGGAGACTCCTCAGCCTCCCTGGGCAGCCCGTTCCAGTGCTCTGCCAGCCTCACTGAGAAGAAGTTTCTTCTCCTATTTAAGTGGAACCTCCTGTGTTGCAGTTTGTACCCATTGCCCCATGTCTTATCATTGGTTGTCAGTGAGAAGAGCCTGGCTCCATCCTCGTGACACTCACCCTTTACATATTTACAAACATTAATGAGGTCACCCCTCAGTCTCCTCTTCTCCAAACTAAAGAGACCCAGCTCCCTCAGCCTTTCCTCAGTAGGGAGATGCTCCACTCCCTTAATCAACTTTGTCGCCCTGCGCTGGACTCTCTCCAGCAGTTCCCTGTCCTTCTTGAACTGAGGGGCCCAGAACTGGACACAATATTCCAGATGCGGTCTCACCAGGGTAGAGTAGAGGGGCAGGAGAACCTCTTTCAACCTACTAACTACCCCCCTTCTAATACACCCCAGGATGTCATTGGCCTTCTTGGCCACAAGGGCACAGTGCTGGCTCATGGTCATCGTGCCGTCCACCGGGACCCCCAGGTCCCTTTCACTGCTCTCTGACAGGTCATTCCCCGACTTATACTAGTAGCTGGGGTTCTTCTTGCCCAGATGCAAGACTCTACACTTGCGCTTGTTATAGTTCATTCATGTTTTCCCCGCCCAACTCTCCAGCCTGTCCAGCTCTCGCTGGATGGCAGCACAGCCTTCTGGCGTGTCAGCCACTCCTCCCAGCTTGGTGTCATCAGCAAACTTGCTGACAGTCACTCTATTCCCTCATCCAAGTCATTGATGAATATATTGAATAGTACTGGCCCCAGTACCGACCCTTGAGGGACTCCACAGGCCTCCAACTAGACTCTGCCCCGTCGATCACGACTCTCTGGCTTCTTTCCTTCAGCCAGTTCACAGTCCACATCGCTACCCGATCGTCCAGACCACACTTCCTCAGTTTAGCTGGGAGGATGCTGTGGGAGACCGTGTCAAACGCTTCACTGAAATCAAGACAGACCACATCCACTGCTTTACCATCATCTGTCCACCCGGTTATGTCCTCATAAAAGTCTATGAGGTTGGTCAAGCACGACTTCCCTTTGGTGAAGCCACGTTGACTGCCCCTAATGACCCCCTTATCCCTGATATGCCTTGAGATGGCACCAAGGATAAGTCGTTCCATCAGTTTCCCAGGGATGGAGGTGAGGCTGACCGGTCCATAGTTACCCGGGTCCTCCTTCTTGCCCTTTTTGAAGACTGGAATGACATTTGCTTTCCTCCAGCCCTCAGGCACCCCTCCCGTTTCCCATGACTTAGCAAAGGTGACGGAGAGTGGCCTAGCAATGATCAGCCAGCTCCCTCAGCACCCGCGGGTGCATCCCACCTGGAGCCATGGATTTATGGATGTCCAGATTGCTTAATCGGTCCCTAACCCAGGCCCTCAGCCTTCCCTAGCCTGGAAGCACCAACACCCACGAAGGAGCGAGCTGTGGGCAATGTCCTGCTTTGCCTTCAGCGTCTCTCGCAATGTTAACTTGCAAATTTGTAGTGGATGAGGGTGTGGAACTGCAAGCTGGGGATAACAGTTTTCCAGTGAACGTGAAGGAGAAGGACGTTGAACTGCTGCCCATGCAAGCTGGTCTCAGAGGACACGTAGCAACTATTCACCTCACACCTGGCAATGCATTCGTTTTAAAAAAAAAAAAAAAATAAGCCCAAAACCACTAAGGCAGGGCTATGTTTCTCACCTGCATAGATGTCATCCTTTCCTGACTGGAACCCTTGGCTTCTTTGTGAAGCCTTTGGTTTCATTACCGGGTAGCGGAGGTTTGTTATCAGTCCTTGATTTGGCTTGTCGTAAGTGTATATTGAATCCTTCAATATTCTGAAGATCCTCTCTGGAACACCTTCAGAAGTCTGCAGAGAAAGGAAAGAAACATTTGTCTGCAGCTGCTCTTCGCATGGAGTCCCCAAAAATGAAAGGAATGACAGGTTGCTTCTTCTTTCCCAAGGAGCTGTTTTGGAAGCAGACTGGGTGACAGAGTCTGGTACCAGCCTTTGGCCACCAGGGACACCTGCTTGGTGGTGTGCTCTAGGCCCTAAGTGTCACCTCCCTCACCCGCTTGATTTTTTTTTTTTTTTTTTTTTTTTTTTTTTTAAAGGGAGAAGAGCAGTTTAAAATCTGGGCTCAGGGGTGTGTTGCAGAGGGATGGCGTTACCGACTTCCCCCTGGCGTCAGAGCGCAACGTTCTCTAGGTTATCTACTTTAGTCTTCTAGTGCACCACACTGGTGTGGATGTCAATGAATAAAGTCTGTGTTGAACTTGTATAAGGAAACACGGAAAAAAAGAATAAGCCAATAAACGCCATCATTATTTTAAAGAAAGATGAGAAGGTAATTTTGCTTATGTCTCCAATAGAAAAGAACCACTGAACAATGACCCCCCTTCCTTCTCTCCTCAGTGGGCAGAGATGACAAGAGTTCCTCCTACTCCTTCCCTCTCCTTTCTCCCAAGGTAAACAGTGTCACATTCAGTGCCATGTAGATTAACTTGCATTTCTGAATTGAACCATAACTCCCCTTGGCACCACTCCAAGCAGAGAGACGAACTGAGCAGCTCAGACATGGATGTGTATGAGTATTCAAGGGTCCTGGCCTGACACCAACATCAGTGACATTGTCTTGATCTATCCTTTAATAGACTGAGATCTTTGTCGGTCAAAGTTCAGGCAGCTTACCAGAAAACCAACTACAGTCCTCATGTGTTAACAACATTTAGACTGTCAAAGGAAGAATGCTCAAATTTTAAATTCATCCTTCGTTTGCAGAGAACAGCTGCAGAAACTGAATGCCTAACACAAGCTAGCGCAACAACACAGAAACGTAGAGAAGGAAAGAGAACACCCAACCGCCTGTTCTACTGGTTATTTTCTCCAATACAGGAGAAACAACCACCAACTCTGGAGAACAAACAGGTCAGGGTTATTGGTCCCACAAAAACGAGCATAAGAAATACTAAGGCAATTCCCCAGAGTCCAGTAACTCTCTTGCCCTCAAGCCAGGGTCGTGCCACAAAAACAAAACTCTTACCAAAGATTTCATCTTAGCTTGAACAGGTAAGTTGTGATGACGGAGATTCGCCAGGAGTCCTAAACATGGTATCATTACCTCATCTTCTGTGGTTTGACTGAAAAGTCCAGGAAGTCAAACAAAGACTTTTAATTAAAGCATCCAGAAATTAGTTACCAGAATTTGGGGGTTGAGGGTGGGGTGCTTGGGGGACTCTATTTTGTTGCCGTGGCGGTGGGGAGGGGAGTGTGGTATTGTTTTGTTTTTTAACTAGACACCATTCTGCCAAGCCAAGCAAAATTCAGATTGCAATCCCCATAGTGTGGGCAGTTTTTAACTGAGCACATCTGGGGGAAAAAAAAAAAAAAAAGGTCTATCAGAGACCAGCACTATCAAAGGTCCTTTATTGCAGGTGCTTTTAAGAGTCACTAGATCTCTTACAAGGACCCTTGCACAAAAGTCATTTTAATGTAACATAAGTCTGTTCCTAATGACGAGCATGACTTTTCCCCTGGGTCTTCTCTTTGACAGCTCCCTGGGATATGCAGGTGGGCTAAGAGGCCAGTTAATATCCAGTCACTGAAAGTCCCACAACCACTGCATTTGACAGGCTGTAACAACATGGTTTGCTAAGAAAAACCTCTGTTTAGCTTGGAGTAAAAATGCCACAGGTCACTCTGGAGACCAGGTTAGTGCAATATGCTAATGGCCTTCAGAAAGTTTAGAAACTTAGCCAGGTGTTTCCCATGAGAGAAGGTAACTGAGTGCACACTTACACATGATGCATTAGAAATGAAATTAATTCATTGACGTTGGCACCAGCACAAAAGACCTGAACATTGTAAGTTACCCTCTGCAGCAACTGGATACTCTGAGGAAATTAAAAGCTGTTCACATGTGTCTTTCCTATAGCATCGCACTCAAGAATGTTACAAATTAGAAAGCTGAAAGGACAAATAAAAAGACATCACGACTGAATTCATTTTCAGACCCTGTGACGTTAACACGACAACTACACAAGCTGCTGTGAGCACACAGGGTCGTGTCCTGACACTCCGAGGTACTTATTAAAAGCCCAAACAGATGGATAAGGTTTTCTTTTGACAGAGGCATTACCTTTGT